>NW_020838024.1:834356-1268722 GCF_003676395.1 Aethalodelphis obliquidens | reverse complement strand
CTTCCCACTAGCTATCTGTTTTACATTTGGTAGTGGGAAGCAGCCGCATAGCACAGGGAGATCAGCTCGGTGCTTTGTGACCACCTAGAGGGGTAGGATAGGGAGGGTGGGAGGGAGGGAGACGCAAGAGGGAGGAGATATGGGAACATATGTATATGTATAACTAATTCACTTTGTTATAAAGCAGAAACTAGCACACCATTGTAAAGCAATTATACGCCAATAAAGATGTAAAAAAAAAAAAAGACATGAACTACTTATTTCGAAAAATGAGTTGCTTATGCTATTTGTGACTTTTTTTCAATAATAAGCTATAAAAGAGGAAATTAGGTGTGCTCAGTTTCAAAAACCCATGCTTGAATAGAAGTCTAAACTTCTAAACCTGGTATCTTAGGGGTGATTAGTCAAAGTACAGAAAAAAAAAGTCTTCAAATTTCTAAAGAGACTGTTTTACAAAAGGATCCACATGATGGGGTCCCTGGCTCTTTTCAAGAACTCCTGAATAGATCATTAACTTAAGAAACTGGGAACATGGAAGTTAAAACTGATTGAGAATCAACTGAGGATTAATCAGAAATGAGGATGAAATATTACTAAAATTTTAACATAAACGAATGGGAAAACATTTGACTTACAAAAGTTCAACTTACACTGGTTTAGAGACTCATTAATTTATATAACATGATAAATTACATAATTTTATATTACTAGGGTTATAATGATGATTTGAATCAGCATTTATAATGTTCTTATTTATTGCCTGACACTTTCAAAGTTCTGGAAAAATGTTGTCCCTCCTTTTTAAGACATTTTGACCACATGACTCTGTCCACTGGCTTTGCTTGCCAGATAAAATACAGAATACCTAGTTAAATTTGAATTTCAGATAACTAGCAAATAAATTTTTAGTATCAGCAGTCCTCAATAATGTTTGGGACATACTTATCCTTTGTTATGAGAACGTTTAGTTCCTTTATTTTAATTTCTGCTTGGCCTTTTTGGGGTGATGCGTGTAGCAGTGTGAATGCACCAGCCACTTATGCTTTTGGGTGAGGTGGTGAATGGATCATTAGGCCTGAATTAAAAGGCTTCCAGGCACCTGGGAAGCAGTCAATCTGTGTTTGATGTGTTAAACCAAATAGCGTAGGGGCTTCCCTGGTAGCACAGTGGTTAAGAATCCGCCTGCCAATGCAGGGGACACGGGTTTGAGCCCTGGTCCGAGAAGATCCCACATGCCGCGGAGCAACTAAGCCCATGCGCCACAACTACTGAGCCTGCATGCTACAACTACTGAAGCCCATGCGCCTAGAGCCCGTGCTCTGCAACAAAGCAAAGGCACCACAATGAGAAGCCCGTGCACCGCAAAGAAGAGTAGCCCCAACTCACGTACTAGAGAAAGCCCCCGCGCAGCAACGAAGACCCAATACAGCCAAAAATAAAAAAAATAAAAATAAAAAGAGAGTGTAGGTAATGAGGACTGCTTTTGATGGGACATCTCCCTCATACATTGTCGTTAAGGTGGAAATGTTTATTTAAGGCTCAGGTTCAGGACATAGGTGATTCTTATTGAACTGAAGGGATTCCCCCCTGCCCCCTTTCTTCTCCTTCTTGAACAATAGAGGAAAAAATACATATTTATGCTGAAAGTTTTACATGGATATGAATTTTGGAAACTAGAAAAGGGCAACATTATATTTTCCAAACCACAGAGCAAATTGGCCTATCTCTTCCAACTGAATTCCTAATCCCAGGCCTTTTGCTGCTGACTGAGTTCATTTCTAAAGAGACCACAAGTTATCAACACTAGGCATTTGGCGGGGGCATTGTGAGCCATGCCCCCACTGAGCCAATCTTTAGGGTCTCTGCAGAGGCCTCACACCTGGCTCAGGCAAGTAAACTCCCCGGGGGACCAAGAAGCCCCCAGCTGCCTCCATGTTCCTGGAATTCACTGAGCCAGGGGCAGCAAAGGGGCTGGGTTTGGATTAGTTCCCCAAATTAAGACTTAATGGCATATCACTTTCTTTATCCTATAAAGGGCTTGGCAGTATGTCAGCTACACAAATGGCCCTCGTTAGTATGAACTTTGATAGTAAAATACTTGCCAAGCACAAAAGAGGAGCATCGTTTTTAAAAAGTAAGTCAAACACTTGACCATTTCCCAGACCCACTTGGAGGCTAGATCTGGGAAAACATGGACATCTAGAAGCTAAAGTTTTCGAAAACTTAAAACGCTCAAATGCATTTAAGTCATCCTTCAGGGTGCAACTAAATATTTGGGCATTATTCTATTTAAAATATTTTAACTTTGATGTGTCCTTTGTATAAACAATGTTATTTAAACAAATGAAACCTTGTACAGGGCCAGACTCTGGGAACAAACCAAACCATTCACTGCAGAGACTTTGCCCCCCTCGATTATGGGAAAACAGTAACATTATCTCAGGAACAAAGGCCTGGGATATTGACTCTCTGGTAGAGTTAATTGAGTTTTTATAGCAACAATGGTGAGACCTCGGAGTACTCCTTGTAATAGCTGAACCAAGAAGCACATAATTCAAAACATTATCTTGGCGAAGCTGGCATTTAGCGGACAAAGTATTCTTTTAAATGTCAGATTGCTCTTCAAAAGAGTACAGGTTAATTATGTATATATATATATTTCAGGTTAATTGTATTTTAATCAAAGGGTCATTTTATACTCGTATTGGGTTGTCCCCCTCCTCACCCGGCCTGGCTGGGTGTCTAAGCCAGTTTTCAGCCTGTCTTTGACTTGTGGGCCCATGAGGGAGGCAGCGCAAGGTTGTGTAGAAAGCAGTGAGGAGGTGACCCCTTACCCGGAGTGGGGTGGGCCCCAGCAAGGAGAGGGCTGGACCCTAGCACGCACAGTGGGCCTCTCCTACAGGAGCCAGAACTAGCCTCAAGGATGCAGAGGCTCTGGAGAGGAGGCCCAGGTGTTTCTCGCTCTGGGGAGGACCCACCTCTGTACTCCAGCGGAAAGCATCCAGCTTCTGTGTACTGGAAGGGCAAGGGTTAATATGCTGAGGTCTGCAGGGGTGACCTACTGCCTAGGTCAAGGCCACACAGGCGAGAGGCACAGCTTCAATCAGCGCCTGGGTGCCCTCACTCCAGGTGGTGCCCAGTTCTGAGGTGGGCTAGACCCTGGGTGTGAGGCCAGAGATGCTGTGCCTGCGGAGCCTCTCCTGAAAGGCTGTCTGCAAAAGGAGGCACGTGGAACCCACCCCCCCAGGGGGGGGGAGGACATTTAATCTGATATTCGTTGCCTACCTGTACCCCAGGTAAAGTACAAATTGCTCTGTAGACCAAATATATAAAAAAGAGAAGTTGTGTGTATGTGTGTATACACACACATATATACAAACATATATGTGTATATACACGTGCAGTTTACATGAAAAGATCAGCCTAAGATTTATGTAACCGCTCAAGAAAATTCCCAACTGATGTCATTCTTTAGAATGCTGTTTTTACTTTTCAGTAATGTACGAACATGATTTTCTTTCACTAATACTGCAGTATTATGAGAACTACATGATGGAGTCTTACCTTTAAAATTCCCCACGTTACCAAGAATATGCATCATCCTCTATTTGAAATGACAGCTTCCTTGATGCACTTAGTATGACCAGTGCAAAGGTGGGGTGGATGCCACCCAGCATGAATTTTAACCCTGACAACATCCCTGCAAGGCTAAAGCCGGGGTCGCCTATTTATCTGTACTTTACAGATCAGGAAACTGAGGCTCAGAGAAGGTAAATATCTATCTGCTCAAGGCCACCTGGCTCATCAATGTAGACTCAGCTGGTTTTGGTTTCAAAGCTCAGACTTGCTCTAGGGCTCCAAGCTGCCTATCTGTTTTTAAGTAAAAATGCCTCTACGGTGCAGCCTGCCTAGTGTCGGGTGTGTGGTAACTTACTCTGGAAGATGTGGTGATTTCACCTGCGCGCATTTACCACATTCAGAACAGGAAGTGAGAAATACACCTTCTACTGGAAAGTTCAGCGTGAACTGAGGCACACTGAGTAGATTCTAAAGTTAGGCTGCCGTGGACCACAGAATACAGTAAATCGTCTCCAGAAAGGGAAAAGCATGCCGTTCAGGGGCAGCTCTCCCACATCCTGGGTCTGGCGTATCACCCTAAGGCAGAACTGGCAATTTCCCAGTTAAAACCGGAAAACCGGCAGCCACGGGCGGTGGCAGATTCAGACAGAGAGGCCCCGTCTCCGGAAGCTCCTCAAACTCGCGCTGGCACCAAGCGATAAAGTCTCACTGCAGAGCTGGAGAGGACAGAGCCTGGGATTCCAGTCCGGGGTCAGTCCCTGCCCAGCCTGTGACCTTGGACTAGTCACTGAACCCTTCTGAGGTCGGCTAGCCCCTCTCGGGGGCCTTCCCCCAGTGCTAATGCCCTAAGATGTGGACAGTCTAAGTCTTGGTGTCACCCCCGTCTGGGAGAGGACTGCCTCTGCTGATGCCCCAGCAGCATTCTGCTAACCGCCAGCATCAGGGGCCCCAGGAGACCCCATAGGAGGTATTTTAGGTTCTAGCAGTTCTCAACCTTTTCCATTTGCCTCTTGGTTCAACGTCTTGGTTACACCTGAAATAACCAAGTGCCTCTCAACTCATCAAGTCATCTTCCTACGTCTTATTTAGGAGGTGAAGAGGTGTGTAGAAAGGGCCCTATACTTGTGTCTCAAAGCACCCAGGTTCTGGTGGGAGGTATCCTTACACCCCAGTCTCCATCTGTAAAGGGAGAGAAGGAGCCAGTGACCTCTGAGAGGACACGGACACCAACATGCTATAATCCTGCAGTCTCCCTCACCCAAATGGCAACACTGCCATTTTCTCAAAATCTCTATTTTATTCATTTCTGGTTTTGCTGCTTGGTCTTAGGACTCTAAGGCTAGACTCATCCACGGCAACTGCCACCTAATGCACTGTAAGAGCCCCACAGCTTGCCTTGGGGGCTCTTGACGCTTGTGTTTTATTTGACCTTCAGCGACCTCTGAAACGTGTGGTGGTAGTTCAGGAGCGTGTTGCAGTTCTCTGAAAACTTCGAAGTTCTGCCATCTGCTACTATTTAAAAGTGTTGACTTTGCCACTTATTTGAACTAATTAAAATCAGGCACCCATGGGTCCCTAAGTACTGGAATGCTGAGGCATCCCGCGTCGTGTGATGACCACCCTTACTTTCCTATTTTGGACAGAGTATTCATGTAGCATTACACAGACCATCCTGGTCAGAGTGGACTTGGGTTAACTTCAAGAGGGGTCCATAGCATCTATTCTCCCATGAACAATCACCAGCTGAGGCAATTTACTAAGTCACTGTGACCACTGCCAGAGCTACCAGGGCATTCTCTCCATGACCAGTGGTTTGCCGGCAATAAAACATGACACGGGTTTATTTGAAAAGTATTTGCGTTGTGAAAACACCAGTGTTTTGTTGTTTTAAAAAAGCATTTCTGGATCCTCTCAAGACAGAAGAAAAGACCAACCAGTTCACAATACAGAAAAAGAAGCCTTGGGTGTACTTTTAAAGGCCATTTGCCCACCAGAATGCCATTTTAGTGACCACCTCCACCTACTTTGACCAACATCGCACACACTTATTAGCTATACCATGTCTTGACTACTTATCCTACAATTTAACTGAGAAAACTTGTCATCACTGTAATGGAAATTACTCTATAAATACAAATAGCCAAAAACCTACTTAGGAAAGCTGGACTACATTCATTTTGTTACTCAGCTTCTAATTGCCCTGCTCTGATTTCCACCTATGTGGTCCATACTTCTATTATAGTGATGTTAATAATTTTATGGTAATACAGAATGGCTCCCCTGAGGGGAAGAGGTCCATTCTTCTGCTTTTAAGTCAGGAAAACACTCAATAGGGTGTCCATTTGTTAGCTAATCCATGAACACCTGGTGCGAGCTAAAAGCAGACCCCAGCCAGCTGTAAACACCTCACGCTGGAGTGCACACCAGGAGCCCAGCTACTGCCCTTATAAAACACTTAACAGGGGAGGGAGAGAAAGTTACCCAATACAATGACGCATACAAAGCGCCCCTTGGGAAAATAATCCCTTGAGGTGTTCTCAGAGGCAGGTGGTTTTTTGAGGGGAAACCCCAAAGGAACCTGGAAAGCAACAGAACCTGGCTTCTTCCTTCCCACAAAGCCCTGCCTGCAGCCTGAGAGGCCCCAATGGTTCCACGGGGTCCTGCATTCAACTTCCCTGGGCCCTTCCCAGTGGGCCCACCTGCAAAGTGGGTAGAAGGAACTCGAAGGGCCTGAGGGACCTGGGCAAGAAGAGGAGGGATGAAGAAGCTGAAAGGAGAATAAAGGGGGTGAAAGAAAAGTATTCTTTATCATTTGAGCCTGCCTGATGGATTCCTGTGGTCAGATGTGAGGAGGGACTTTCTACCCCTTGGTGGATGAATTTACTGGAATCTCGAAGACTCTTCAGGTAATTAGCTAGACATACCATTCAAAAACAGCTGCATTCACAAAACCTCCACGCCTGACTTTTCTCCTCGCTGACGTAGCCAGAAGAGTTCTGTAGGAGAGTGGTGGGCTGGCAGGAAGTGGTCATGTGGTGTGGTCAAAAGAGTGAGTGTTCCCTCAGGCTTTCCTGGGTCCAGTCTGGTTAAGCTGATTGACCCTGTGCAGCCCCGATCTCCCCTGAAAATGGGGAGAGTTACAAGGATTGGAAGAAAATTTTCGGTTCAGCGCCTGAAAGTACTTAACAAATGGCACCAAAAGTAAGTCCCTATGGTTTTCACGTCTGTGCCCGTTCTTCACTGACATTCCATTGGAGGCAGTGGCGTGAAGACTAACTCTGCTGGCTCTGGACAAAGGGGACGCAGACACTGGCCCCTTGCTCGTCCAGCATGTCGCATGGAGGAGAAGGCCTGGAGGCCCCGGCATGGTGGTCTGCGGACGGGAGGTGCAGGCCTGTCCTGGGAGTCTGGGCTGCCTCTTCTCTCTTCCTAGAAATGCCCCCAAGTTAACCACACAAACATCAGCTGACTCCACAGCCCATGAACGATATTTTGTGTCCACCACGGCATAGATGGGTGTCTTCAAACTGTGGCATGTATCTCTCTGGGGCTACATGAGGACTTTCTACAGAGTCTACGGGCAGCTTTAAGAGAATCAATGTCCAGATCCTCAAATTCCACATGCGCTGCGTCCTAAGACTGGTCCACCTACGAATACTCCTGCAGCCAGTTCTCCTTTCACAATCATCCTTCTGCCTTCCTGCCTGTCTCACTCATTTTACCACGAGGCACTGTCTGGTGGATAGACACCTCTAAGGACAGTTCAGGCGTGCATGGCTCCTTGGGATAAACTAGTATCGGTGACTCATGATGTGAGGACACGTCATCATGAACTTAGGATTCCAAAGATGTGTACCTAAATCTAATCATGTGGAAAGAATCACACAAATGCAAACCGAAGGGCAGTCTGCAGGACAGCAGGCAAGACAGTCTGGACTTCTCAAAACGTTGTGGGAAAAAAGGCTTGGGAGCTAACTCTAGATTAAAGGAGAATAAAGAGACATGACAATCAAATGCAAGTTGTGACTCTCAATTAAGGGAAAAAACTATGAAGAACATTATTGCCACAATTGGGGGCATCTGAATATGGACTACCTATTAGATAACAGTATTGTGTAAATGTTACATTTCCTGAGACTGATAACTGAATTGTGGTTATATAAGGTAATGTCCTTGGCTCCTAGAAGGTTCATGCTGAACTACTGACTGTTATGTTTGCAAGTAATTCTCAAATGGTTTAGGGAAAAAAAAATGAAGCAAAATGCTAATGAAAGGTCAGTCTTGGTGAAAAGGGGACATGGGTGTTCATTGTACTATGAACACTTACTAAAAAGTCCCATATGAATGAATCAAAGTAGGTGATTCCATATTTCATTCTGTCCAGGCACTCACGGCAAGGCATGGTGCTTTATTTGCCTGTCTGTCCATCCACCCATCCATCTTTCATCTTATAATAAGGATCCAGAGGCGTGGTGCTTGTCATGGATGTATACTAACATGGGCATTTGAAGTGAAAATGAAGTTGGACCTTTTCTGACCAAAAATTAAACTATTTGAGCTGATTTGTTTGATAATTTTCCACGAATTGAATAAGTTACATTTGCAGCTCCAGGGTTTTGCCAAAAATAGATTTGAAGCACATATCTAGTTCCCAAATGGGCTGGAAATTACATCTGCTGCAACTATTTAAACTTGTGATAAAACTGCAGATATCACTTTAGAAGTGTGCAATAGTTTTTCAACATAATTTTGTAGGTTTGCAAGCAAAAAAGTTTGAAGACTTTAAAAAACCATGCTCAGTTATACAATCATACAAAAGTGGGTTTTGTCTCTACTGAGCTAAGCAGTTGATTCCCAATAGTGACCCAAGATCTGTGTGTGCACACCCACTCCTGTTCCCACAGAGGCCATCACTCTGGCACGTGTGCAGTCACCCTTGGTTTCCCAAGTGGACGCTTCCTTCCCTGGGCGGAACAGAAGCCACCTGAGGGCAAGTGCCTTCTCGAAGGCCTCCCAAATGCCATCAGCCTATCAAGTATTCTAGGAGACCTCACTTTGTCCCGAAGAGTTAGGGAGCCTTCTCTCATTGCAAAAAGCATCGATATTATAGGACCGTGCGGAGAAATACATGCTTCTCTCCCTAAAATGTCCTGATTTAGACTTCGAAATATCCAGTAATAATATGAGCCTAGGCCCACTGCAGCCCAAACAGGGATCAAAGAAAGGGCCTCAAGGAAATATAATATTCCTTGCTTCTTGCTATTAGTTTGCTCATTGATTTTCCTAGAAATACATGTTTCAGTTAGTGAATACATTTTTAGCAAGCCAAGGTTTGTGTTTTCTTAATCTACTAATACAAGAGCAGTCTGTGTTAAGGCAGCATTATTGGCTTTGGGACTAGAAGTTTGAGGTTTGCTGGCTTCACCACTTACTGGATTTGTGACCTTGAGCAAAACTCTAGGTCTCATTGCTTCATCTGTACAACGGGGATAAATGACATCTCCTCTTGTCCAGTACAGCTCAAACCTACTCGATTTTAGGACAATATGCAAAACCTATTTGTTAAAATAACAAAATGCTGGAGAGGGTGTGGAGAAAAGAGAACCCTCCTACACTGTTGGTGGGAATGTAAACTGGTGCAGCCATTGTGGGAAACAGTATGGAATTTCCTCAAAAAACTAAAAATTGAACTGCCATACGATCCAGCAGTCCCCCTCCTGGGCATATTTCTGGACAAAACTATAATTCAAAAAGATACATGCATCCCTATGTTCAAAGCAGCACTATTCACAACAGGCAAGACATGGAACAACCTAAATGGTCATCAACAAATGAATGGATAAAGAAGATGTGGTGTGTGTATATATATATATATATATATATATATATATATATATATAATGGAACACTACTCGGCCATAAAAAAGAATGAGATAATGCCATTTGCAGCAACATGGGTGGACCTAGAGATTATCATAAGAAGTGAAGTAAGTCAGAAAGAGAAAGACAAATACCGTATGATATCACTTATAGGTGGGATCTAATCTCATCTAAAATATGACACAAGTGAACTTATCTACGAAACAGAAATAGACTCACAGACATAGAGAACAGACTTGTGGTTACCAAGGGGGAAGGGGGGAGAGGGAGGGATGGATTGGGAGTTTGGTATTAGCAGATGCAAACTATTATATATAGGATGGATAAACAACAAGGTCCTATTGTATAGCACCGGGAACTATATTCAACATCCTGTAATAGACATGGCTAGGGTGAAGAGTAAGCTGGGACGAAGTGAGAGAGAGGCATGGACATATATACACCACCAAACGTAAGGTAGATAGCTAGTGGGAAGCAGCCGCATAGCACAGGGAGATCAGCTCGGTGCTTTCTGACCACCTAGAGGGGTGGGATAGGGAGGGTGGGAGGGAGACACAAGAGGGAGGGGATATGGGGATATATGTAGATGTATAGCTGATTCATTTTGTTATAAAGTAGAAACTAACACACCTGTTTCATAAATACGTTCATCTGTATGATACTAACTTAAGTTTTTATTTGTAGCTCTTCACTTATTTGAGGATTAACAGGTTGATTCAATTGTGCTTATGCCTAGACACTTTAAAAATAAGGGCACACTCAAAATGAAAACTATGCCTATGCTATAGACTCGTGAAGCTTGGGACTTGAGTAAGTTTTGCAGCAAGAAGGCTTTGCAGTGAGATCCTGCTCGCCGCCACCTGCTTGTTTGAGACACTCCAGCGGCACCCCGCTGCCATCAGAAACAGAGCAAGCACCTTCTTTTCCTGCATTTTACAGTATCTCATAATCTGGGTATCACCTACAGAGATATCCTAAATTTCACACTACTTCCCGCCACCTGTTCTCAGTACTTGGCAACTCGTCTGGCCTCCTCCTTGTATCCACCACCTGCCCCTTCCCCATATCGTGATCACAAATTTGCCTTTGCTTCTCCTTTGTCTGGAATGTGCCCTTTTCCCTTTCCCTTCCTTTCCTAATACCCATCTTTCAAGTACCAGCTCAAATCCCCCCTCTCCCCCAAATTCTTTCCTGCTATAATCTCCAAATCCCAATGACTTCATTGCTAGGGATTCTTACCATGACCACAGCTAACATACATGCCTTGGTAGACATAGCTATCTCTCGGACTGACAGTCCACCCACCCACCCACCCATCGGCCTATCCGTAGTTTACAACTAGATCATAAGCTATTTAAGTTCACAATTTTGCCTTTTAGATGCCCACACAGCACCTAGAGCATGAAAGATATTTAATACTTGCTTCCTGATTGAGCTCAAGTGATTAATGAAAGAATATGTGTTTTAATTGAATAAAGGGGCTATGGACCATTAAGTGCTAAAGAAACAAAGATGAAAGGGACATTAGGAGGGGAAAATGCCAGATAGCTTTTATTTTTCTATCAGTGAAAGTAGAATCTTTTGAGAATAATTCTTTGGCTGTTGGATCGGCCTAAGGTCCTACGACTGGCCAATTCAAATTACGCCTGAAATAGATTTCTCTAAACAGCAACAGTTTGAAATAGGTCTTCAGACTGAGGCCAGAATGAGATGTTGGTCTCACATCTCAAGTGAGAAATCAGTGCTTCCTAAAAGTCTGACATGCGATTTCCTGATTCCAGGACCCCCATCCCAAGTGGCAGAGCCCTTTTTCAGCCTAGGGACTTTATTACAGTATCATCTATTCATATAGTCCCTAAAATAAGAAGAAGCAATAGGTGGACGGCACTTATTTATTCTGAACTCTGAACCCACAACATTAGATTTGAAAGCTTAAAATTTAACCAGCTTATTGCTAGAAGCTTTCTAGCAATAAGCTAGAAGCTTTCTTAGCCGAAGAACCATGGGCTGAAAGTTTACTAAATTCACTAACAGTTGTGTTTTGCTGAGTTTGTGACACATCTTAAGTATCCAGGTGGGATCACTTAAAACAGAAATCCTCTATCTCAAGACAGGGAGCCTCCAACTCACAGCCCCCTTATCACCTACCTGTAAGGATCTAAGTGTGCCCTGATCCTCTTCTTCCCATGAGGAAGAGGGTCTTCCTAACATGACCATGGGAATCTGGTGGGAACAATTCCATAGGAACTATGTGGGCTCAGAGAATGGGGAAGGGAAGGAGCTGTGAAACCTGGGAAGAGCCAGGGGGAGCTGACCCCGGGGGGCAGAATCCCAGGCAAGACTGGCCCGCCTACGTGCTGACCAACTGACTGTCTCTGGGGCCCAAAATAGCCTCCCTGCAAGGCCTGCATTTCTTTCACTCTCCATGCTTTGTCGGGGCTGCTTGAAATTCCACCAGTTAGAGCAATGGCTTGGCAGGGGCTGAAGTGAAAGTCTGTGTCGGGAGAAAAGGCATTCACTGGGTGCATGCCGCAAGGAGGAGGGTGGCAAGTACACTCGTTGTTTATGGGGCACAGGTTTTACAAAGCATTATCTCGTGTAACTCTCACAGCAGCCCCCGGAGGCAGGATGAATAGTATTCCTATTTTACAGATGAGGAAACTGCGCTTTAAGAGCTGTTAAGTAACAGCTGGGTAAGTGGCAAGACTGGGATCCAAACCATAGACTGATCTGAATGTGTGAACGTGAGCTCTTGCTTGTTAAAACTCCATGATTTGCTCTATGCCCTCCTTCTGCAGATTAGGGGACCCAGCAACCTGGGAAGAGACTCTAGCCCAATAATATTGTGAATTATATCTCAGTTCTATCAGGGTTTACATAGATTTTTGTGGGCTAGTCTGGGAGCTTGATAGCTTGATTTGTAAGATGGTTTCTCTAGGAAAATGTGTGACTTGCTACCAAACTAGTGGAATATAACCCCATTAGATTACAATAAATTGTGGATTACCTGCAATAATTTAAGAACGCCCAGTGTTTCTTCTAGTTGGTTTCCGGTCACATAGAAAGCCCACCTTTTCAGCCCAAGGTTCTTCATGTTTAGTTTTAGTTTACAAAGCTACCAAATTGCACCACACACTGTACCTTTACTAGAGAGTTCGTTTCATGAGGACGGGGCTTTTGCCTGTGTACCAAGGATTCCCTAGCACCTAGGACAGTGCCTAGCACATACAGGCACACGTTAATTACTTGTTGAATGAATACGTGCTTTTAGATCACAAATTTTTAAAAACCATCCTCCTGCCATCATGGAACTCTGGCACTTTGGACAAGCTGCTTTACATCTTTAGGCTTGGGGACCACAGGAGTACCTTTGGGCTCTAAAATGCTATGACATCTGTGCGTATCACCTTCTAGTTTCGCTTTCTAGATGCCTCAGGCCTGCTCTAATCGCCCTTTGGAGAAGATATGGGTAAAAAGCAAAATAAAAAAAAAAAAACCAAAGATAGTGAAAGGGAAAAGTCTTGGACGCCCCAAAGGGAAAATCATAAGTCTTTGAGTTTAGACAAGTTCAAAGTTGCTACAGGAGGCAGCCACAGTCCATGAACTTTATTGTCAACCTCTAGGCAAACAAGTGAGCCAGTTATGAATTCTACTTTGTTGGTTCAGCTCATGATAATGGTAGGAACAGAATTCTGGCTGTTTCATTTATATTGGAACCAGCAAAATACACGCAACCTCAAAGGTGTGTGTGTGGACAGGGTGCAGTCCAGCCCCCTTTAAACAGCACAGAATGACTCAAGGTGGCATGAACGAGCCTTTGCTCAGTCATTAAGTTACAAGCATTTGAAAAGAAGAGGGTACCAGTATTTACGGTACTTTCTATTATCAAATGAAACGAGTGACTGAATGTTTTTCTACATAAGCCTTAACCAGTTGCATGGCGTACAGTGCAGGATATAAATGTCAGCATGTTGACACTGGTTGAGTGTTCAAAGTCTGCACATTGTCATTATTCCTCCTTCCCCGCACTGACAGCTTGCTACCGAATTGAACATACCTGGAAAGGAGTCAGTTTGGCTTAGAACGCAGCTCACTTTCTCTTTGGGAACATTTCTCTTTCAAGGATCTATTGGGTCTTCCGATAGGTAAAACAGAATCAGTTGTGTTCTGCTGGTTCTAATGTAAACACAGTGGTCAGAATCTTGTCCATTGATGACTTAGTGTCACTTTTGGAAAAGGGAAGTGATCTCCCTTTCCCCAGAACCCCCAGCTACCGCTGTCCATCAGTAGGATTACGGCTACCTTGCTTGCTTTGTGACTGCCTGTACCTTACATGAGGCACGGATTTTCTTAGGGTATTATCAAGCCATAGGGATTCAACCCTGACTACACATTAGACTCACTTGGGGAACATCTAAATATCTAGATGCCCAGGCCACGACCCAAACCAATGAGATCAGAATCTCTCCTGGTGGAGCCCAGCATCAACAGTCATTAAAGTTCCCCAGGTGAGTCCAGTGAGCAGGGGTCTTTTCTTATGAGTCTTTTCCCAAAGGAAGGTTAGGGTGGAGTGTGCAGGTGTGCGGGGGGGGGGGTTCCGGGGGGGCAATCTCACGGTCATTGGCATTTTGGAGTGGAAAGGCCTTCCTTTACTGTATAGCTGTAAACCGTTCATTGAGTTCTGTAGTAAGTAATTTGTCCAAGGTCACAGAATTAGCCCAAAGCAGAGCCAGCACCAGGAGCCAGCATTAAATAAGCCTAGGTAGACAGGATACTGATATGCTAATTAAACCTCCATGAATTAATCTGCTTCACAATCAGGCACAGTCATTTTTCTCTCCAGAATGTCTTGGTTAGAAAACTATTACCTTCCACTGTGTTCCTGTTCCTCTGATCTAGGCTGCTTGACCCAATGAAAAGCCACTTACTCAGCCCTCATGGGTACAGTTCTGAAGACAATGGCACTAAAGGGCATTTTAAGTTTCTACTGCAGAAACATTGTATACGCTAAGATGGAAACATTGTACACGCTAAGATGGAAACTCGAGGTTGAAACCAAAGCCTTTAAAAATAGGTTTATACAACTAATGGACAGAAACTCTTGGAACAGTTCCTTCAATTTCAAGGGATCAACTGTGTTCTCTTTCCTACCCTAAGTCACTCTTGAAGTCTTAATTTGCCTTAGAAAAATGCACTTTTTCTTTTCCCTGGGACTTCTGGAAGAGGGTGCTTTAATTGTTGTAATTAAGTATAAGATAAACACATCACATTTCCTGGGCAATTTTTAGCCCAAGGCCATAGGTTTGGGGGACTCTAGCATACAGCTGACTCTGGGACCCTTTCTACTGTGCATGTTTCAAATGCAAAATAGCTTGAAGGGTAACGGGAGTGGTGAGTGGTTATGGTGACGCTCACTACTGCTTTAGTTTGGGGTTGTGCAAACTCTCTGCTGCTACCTTTGTTAGCTACGTACCTCCCCAATAATCTCTAACTTGTGATGAAGCATACTCTCCTTTATGCAGTAGATAAACTTCTCAAGAGCGGAGGGTAAATTATATCAAATCATAGCTGACGTGCCCTGATAAACTGCTAAGACATTTTTGAGAGGCAAATCACAGACTCATTTCCTAATATTAATAACCTGGTCTTTTCTTAAGAGTTACCATTGTCATGTGTGGAGTGAACGATGGTTTGTTTCTTTTCCCCCTAGCCCCAGCTAGCACTATGTATCGTTGTCTTTCTAGAACTGGAACTTTTCTGAACAGATTTGACACTGCCCAGATGCTTGTTCTGGAAATCAAGGCCCTTCTGTGTTTTCTCCGACTCTGGCTTGGTTTTGTGAAACCTCAGCCTCTTCCCTTGCAAGGGCAGTTTAGGATGGAGAATTCAGCACAGCCAGGCACACCCAGAGAAAGAGGGCTTTGGAAGAAAAAAACGGGGGTGTGTATATGTGTGATGGGGAAGCAGAGGAAAGGGGACAACTGCGTGTTCTCCTACGGTGGTGGTGGTGGTACTGCTGGGGAAAACAGCTGTTCCTCGGAACGCTAAATGAGCAGCAGAAAAATGTTTGCCCCTCTGCGGGGCAAAACCAGCGCGTGCCACATACAGACTAGGTGTTGGGGTCCTGGGGCACCAGTCGGTGGCTACGAACCGCGAGGGGGCGTCGGCGCCAGCGTGGCTCTGCCCTGGGTCGGGAGGCCACACTGCGGTCGGGGCTGACTTGGGGTGCGTGCGAGCGGCGGGTGGGGTGACCCCCGCGGGGAGGGAACGGTTCTTACAGTCACTGCTCGGCGCGAAGGGCGCGCGGCGGCGGCCGAGGGAGCGGTCTTCGGCGGGCGCCTCGGGAGGCCTCTTACCGGCGGGCAGCGGGAAGGCGGACGCGGTGTGGAGCAGCACCAGGCAGACAGCCACGACATCCCATAACTTCATCTTAGAGTCCCGTCCGGCGGCGGCACCTGGGCGGGCGGGCGGGCGGGCGAGAGAACCGGGGAGAGCGCGTTAGGCCTGGACGCCGAGGGCCGCTGCGCTGCCCGAGGCGCCTCGGCCCGGCGGGTCCTCGGGGCTCCCCTCCAAACTCGGCACCGCCCTCCTCCCGGACCGCGGCAGCCCGGCGGTTCCCCGGGCACCCACCCCCCCCCACACACACACACATCCTCCTTCCTTCCCAGCCGCCTGCTCGTCCCCGCTCCTGGGTGCGCCTCCCTGGCGGCCATCCCACAAGTGCCCTTCTCTTCCGCCACCGGATCCCAGGGGTCGGATTTTCGAGCAGCGCCGCTGCCCCCGCCGGTACCAACACGACGACACCAGCACTGGCGCGCAACCCCCCCCCCGCTTCCCGGCCCCCGCTTCCTGGGGGGCGACCGGGCAACCCTCACCCTGTGCTTCCCGCCCCGTCCAGCAGCTCCCACAGGCCCCGGGGAAGAGCCCTGGACCCAAGCAAGAGACCAGCCTTTTATTTTAGGAATAAAATCAAGTGCGGGACCGCCGGGGGGTCCTGATCCTGCTCTCAGCTAGGCAGAGGCAGGCTCAGCGGCACCACTAACCTCGCCCACGCTTTCCTCCACCTTTTTTTTTTTTTTTTTTTTTTGTGTGTGGTACGTGGGCCTCTCGCTGTTGTGGCCTCTCCCGTTGCGGAGCACAGGCTCCGGACGTGCAGGCTCAGCGGCCACGGCTCACGGGCCCAGCCGCTCCGCGGCATGTGGGATCCTCCCGGACCGGGGCACGAACCCGTGTCCCCTGCATCGGCAGGAGGACTCTCAACCACTGCGCCATCAGGGAAGCTCTACTCCTCCTCCTCCTCCTCCTCCTCCTCCTCCCATTTAACTTAGTGTTTTGTCGTCGGAACAAGAAGTTAGTAGGGACTTGGAGACTTTGGGGCTGTCCGGGGAATATCTGAGTTAGGTTACTTCACTTCCCAAAGCTTCAACTGGGTTTAAAATAAATACTACTTCCATTTCTTAAGGTTATGAATATTAACACAGGAAAAGGCCTAGCCAAGCAGAAAGTAAGCGCTCAATAAGTGCTTTAGCGTTACTGTTAGGTAGGGATTGCCTTTGTCTTGAAAATGTTCGTGGTGTCCCCGAACGCCCTCTTTATTTTTGCAGTGTTGCGAGATTCTGGCCTTAAATCCCTTCCCCTTGCAGAGGAGTTGCGAGCTCCCCACGCCCGGTCACAGTCACTCCTGGACAACTGCACCCGGTCCGGGACGCTACAGAGGAGTACGGGCACCAGAAGGACTAGACCAGGAAAGGGCGCGCGGTGGGGCTCAGGTCCTCTGAGTCAGGGGCCTCCGTTTGGTCTGTCCCTCCGCACACCCCTAGAAAGGAGGGTCACGCAGCAGGGGGCTGGTGAGAAGAAAGCCCCCTCAACTCGGGGCCAAGCCCCACACAATTAGGAGGTGGCGGGAGACCCGGGCGCCTTGGGGTGCGGTGTGACCCAGTGCCTTCCCAATGCCAGTGTTCAGTTTCCAAGGGCTACGACACTCATGCAGTTATTACCCTCTTTCCTCCAAATAAAAGGGATTCTTAGGAAAATCTCCTTGAACTTTCTCCGTGGGAGAGAGTAAGAGTTTCCAGGTAAAAACAAAAACTTTGGCCCCTTTCCTCTCCATTAGCAGCCAGGAGCGCCCGCCTCCCTTCCAGCAACCGCCCCCCATCTCCACCCAGAACTCCCGCCCGGCTTCCGGTGCAGGCCACCCGGGGAAGCGTTTCATTCGACCGCCACCTCCCACCGCTGCGGAGGCGAATGCATTTTCCATCCTTTGGGCGTCTGTTTGTTCGCTATGCAGCTGTTGGGCTCGGGGAGTCTGTAGGGACTAGGAACTCCGAAAACCTGCAGCTCCGAGCGCCCCATGCCCCGCTGGCTGATTTACAGACCCGGGGAAAAGGAAAGGCTCTGGGTTGGGGCGCGGGGGCCCAGGCAACACCTGACCCAGGCCGTGCAAAACGAGCCCAGCGAGGCGCTCGAGCAGAGAGGACTGGGGAACGCGAGGCCTCCCGCCCCCTCGCCCAGGGCCCGCTCGCGGGTGCGTGCGAACTGGCTGGCGGCCCTGAGGGGCGGGGAGGCGCGGGATTAATGCGCTATCCCAAATCGCGGTGGCCGCCAGCAGGAAGCGACAGAGGCACTAGATTTCCCTTCCGCATTAAGAGGGTTTTTCCTTTTTTTCCTGCTTGGCCGACGGAGGGCTTTTTAAATTGGATGTGGAGATCCTCAATTAGAAGTGTGGCGAAGCTGGCAAAAGAGTTCAGCGGAAAACTCCCCGCCTCGCCAAAGGAGGCTCCCGACTCCGGTTCCCGCCCTCGGCCGGGTGCGGCGCAGGCCACGAAAAGAGCTCTCCCACCTCCCCCGGACGGGGAGGGCGCATTCTTCCCTCTGCGCACCGCCGGGGCAGGCTGCAGCCGGAGCGGCTCTTTAGTTCCCGGTGTTTGCTTGGCGCAGCAAGAGGAGGGAATCCGGCGGCTCGCATTCACAGCGGTCCACGCAGAGGTTTTTCCCACACACCCCCCACACCCCGCGGGTTCCCTGATGGTCTCTTTATCGCTTTCTTAAAGCACATCTGTCCGACGTATTTCTGCCGCAACCGTCCGCCTTTGCTACGAGCGCGAATTGCGGAACGCGCTGCCACGTGCGATAACCAAGCTCTCCTCCCGAAGTCGGCTCCGCCAGGTGCCCCCGCACCCGTCCTCGTACCCTACAGGCTGGTTCCCCTCTACACCCAGGACTTACGCGCCCGGCAGGGCAAAAGGGGAGCGTCGCGGGCGCCGGCACCTGGTGGTCCCCAAGTCCAGGGAGGAAACGACGTCCCAAGAGCCAAAAGTGCCGGCAGAAGCCGCCGCTCGCCGTGGGGCGCTTCTGGGTTCCCAGCACCAGAGGGCACCAGAAACCGCCGGAGTCCTGGAGCGCCCACGCGGCTGGGGCTGCGTTGTCATTTTAAGCATAGAACCGATGAACGAGCACTCCCCTTACAATCCTTCCCCAAATGCAAATTACACCCCCCCCCGGAACTTCGGATGTCCTCACGAGCATCCCTGCTTTTCAGGCTCCTAGCCCTCTTCATCCTCACTAATTTTTCTCTACCCACCTCACTTAAGCTGGTTTCTCGGCAACCTGCTTTTTGAACTCCCCCCCTCCCCCGCGTCACAGTGACAGCTTCAGCGCGTGTGAGCGCTCCCGCCGCCAGTGCCCCCGCGCCTTCTTGTGTCTGGCAGGCTGGGAGGTTTGTTTAGGCTTTGCCTTCGAGATCCAGGTCTCAGGAGGAGAAAAGGGAGGCGGGGGTGGGTGGGTGGCGGCGTGCTGTAACTCGGGGGCTTTCTTTTGGGATAGGGACAGAAGTTGCTGAAAAGATGAACTGCTTTTCTTAACTGTGTCTTGTGTCCTGGACGGACGGAGGACTTATTCTGTCGGGCCCAAGACCAGAGTAGGAAAAAGAATGAGCGCTGCCTTCTGCAGACAGTCTGGGAAGGGGTCTGTCTGTTAAAGGGCCCGAGGCCGGGTGCCAGACCCAGGGGCACCCGAACCCCTTGCGAGAGTGGGCTGGCGACGCAGCGGGCTCCCCGAACACCTGACACTTGTTGAAAAGGCGACACTGTCCCTGAACCCTGCCGAAGCGAAGACGTGGCGAAACTGTGAGAGCGAGACCTGGTCGCGGCTGGGCCAGGGCTTTGCGGGAAGAGGTGCGTGCGTCAGGTTAGCAGCAGCATCTCTTCCTTGGGATACTTAAGTGTATATTCAAGATGGTCTAGATGGGTGGGATGGGGGCGGGGAGGGAGGTCCAAGAGGGAGGGGATATATGTATACATATAGCTGATTCACTTCACTGTACAGCAGAAACTAACACAACACTGTAAACCACTTATACTCCCCCCCAAATATACTGCGGAAGAGTGAAGTGCGCTCTAACACATCCGCAGCAGGGCTCGGAAGAGTTGTGTTTGTCCCCACCAATGAGCAAAAGTGCTGCGAGCGCGGGGCTGGGCAGCTCCCCCGGGGCGCGCACGTCGGCTCTGCGGGCGCGTGTGCCAGCCCCGAAACTAGGGAGGCGTCAGGAGGTTGGGGGTTCCGGCGGGAGTCATTCCCCGCCCCGAAGAGGGTTCGTTTTCACCCGGTGGGTCTGGAAACCAAACGACAGCGAAATCAGCCCTGAGGCTGTGCCAGGGTGGTGGCGGGGGTGTTACTGGGGGAGGTGGCACAGAGTACAGACGAAAGTCATTCAACCCATCACCGAGATGGCTTAGGGGAGACCTTGAGAAGGTTCAAGAGTCTGCTCGGGGCGGAGGCCCTGGTCCTGGACTGTTCAGGAAGCCCGTCTCTTAAGCTTGACCGGGATGGTGAGGTGGGATATCGGGCATTAGGACAGTGCCAGCAACTGGGTTCCGACCAGGGCTAGGAATGTAGATTTGCAAGACCACGCCGGAGGAGGTGAGCTCTCTATTTTTAGGTTCTCAGCACCTTTGCAGCAGTCCCTCCCGGGGCCTACACTTTCCCTTGGAACAGACCAAACCCAGTTACACTCCCGTTAATGATATCTATGCAGCTGCGCGTCCACAGAGAACCCAACTCTGGTCGTGGTAGGTTCAAAGGCGATTCCAGTCCCGCACCTTCCCGGGACTTGACGGAAGAGCACCTCGCCGAGTCGGGGAGGGAAACTGCCCCTGTCGGATATGCCCGCTCCAGAGGCAGCAGGGGCACCAGAGATTTTTGCCCACGAGGAAAGGCAACCTGCCCCTCCGCAAACCCAGCCTCTCCCCGGTTCCACTTCTCTCTCTCTTCTGCCCGCTCGGCGCTTCGGTTCCTTCTAGTGTCCCCTCTTTCTAGTCTCACCGCCTGCTCTGGGGTGCAGCCGCGCCCCCTCTGTCTCCAGCGCCGCACAGGCCGACGCACCCGCTGGCGACTCGGGCGCCACCCGCCCGCTCCCCCCAGGCCCGCTCCGCCAGGCCCGCTCCCCTGCTTACCTCGGATCCGGTCTCCGCAGACCTCCAGTTGGACATTAACTCCAGGTGCCCCAAGTCCCAGCCAGGAGACCCATCCGGGCCGAGGGCAGGAGCGCGGAGCCCCGCCCGATAGGTCAGGGGCACGAGTTCGCAATCCTGGGGCTGCTCGGGGCAGCAAGGGCGCACAGGAGGCGGCGGCCAAGGCTCCCGCCGCCGCCGCAGCCGCCGCCGCCGCCGCCGCCGCCGCCGCCGCGAGAAGGGCGAGGGATGCAGACAGCTCCCCCGCCGGCTCCCCGCACCCCCAGAAACCGAGGTCCGAGCAGCCGCCGCTGCCTTGGGTGGGGGGTGGCAGGGCTGCGCGCGCCGCGCTTTTAGCCCGGGCTGCGCGGGCGGGGGGCGCGGCGGCCGGTTCAGCGGCGGCGGCCGCGCTCTGCGCCTTCTCGGGGCGCAGCGCCTGGGAGCACGAGACGCGCCGGGCTGATGCTGCCGCCGGAGCTGAGGTCTGGCCTGGAAATCCGAACGAGACACCACGTCAACCGGCGCCGAGAGTCCCGTGAAGACATGAGGGCGCCAGGAGCGCAGGCTGGTCCTTGAGAGCCCGGTCCGGGGGGCCGGGTGGGGGAGGGGAGGCGCGGGGCCCCGTGAAGGGAGGGGTCTAAAGTCAGCGGCGGCGGGGAGGGAACGGAGAACAGTGAGGAGGCGCCCGAGCTCCCGAGGCGGGGGCTCGGGGTACGAGTGGGTGACGCGAGGCGCCCCTCCCCGGGGTGCAGGGAGAGAGCGCTCAGCGCGTCGAGACGCTGCCGGGCTCGCGCCTCCTCCTCGCTGGGTAGATCCGAAGGAATGTGCGGAGCTCTGCGCAGACGAACCGAAGGGAGCAATCCGAACTTGGCCGCGGCGCCCGCGCCCGGCTTCGCCCTCGCGCCTCGCTCTCTGAGCCGGGGCTCTGTCGGGTAGAGGGCTACCCTGGGCTTTCCTCGCGCCTGTCGAAGCCTCTCCTTCCTCCTCGGGTGTCTAGCCCTCTGGCTTTTCTGCAGGGCAGAAGGCAGTGGCGAGGAGAACAGCTGCTGGCCGGAGTTCTCCTAGCACTGCGAAGGAGAGATGTGCAGCGGCCCGGGGAGGGAAGCCGAGTGTTTGCCAGGGCACGCTGAGAGTGGGGAAGAATTTATAGGGCTGTCACTCCGTGACGTGCCCTCCAGTAGCTTTTCTGATTCGCTTTCTGACCCAAACACACATTAGTTTAGTCCCCATGCTAGGGCCAACACGGTCTCCAAATATCTGCTGGCTGAAGTCAGAGGCTTTGCATATCATGTATTACAGGGCAGGCAATGAAGAAGGCTTCTGAGGCTGGCCCGCTCCTCAGTCCTAGGCTCCATTTTCATGCTGTTGTAATATAATACCAGACGTAGGGTAGGCACATACATTCAGAATCCCAATTCCAGAGGCGTAAGATCACTTTATCAGGAACAGGTCGGGGGAGGTTGGACTAAAACCTGCTTTCATCCAGATTTTCGAAAATGCAGATGGAAACCTAAGCGAGCACTCCCTTGGGTGCTGCGTTTCCAGTGAGCAGGGGCCCAGCGCCTATGCCTGTTATCTGTGAGACCTTTTAGGAATTCCTTTTGTTGGTTTGCTTACCACCAGAAGCGCCAGAGCCTTCTTTCGTAGAGGACATGAGGAGGGCAAGTCCTTACACACCCTGCACATGACTCTCCCCATAAATCCGTTTTATTAACCCAGGGCATGAAATTAGCTCTACCTTTAAAATAATATACTGTGTAATGTATGTCTTTGCTAAGCAGAAACCTGTTTTCCGGAAGCCACTGGACCTGGATTCAGTGGGACCTCTTTTATTTTATTAGTTGGGGCCAGGGAGAGCGTAAACAGGCTCAGTTTACATCCATGTACCTCTTATTTTATGACTCATCCGGTTGTTGGGGAGTACATGTTCCTCGAGTAGCTGATACGGACGATAGACAGGGGGAATGTGTGTGGCAACGTGGGGGGGAGATCCTATATTATTAAACTTCTTAAAAGTCAAAGATCAACTACTTTGGGGGTTTGTCAGTGAAGCTAGTGTGGGAGGGAAATTGTTCTTACTAAGGTTACTGTGATTTAAGATTAAGCGGAGTGAAAATCACGTCATTCAAACATACCTTAGCTGAAATGAGGATGCTACTGTAGTTCCGCTGAATGTGACATTTGCTTCTTTGGTAGATTACAGTAGAAATGTAGATGGACTTGGAAACGGCACGAGCTTAATATTTTTATCCTAGTTGAACATTGTTTTGGGAATTCGAAGGCGACCGTAGTCAGTGTTCTTACCACGAACGATTTCATCATTTTCAGAAGGCTTTTCGCTGAGGGTGGTCATGCCTTCCAAGCACCTGCAATGATTTAGTGCTCATTATGTGCCAGGCGAAGTGCTAGCTCCTGGGAATTGTGCTTGACTGGGCTTTTGGGGGGGTTGCAAAGCACAAATACCACTGAGTTTACCCTATGTAATGGGAGTTCCCTGTGGAAGGAAGGCTGACCGGAATCTCCACCACTCAGCCACGTGTCTCCGAAAAGCCTTCCGGAAAGGCCACCCGGCCAGGCCTCACGAAAACTGGATTGAAGTTCAGGAACTGGAAGGTCATTCAGGATCCGGCTCTGTGACTGGGTTATCTTGTTGCCCCCTGAGCCGTAGGCATCTGCCGTCCCTTCTAACAGGCTTAGCCGCCAAGGTGATTCAGCTCCTCTCTCTCTGTTTTTCTCTGGGTGTCTCTTGGCTTCTGCTCCTGCTACCAACTGCTCAGCTCTCTGTTGATCTCACATTTAAACTCCTTTAGTGAAAGGATCTAATTGGCCCTCTGGGCACTAACTAGGTGCTTGAAATGGACTGAGCTTTTGGGTCAGGACATACGGGTTACTGGATACCCTGCAGCTCAGCAGCCCTTGGTCAGGTGCTTATTCCCGGGCTAATCACCCATGTTCACGTTGTTGGGTTACGTGGTTCAGAGACTGGCCACCTTCCTAGAGTTCCTTCTTGCCTTCCCTCCACAGGAGTTGGGCCCCCAGAAGTAGCCGTGTTAATGGCAGGCACTTGGAGTTTAACAAACCTCTGTCTACTACAAGACTGAAGGATGAATAAGATACAACTCCTGGCTCTCCGTACGCTTACCATCTCTAAGGAGAGGGAGATGTGGACACAGGTAATCATAGTGTAAAGTGGTAAATGCTGTGATAGAGGTATATATGAGGTGCTCAGGTCTGATCTTTACATGGCCAGTGAAACCCTGAAGAATTGCAAACACGTACCCATGCCTAGGCCCTATTCCTGGGCAGTTAAATGAGAATTTCTTGGGTAGTGGAGCCCAGGAATTGGTATTTTGTCTTAAGTTGTTCCAAGTGCAGCCAGGGTTGAGGTATTAATTAGCTTTTTTTTTTTCAGTGATTATAATCATTATCATTATTATGATTCTTTTTGAGAGCAAAACTAAGAGGCTCACCTATTTTGATAGGTTCTAGGACTAAGACTCTTCCAAAATATTAAATCCTTTTGAAATACTACTAATTATCTTAAATAGTAATATAAAGGAAAGTACAAAATTAACTTAAAGAAAATACTCCTAGTTTTGAAAGAACATTTATTTGCATGGTTACAACATTCAGCTGACTGCAGAAGAGGTGAAAAAACCTAAGATTTTTCAAGATCCCCGACCGCAAAGCCCAACATTTAAAAGTACTATAATTGATGTTGACAAAAATCTCCCCAGACCTTCACAGACAATGAAAAGCAAAGCTGCCTCCAAAGCGAGTGCCAGGAAGCAAGCATTTGGTGTCTTGGGGACAAGGGGATGGCCTGATGTCACCATCTCAAAGCCCCCTAATGCCGGAAGTAGGGACCCCCCCCAATAGCTCTGCGGCTCCATCTTCTCGTTTCTCGAGGAAACAAAGATATGTTTGATTTGAAGCTGTCCCTCAACAAAGTCCAGAAGAGAACCACTTCCGCTCTGCATAGATGGATTGTCCCCTGATAAAGTAACAACACCACACTGCTAAGAATTCTCACAGGGTCCCTAGGTCTCGGCCTCTTGTCTGGAAAACCCTGCCAGAGAATCAGAAGGAGAGAAGCAAGTATTGTTTAAGCATCTCATCTCCTCTTTGAGAAAAAAGTTTCATAACCTTACTAATTTCCCATTTCACTGTCATCCTCTTCATCAGAACTTATTGTGGGTCTTTACCTGAAAGATGTCAGGATGATGGGTGCTCTCTGTGCCCCGGGATCTTACAGTCCGGGGGAAGAGAAAACACAAACGTAAAATGGTTAAAAAAAATACAAGGTATCCTGAGGCTATGGGCCTTGAGTATGACCATATTTGGAACTCAAACTGGGCCCTGATTGGGGTAGGTAAGCAGAGAGGCCGGGGAGCTGAGGGGGGCATTCCAGGCTAGGTGGAGGAGTCTCTGGGGACTCGGTGCTGAATGCTGCGGGTCAGCCTTTGGCCGTTCACAGAGCATCCTCCCTGAGCTCCCAGTGGAGCTTTGCAGCTGCTTTGCCTAGAAGGGCCAGGACCCGGGTCCCTGGACTCCCTCATAACATGGGTCATGACGGCTGAAACCGAACCCATCACTTGAGCAGGGCAATTTCCTTTTCAAAGTCACCACTTTATTGGGCAGGGATTTGTTTCATGCTTTGCTCACTCTTTCACAGTCATTTTCACCAATGATACGATTACTCATAAGGGAAAGATAAATGCGATATCCTTCAGACCACTTAAAAACAGAGAAAAGAAAAAAAGAACAAGGGAAAAAGGGACTATTGGCCTCTTTGTAAAGAGTAAGTTGTAAAGTAGCTAACTTCTTTGGAGTAAATCGTTTCTCATAAGAAATCAATTCTGACATTGACATGGTAGATTTATCAGTGATTTCCAGCAGTTTCTTTTATAGGGATCAGGTTGTCTGATTATCCATAACTTTGTTTTTGGTTCTTAGGATTACTTTATGGGACTCTTCGGGTAATAAAACTTTAATCAGGTAAGAGGGTTACAGACTTTGTTACTCTGCACATGGTCTAGTGGCTTAGATCTAGGGTTGGCAAACTTCTTCTGTAAAGGGCAAGCGTTTTCTGTAGGTATAATAAATATCTTAGGCTTTGCAGGCTACACAGTTTCTCTTGCAGCCACTCAACTCTACCCTTGTATTGCAGAAGCAGCCATAGATAATATATAAATGAAGGGGCACAGCTGTGTTCCCATACAGCTTTATTTATGGACACTGAGATTTGAATTTTATGTAATTTTCACGTCATGAAATACTATTCTTTTGGGTTTTTTTTTCTGCAGCCATTTAAAATGTGAAAACTACCCTTAGCTCTGGGACCATATGAAAGCAGGTGGTGGGCAGGATTTGGCCCGAGGGCCATAGTTTGCTGACTCCATTTAGGTTGAAGTTGTAACTCTGAGGAGATGTATCACCTCTAGAATTATGGAATTCCAGAGCTGGGAAGCCCCTGAGGCTTCTAGTCTAATCTCATCTTACCAGGAGAGAAAACTGACTCGGGGAGGGTTAAGTGACTTATCCCAGGTCACTCTTTGAGTGAGTGACACACCCTTACTATCGAGAAAACATGGGATCAAATGACTTCACGTGTGTGTGTGTGTGTGTGTGTGTGTGCGCGCGCGCGCGCGTGCGTGTGTGTGTGCGTGTGCGCGCGTGCGTGCTCCGGTGGCAGTAATGGGGAGTACATGTGGGATGTGTTGTATCATTTTTCTTTCAAATTGGGATTTAGTATTCTTTGTTGAGGCAAGAAATGAGTCCAAATACAATGAAATCAATTGGACTCCTTATTGGTGGCAGAGGTTGACGTCTGGCTGAATGGGGAGCTATGCTCTAAAAGGCGGCAACAGACTTTTTTTCAACTTTGAAAAGAAGTCAGTTGCCGCCTTTTAGAGCATAGCAGAGTTCCCAGGCCGAGCACAGTGCTAAATAGATTTTTCCCCTCCTCCCTAAAAGGCCTTTATATTTCTGTGATTGGCTCTTAGCAGATACACAGGGTCTCATCACAAAGGCACAGAGATGTGTTGAGAAAGAGGGATTTGAGTGGGGAATCAAGACACCTGCATCCTGATCCTTTTGTAGACCGCCTCGTGCTTGTCGCAGAGCTTCTGGAGGCTTCCTAAAGATGTGAAATCACAGGCAATAGCTAGAGATACTGCCAAAGTGGATGGTTGACGCCGGGGCAAGGACTCAGCATTTGGACCTTCAAGCCAAAACATTCCAAGGGACCACTTTGCCACGTATTAATTGCATAACACAGACTTCAATCTAGTCTTCTCCTTTGGCCTAAGATAGACCCACTATTTGACCATTTCCAACTTTGGCAACAAAACAAGAAGACAGCCTTCTCTTCTCTGCCATCATACCCCCGCCCCCATCGCCTTCTCCACTTTTCCTCAGTGTGGAAAAACAAATTAATCAACTAACGAAGCCTCATCAATATTTACGGAGTTAGTAGAAGCAAGTAGTAAGTCAGTGCGAATTTTGTGATTTCTTAGGTGTTTTAAGCCACTACGCAAAGCAAATATCCTTCGTTGAATTAGCAGCAGGCCCAAGACTGGGAGGCGGCTCATTTTGCATCCTAGGCACCTCACTTGCCTCACCTCCTCCCAATTAGCAGAAGTTCCAAGTTGAGAGCCCCAAATCCTGGGGCCTAGTTACGAGGAAGTCAACCCAAGGGTCAGGCAAATCGAGTTGGAACTCCGTCCCTGACAGGCTGCGGGAGCTTAGGAAACTTCTAGCATCGCCAGCCTCACCAATTTTTCTCTTCTTCCTTGTTGTCTCCGTCACCGGGATACTGTGTGAATAGATGAGATGATAAACCAGACTTTCTGAGTTCATTAATGACTCCCTGGGAATAATTTATATTACACGTATACTTTCCGGCCACTGGGGTGCTGTTTGGTAAATGGCTGCCCTCCTGCAGTGCTCTAAGTGGAACCCTAGTGACCCGAAAGAGTTAACACCTTCCTCCAAGCAATTCGCTTACTCCTGGGGCATAATTTACACTCTGATCTGGCTGACCGTACGTGAAGTGCTTGGCATTCTTTGAGAGAAAGTCAGCTTGAGAAATGTAAAAATTAATATTACAAAAAGCACATTTGCAAACCATTCTTTGAGGGATCCATCATGTAACTTTTGCAGAACAACCCCTAACCATAAGTTAGGTCATTGTTATCCTTTTCAGAGTCATTCTCTATCCAGTGCAGGATCAGTGCATAATATACCCAAAATGAATTTAGGGAAGCATGTATTTGTAGAATGATTTCACTATTCAAAAAATAATGGATGAAAGGTTGGAAAGTGCATTTTAGACATCCGAGTAAAAAACAAAAGATAAAAGTAAGGTAAATGTAATAAAGCATCTGCTTTACAGTGTTGAGTGGTAGCAATATTACCTAAATTAAATGGATTACTTTTTTATACGAACACAGGAGCACTGACATATTAGGATGTGGCATCCATTTCAAAATGGTCATCTGAGGAGACTTTCTGTGTATTCTGACAAGAAGCTATTGCTCAAAACACTTTTATGACATATGAATGTGTTTGTTCATTCATCCAACAGAAATCGTTTAGGCATCTCTCTTCATAAGGCCTCGTGTTGGCAGTTGTCAAGGGAACCAAAAAGGCATGAGATAGCATCACCATGTTCAGTGGTGGCAATTAACTGGAATTTGAAGATGGGTTTAATCTGGGGCAAAGACCAAACCATCTGAAATAAATTCTAGTGATAGAGGTGGGCTAAAACCAAGAGAAGGTAATTTAGAGACTGCTCTTCTGGTACGGCCTGGTGGCTAATTGCAGTGATGGGCTCTCTGTAGCCATGCTGTTTGTCACGTGACTTTGCAGATGCTCTTTTACTAGAAAGGTGGTGTCCATTTCCCCATCCCTTGAATCTGAACCGGCACTGTGACTTGTTTTGGCCAGTAAAGTGCAGTGGTATTGAGGGCGTGCCACCTTTGAGCGTAGGACCCAAGAGGCTAATGTGTTTCCACTTACTCTCTCAAACCTCTGCCATTACTGTGAGAACATGCTTGGGCTAGCCTACTGTAGGATGGGAGACAGGTGACAGCTCAGGTCAGCTGAGAGCCAGCTGACTCCTACCCCTACTGCCCCCACCCACGTAAGTGAGCCTAGTAAGATCAACAGAGCTGCCTTTCTGACCGCTCCAGAGAGATGGGCAATAAGTACTTCCTGTTGTATGCTACTGGGATTTTGTGGTTGTTACGCAGCATTGTTATGGCAACAGATAACTGATACAGCTTGCAAACTGATTGCAAAAGAGGAACTCACAGTGCTGAACAGGAACAACAATGTTCCTGGATTTTAGTGGTGTCTCCAGGTGACTGTAGGAGACAGTCACCTGGAGACACCACCTTTATTTTTGGACGGTTGGGCCTACTGGATGTAGCCTTTAGGTTCTTTGTTAGAGTTTTGGAGGAGCTATTACCCCCTAGTTTGCTCCTTTTTGATTCAGCAACCTTCCCTCAGCTTGTTTAAGGTTTGAACATTGCTGGAATTAACACAGCTGTTTGTGTTTACTTCTTTGCTTGTCTACTTCTATCACATGAGATGTCAGCCCACCTCTTGGAGCCTGGTAATTACCATGGAACCAGGCAGCAGAAGGAGCAGATAAACTTAAAACATTGAGTTTTTTGGGTGACAGGGAGCCAGGAGCTCTGAAGTCCTACAATGAACCTTTTATCATGGAGCACCCATGCCTTTATATGATGATGATAGTGGGGTGAGTATAATTTTTTTTTTTTTTTTTTTTTTTTTTTTGCGGTACGCGGGCCTCTCACTGTTGTGGCCTCTCCCGTTGCGGAGCACAGGCTCCAGATGCGCAAGCTCAGCGGCCATGGCTCACAGGCCCAGCCGCTCCGCGGCATGTGGGATCCTCCCGGACCGGGGCACGAACCCGTATCCCCTGCATCGGCAGGCGGACTCTCAACCACTGCGCCACCAGGGAAGCCTGAGTATAATTTTAATTTAGAACTCTTAAAGGAATCTTTATAGACCAGTATCTTGCCTCTGCTTTGTAACAATGCAGAGATTTATGAACATGGCATACCCATGTTGGCTGGAATAAAGTTGGCATTGTATCTTTTAAGGCATGTTTTCGGGGTTCTGTGAAGTGGTTTAAACCAAAGCCACAAAAATGAGAAAAAATTTATTTTCAGGTGGATTTTAGTAGACTGCCGACTCCTCGCATTTATATGCTAAAGATGCATATTTTTTTAAAAAAATTCATTTTAACAATTAAGTGGTTTAAAAATTTTCCTCATGATTCATGGAATTTCAGGTTCAACTAGTTTTTGAGCACAAAATATGTACTAGGTATTGTATTAAATGTTTGTATATATATTTTCTCACTTAGAAATATATTGTTCATTAAATATTATGATACAAAGATCAAAACAAGAAAACACTTAAGAAGTAAAATGATGTGTTTGTTTTATATCTGCTTTTTATATTTGCATAACCTTGGTTTACATAATATGGTTGCCCATAATCTCTCTATAGAGGAAGTCTTTGTATGTTTGGCACCAAATTTAGCATGATTCATTGACACTTCTGTGATGGCCACTCTCAGAAGAAAAACTCCTGCATCCTGGCATGACTGGGATGTTAGTTTTTTCTTTATGATTGAGGGACTGTTTCATCAAAACATTGTTTTAAACAGATGTGTTCTGGTGTTTACAGAAGGGAGAATTTAAGCCAGACTGATTAATTAGCAGTTAGTCAAGATGTTTCCCTGCTCCTATCTGGGTAGTCTGGGGATTATGAAGCTGTCAGTAGGTTATATTCAGATGATGAAAAAAATGACAAACAGCAAACCAAAGTAAACCAAACCTCAGATCACTGTGCTGGGATATAAAATATGGTGTCCTAAAGGCTCAACATGGTTTTTTATTGGAACATGAGGGTTTTTTTTTTTTTTTTTTTTTGAGTGGGCGTGATAGGACTAACACGGGAGAGCAAACTTTTTCTGTAAAGGGCCAGGTAGTAAACATTTTTGGGCCATAGGGTCTGTCACAGTGACTCAACTTTGCAATTGAAGCATTAAAGACAATAGTGTAGACAATAGGTAAATGAATGAGCACGACTGTATTACAATAAAACTTTACTTATGGAGGGACATTAAAATGTGAATTTCACGTAGTTTTCCTGTGTCACAAAATATTACTGTTCTTTTGGGGTTTTTTCCAACCATTTAAAAATGCAAGAAAAATTCTTGGTATGCTGGTTGTACATTTGGACCATGGTTTGCCAACCTTTGGACTAAAGTGAAGAGCCTTGAATCCATTTTAATTTTGGTTCTCTTTGTTTTTTCACACAAGACTAATTCTTTTAAAATCTTAGTTTCTATATTTGTAAAATGAGGGATAATAGTTGCGCTATTTCTTCCCAGGATTGTCGGCAGGATTGAAAGAGGTAATGGATATGAAAGTATTTTGAGGAATGTGACGTGCCATGCTAATCTAACATACTGACTATGTTGTGATTTATATCAGGAATGCGTTTGGTTACAAGTAGCTGAGAGCTGAATTAACAGTGGCTTAAGCCATAAAGACATTTAACATTCACTTACCTGGATGTGCAAGGCCCCGGGATTGGTGCAGTGGCTCCGTGATGTCATTTGAGACGTGATGTTTGTGTTCTACCTTCTGCTAATATCCATGTGTCAGCAATACCTCCTTTCATAGTGCAAGATGGATGTCCTAACTCCAAAAGTCGTGTTCTTACAGGACAGCATCCCAAACAAGAAGGAAGAAGGGAATGGAGAGAAAGGACATCTCTTTCCAGCCCTTTCTCCTTTAATCAAGGAGGAAAATCTTTGCTAGGACTCCACCAGCAGCCTTCCCTTCACATCTCATTGGTCAGAACTGGCTCATATGTCCAAACTAGCCCAACCTCTAGCAAAGGGGAAGAGGACTGATATACTCAGTTTGTAGACCAACCATGAAATCAGCTTTGGGGATTGAGTACAATGCTGCCTGAATGAATAGTCAGGGTCCTGCTAGCAAGGAAGATGAGGGGGCAACTCATGGTTTCTACTGCATTACTTTCTTCCCTATTACAAGTGGTGTGGCCGGCATCAGGTGGGAGAGTAGCTGATGAGCTCATTCCTTAGGAATGCTCAGATGAATCCTCCAGATGCCATACAAGCTTTCCCATAGGCATCTACAGATGGAGGGAAGGCTTCTTTGAGGAAGCAGTGTTTGGTCTGAGAACTGACATGTAAATAGGAGTTAATTAGGTGAAAGGTAGAGTGGGATGGAAAAGGCATTTCTGACAGAGGTACAGCGTGTGTGTTAACCTGTCCATCTGTCCAGTCTGACCATCTACCCATCCATCCATCCATCTTTACAAAACAATATAGTAACAGGTGATCACAGGGGTGCCAACAAGTAGAAATCAGTTGTTTTCTAAGTCTGTAAGGAGTTAGTCTTCTAACTCCTCTGGGAGACCAGAGGATTATGTTTAAAAAAAAATCCTCAGAGAACATTAAGAGGTTATTTTAAGTAACAAAGACGTGAGACAATTTCAGCCCTTCCTCTTGCTGGAATGGGATTTGCATGTGTGAAGACCTAGAGGCAGCTCTTCCAGGTATCAGCTGTGCTCTGTTTCGCCCCCCCCCCCACCGTGGAGATGGTGCAGATTGAAGAGGGTAAGACACATGCACCAGCAGCCTAGCGCTGCTTCCATGGGAACTACAATTTGCAGTTAAAAATTGAAGCAGAATCCTGCGTTAACAGGGGAATTTATCTAATTTTACATGGAATTACTTTTTCCTAGAGCTTTTAGGATCCACCAAAAAGTAAAATTCAATATTAAAAAGTGGGAATTAATTGGTATCTATTTTACATAAAGAGACTTTACCGTCTCATTGTAACCTTGGAGAATAGTTACTTGTACTGAAATCAGGGGTAGTTTGTGGGCTCGTTTTTAGTGATTAGCAAGTTATCCATTTACAGCTGTTGTCAGATTAATGGTAAGAGTTCTACTGGGTTCACAGAACCTTGGTATTAAATTTATACCTGGAATGAGCTGAGAGATCCAATGCGACTCTCATTTTACACAGGAAGAAATTGAAAGCCAGATAGGTTAAATGACTTTTTTCAAGCCATTTAAAAATTTATGCCCCAACTCACTCCCCAGGCTTCTGTGACGGCTGTGCCAGTAGAGGACAGGCTAGACCTGGGGTCTTCTAACTCCTGGTTCACTATGAGGGACCTTGGAGGGTGACTCTGCACTCAAATCCTTGATATTTACCAGCTCCATGACCCTGGAAAAACTGTTTAACCTCCCTTAGTTTCACTTTCTTCATCTATCAATATAAAAGGGGATAATAATTGTATCCACCTCATTGCATTGTTGTAAATGTTACAGTGCCTGAGAAGAGTCAAACCTGTATTAAATGCTCAGTAAATGTTTTGCCAACAGAAAGAGGACAGAGTGACTGTAGGTCAGTCCTGAATGGGACTTCAAGAGGCATGGCAAACTTCCCTGCTTTCTTATGCCCCTGGACTCTACCGTGAGAAAACCATGTCCCGGGCAGCCAATCATCCCAGAGAAAGGAGACAGATGGGACACATCTGAACTATTACGACTAATGTCACCATGCACGTTCTTCTACAAGTCTTTTTGTGGGCATCTCATTTATTTCTTTTACGTGTGTACCTAGGAGTAGGATTATATTAAAAGCAACCAAACAGCTTTCCAAAGTGGTTGCACCATTTGACACTCTCACTAGCAACGAATGAAACTTCCAGTTGACCTGCATCCTCATCAACATTTGATATTGTCAGTCTTTAATTGTAGCCGTTCTAGAGGGTGTGTGATGGTATCTCATTGCTGGTAGCCTACTGAGTTGAGAAAAGTTTCTGGCTTGTTTGAAGACTTCTTCTAATACTAACTTCTGAGTCCTCTGTTTCACTCTCAAGGATGGAGCTCAAAAAGTCTGACCAAGCCCAGACCCAGATTTGACACTCAGCCTTGCTCATTGACACCGCCAACTGGAGATTGGCTAGACCAAGCACCACATACCCCAGAAACACTCAGCCAGGTCACTGGGTAGTTGGTGAACCTTCCAGGTGGCCACACTACTTAGATGCGAAGCTCCTTCTCCTAAGTAGAAGGTGTATCTGTGAATGTGATGTGGAGGTATTGAAGATCTTTTCTATACCTTCTGTGTATTTAATGAACAGCAAAAATTCACCCTTTTTTGGTGGACTAAATCACATTGCACGTGTGTAGCTCGCAGAGGAGGAGCCTGCTCAGGGTTTTGCAGGGGGTGGCGAGCACAGGATGCTCTTGCAGTCACTTCAGGGAGCTTTCTAAATCATCTTCCTCTCCCTCTGCTCCCCTTTCTATTTGTACTTTCTACCTCTGCTGTCTCCCGTTCTTTCTCCTCTCTCTCCCTTTTCTCCTCTTCCTCCTTGTTTTTCCTCCCTTCATCCACTGAACAAGAGTTGAACAAAACATATGAACACAAATTTGCAATCACCAGAAAAACTCAAAGCCCTGAAATGTCATGTGTATACCCTAATCCTGGATTTGATACAGACCTGCTCTATTTCATAGATAATTTTAATATGTATATTATTGAGTTCTCTCTTGTCCTGTTATTACTTCATGTAGTTATTTCCATATTTCTAGATAACCCTCATAATTGTGATTCCTAATGTCAATAGTCCATTGTATTAACACACCATCCTGCTGAGCCATTTCATCCAGTAGCTATACAATATTACAGCGTATGGATATGGGAGAATTTATTAGACCAATCCCCTTTCATTGAACATTTATATTACTTTCAGTTTGGAGCATTAGTGATAATGCTATAGAAAATATCTTTTTTATGTAATCTTTATCTGCATTTCTACTTATTCCTAAGGACTAAGTTCTAGATGTGGAATTACAGAGTCAAAGGGAAATGAACCTCTTAAAATGTTCTTTCCACACACAACAAACAATATTCCACAAAGACCCGACATAACTTTGTTACTAAAATTAATATACGAGAATGTCTATTTCATGGCAAATGAAAACTTTAAAAAATTGTATAATTAAAACAAAAACCCTTTTTTTTTTTTTGCGGTACGCGGGCCTCTCACTGCTGTGGCCTCTCCCACTGTGGAGCACAGGCTCCGGACGCGCAGGCTCAGTGGCCATGGCTCACGGGCCCAGCCGCTCCATGGCATGTGGGATCTTCCCGGACCGGGGCACGAACCCGCGTCCCCTGTATCGGCAGGTGGACTCTCAACCACTGTGCCACCAGGGAAGCCCCAAAAATCTTTTTTTTTAATTACCAGCTTTGCAGGATGCTCCAGGCAGTGGTAGATGCTGTTGAGTCAGGACTAGGGTTCGGTCGGTGACAGCAGGTAAGGTTTCTCCGTGTGCCTTTCTCAGCAGCAGGCAGTTGCTGGCTTCTTCTCCCTTCCTCCCCACCATCCTGGTGGTCATTAGTGCTGCTCTCCAAATCTTCTGGCTCTGTGACGTCTGAGCGCAGGGTACGTTTTCACTTCCTGGCCCCCTTGTAGCCGGGTGACTGTGGTTGGGTCATCTGACTAGCTCTGGGCCATAAGATGTGAGTGGAGGTGATGTGTGTCACCACCAGTGCAAGCGTGTAATTGCTGGTGTGAGGTTGTGCAGATGTTTCCTCTCGCACGTGCCTGGCTGCAGATGATGGGGATGTAGTGGAGTGAGAAAGATGTCTTTTTCTTGACGTTGAAATTTTGGTAGTGTTGCTACCACAGCGTAAACTAGCTGGTTCTCAATGCAGTACCTTCTCCTCCCTCTCTTCCTCCTGACGTCATTTATGAGTAACTCAACCGTATCCATCATATCGTCATAAGGCCTTTGCCATCAGCCTAAGGGTTGGGAGTCAATAGAAATGGATTTGAATTTCATACGTTGGAGAATTGACATAAAGTGCTCATATACAATTATTACTTAATTTTTTAAAAACCCTATTTGATGGCAAGTAGACCAAAAATAAGCACCTTTATTTACTCAGAGTGGTTCAAGAACAAATAGATTGATGGTTGCAGGGTGAGAAGGTAGTAGGTAGGGAAGAGATATTGATGACCAGCTCAGCAAGAGATGGAAGCCTGACCAGTTGGTACCGTAGAGGCACAAGTCTAGTCTGTAGCTTTATTTCCCAAGGTAATACAAAAAGACTAAGCCCTTTATTACTCAGTAACCTGCTCGAAGAGTTTTATGCTGTGTGCACAGATAGGCTGTGTGTGTGTGTGTGTGTGTGTGTGTGTGTGTGAAATTGTGAAGAAACCACATGTGCAGTGGAAAATAATGCCCCTTTTAAACAGGCTGAGCAGGTCTTGATACAAGGCAGGTATCTCTCTGTTTACAGAGATACAAATGCTCCTCTGTTTACAGCGGAGCCCTTTCATGTGGGCGCGATATATGGAGGATTTAAACCATTGAGATCCTTTGTGCTAACAGACCGTTCATCTTGGATTTTCCACGTTTCCAGGTTGTCTTCAAGGAGTATACCATTGGCTCTGAAATTGGCTGATGTGTGGACAGATACATTACAAGTCCCTAAATTATCAAGTTGCAGGAACTAGTCATTCCAGTGCTCTAGTGGAGTCTAGTTCTGCCCCAGCCCTGCTCCCGTCCTGAGACGCTGTCACACGGTCAGTGTCAGAGCTCTTTTGCTTCCAGATGTCAGAGCCTCTTCTCCTCCTATTTGCTTCTTTAGCATCAACATTTTCAACTACTCTTTCCTACTTCTCTTTCTTTTTGTTTCTGTGATACATCCAAACCTTGACTTTTCCCTAGAGGGCAAAGTGGGTCTTCTACATAGAAGTGTGTGGCTCCCCAAATTGTGGTCGGGGGCTCTTTCTTTAGTTTTTAGACTTTTGGGGAGCTCAGACACTTTGATTGTTGGATTGTGTGTGTGTGTATGTGTGTGTCCCGTACCACCACAGAAAAGACAGAATATGTGTTACAGCATTCTCTTTTAAATTAAAGTAAGTTAAAGTCTCATTTAGAGAATGCTTGAGAATTTCCCTGAAGAGATGTCCCAGGATGACATCAAACATCCAGATGTGGGAATTATTTTCCTGGAGGCACTCTGGGATGAAACTTTTCCTCCTTCCAGAATTCTTTCTTTCTAGCCCTGTCTCTAACGGTTTATCATCCACACCAGAGTCACCAGGGTGGTAGTTACTATGCAGATTCCCGGGTCACACCCCAGATCCTCCAAGTCGGAGCTTTGGAGCCTCTTCTGGTCAGGGGCGATGGAACCAAGCACCATTTAGTGTTTTCACTCATTAGTCCTCACATATTTATTTAGTGTTAATTGCCATGTGCCACGTATCATTCTAGGGGCACTCTACCAAACTTTGCATTCCTCAACGTTTTGTCAGATATGAAAAGTGAAGCTGAGGTTCAACTCCCAAATTATCCCCCAATAGGCAGCACCCGCAAAATAATTAGGGGAATTAAGACAGCTCTCTCCCTTTCTCTGAGTGTGTGCGTGCCTTTGTGTAACATATGCATATATGTGGGTTAAGGACTTTAGCTTGTGTTTTCCAAACACATGTATAGGACTTATTTATTTCTTTATTTCATTTATGCATTTGCTTATTCATTCAGTAAACATTCATCCATTCATTCAGTCAGTCAACTAATATTTATTGTAGGTCTGCTATGTGCCAGTCTAGGTGGTAGGGATACAGTGATAAATGAGACAAAGTTCTTGTTCTCACGGAGCTTTGAATGCGGAGTAGACAGTGTTTTTATGTGCTTATTAAACGAATAACTATGATTTTACAATTTACGTTTCTGGTAGAGGTTGGCAATTCAACAGCACGCAAATTAGAGCACAGGAGCTCAGCCCCTTGCTTTCCTCTTCCTGGCTTTGCAAACGTTCTTTTCAGCAAAGGTGCCTTCCCAGACATTTCACTACATGTTTGAAATATTTATACACATAACTGGGGAAAATGAATTAAAACTGTGAACTCTACGTGGCACTTAAGTCAAAATAGGAAGTTAAGTTGCTCAGCTGTGGATTTTGCCTGCTTCCCATTAGGAAACCCCTTTCAAGAAAAATATTACTCAGCCATACAAAGAAACGAAATTGAGTTATTTGTAATGAGGTGGATGGACCTAGAGTCTGTCATACAGAGTGAAGTAAGTCAGAAAGAGAAAAACAAATACCGTATGCTAACACATATCTATGGAATCTAAGGGGAAAAAAAAGTCGTGAAGAACCTAGGGGTAAGACGGGAATAAAGACACAGACATACTAGAGAATGGACTTGAGGATATGGGGAGGGGGGACGGTAAGCTGTGACAAAGTGAGAGAGTGGCATGGACATATATACACTACCAAACGTAAAATAGGTAGCTAGTGGGAAGCAGCCGCATAGCACAGGGAAATCACCTCGGTGCTTTGTGACCACCTAGAGGGGTGGACTAGGGAGGGTGGGAGGGAGACGCAAGAGGGAGGAGATATGGGGATATATGTATATGTATAGCTGATTTGCTTTGTTGTAGAGCAGAAACTAACACACCATTGTAAAGCAATTATACTTCAATAAAGATGTTAAAAAAAAAAAAAGAAAAACCTTCCTGTGAGCACACACTTCAAAGAGGTTCCCAGTAATGCTGTGTTTAAAATGTGTTAATTGGACCTAATTGCAAACAGCTGCCAGTTTAGCCACTGTTGGGGTTGGCTTTCACCCCCTCTAGACCTAGGTCATCTTTTTGGTTACATTATATTCATATTGGGATCTTAATATATTTGTTGTAATCTCAGAATGTGTCGCCATTCAAAGGATTATGAGATAAATAAAAACATGGGAGACAACATATTTGTCAAGCCCTGCAGTCACTGCCAAGTACAAAAGTATTTGAGAGCAGATGCCCTATATGACACACTGTGTAGGGTCATGGTACCTCACTTAAATATATGGGAAATTTTCCAACCACAACCAAAATACAAATCCATGGTGTTTGCTGGCTTTTGGATGTAGGTGGAAGCACTGAACGATCTTTTATTGTCTATTCTCTACCACTTAACTATTGAATTTTAATGCCATTGTAGGAAGGAGGGAAAAATAACAAATATTTTATTAGGTGAATTGCTGTCGGATCTAGTTTTATAGAACATTGACATTTCTCAAGAAGCACTTGTGGTAGCAATTTACTGGTTAAATGTGAAGAGGTGGTTTTCAAAATATTTAACAAGTGGGCTTCCCTGGTGGCGCAGTGGTTGAGAGTCCGCCTGCCGATGCAGGGGACACGGGTTCATGCCCCGGTCCGGGAAGCTCCCACATGATGCGGAGCGGCTGGGCCCGTAAGCCATGGCCGCTGAGCCTGCGCGTCCGGAGCCTGTGCTCCGCGACGGGAGAGGCCACGGCAGTGAGAGGCCCACATACCTCAAAAAAAAAAAAAAAAAAAAAATTAACAAGTAGTAAGGCATGAACACTGAGCAATTAAAAGGAACACTCACTGGCCATAATAAGTGGCGTGGCTGTACTGATGTATAGTTGTGTAGCAACCAAAGGTTCGTTATCCAGCAAGTTATTACTGAGGGTAACTGGAACGTGATCCTGCTGGGATTCAGTATAGAACACGCACCTCAGAGTTATCTTACCCTAGGAGTGAGAGAGCTGGGGTATCTCTACCCACTCCCATTTGACATTGGTTGAAGGTTGCTTCCTGGGCATTAATTCTCTGACATTTCTGTCCTGCTGTTCAAGTGGCAAAGTGGGCTCTGGAGAACTGTGCCCTTATGCAAAGAAGTGCTGGTGCTGGCCATCGCAAGTCAGGCTGCTGAGTACTGAAATGGTATGGGTGGTCCACCAGCTGCATCTACTATGGGGGTAGGTGGGCATTTGAGGATGTTGGTGGGGCTGAAATGGGGACCATGAAATATTTCTGTCTCTGTATTGGGCACATCAGTAGCAGTAGCCTTCCTGAGACTTTGAAACAAATTGGTCCTCAGAATGTGACATTCAGTTAAATGGGACTGAGGGCTGGAGTATATAATGAAAATGATGATGAGAAGGAGAATAATACAAGTAGCTCGTACTTATTTTTATGTGTTCTCACTGTATGACAGGCATGGCTTCCCCATTTTCCAGGTGAGGAAACTGAGGATTAGAGGTGTTGAATAACTTGTCTGGGGACACACAGGTAGAACAGTAGAGACAGGATTTGAATTCTGGCTTTTCTGACTCTATATCACAAACTCCTGAAAGTATGAAAGGTTTAACACAAAACCCTTCCCTTTCTCTTTCCTTCTCTCCTCTCTCTTCTGACAAATATTTTGAGTACTTACTAGGTGCTAGACGCTGTTTCAAGCACCACACAGCACAGAAACAATTTTGGTCCTTTTGGATCCAGAGAGTTCCCCCATGTTCCCTTCCCCAGGCCCTCCACTAACTTTTGTGAGGCCCTGGCAAGTGTAAAAATGGAGGCTTATGGACCGTGTCGAAATATTTAACAGTTGTCAATCAAGCTGACTGACTGTGAACTGTGTTCCATCCTCCTGCCTCGACCAATATACCCGCACAGAGGCCAGGCTGGAATTAAAATCTGTGGACTTCTGGGGTGCCACACAGGAATGTGCTGGCTCAGGGGCTGTGGACTCCCTGCCCTGGCCTGCTGCCTGCTCTGCATCTCTTCCTCCCCTGGAAGCCCCAGCCTGCACATCCCAGCTCCATCCTTGCAAACGGCCACCCTGTGGCTACTTCTCAGGGGTGTGATTACTGGAGGCGTGGCCTGCCCTTGGGAGATCTGGCCTGGAGAAGGACCTGGAAGTGGGCTCGGGACCAGGCAGGGAATTCTGGGCTCTCTGGTACCCAAGGCGTGGTCTGGAAAAGGAGGTGTAGGTTCCAGGTGGGCATGTCTTCATGGAATGGAGCACAGCCAGTGGAGGACCCGTAGTGCCAGGTCCAGGGGCCCCTGTTAACTGGGCCTAAGAACAGTACTGCCCCCTGTTCCAGTCTCTCTTCTAAAACTCACCTTCACCTGCCTTTTTTTTTTTTTTGAGATTTGGCCTTCTGAGGATTTTCTTTTAAGATAAAACGTGGAATTCAAACGCTGCACTTGTTGAACAGAGGGATGGTCCGCTGAGCTGGACAGAGGGTAGATGTTGGGGAAGGAGGAAGGTGGGGATTGTGGAACGAGACCCGCTGGCCTGGCTCCCTGGGACCTTGACCAAGTCGACACCCAGCTGGTCCCGTCTGCAGAGGGCGGAGATAGGCAGCCCAGCCCTCTGTCCTGAGATCTGATGGGTTCATCCCAGACTTCTGGAAGTAGCATCAGCTCTTCGGCCTATTTACTTCTCCAGCCATAATGATCCAAAGCTCTGGATAAACTCCTGAAACACTCACATAAGCAGTGCTTGCCTTTACTGGGTCAGATTATCCTCGGGGAGTCAGATAGAAGGGTATCTGACCTGAACAGTACGTGCTCACGCTAGCGTGTGTTCCCCTCTCTTTCCTGGGGAAGATAGATAATATTTACTAGAACTAGGACTGGGACACACGCTGTTGTGTTCAGTAGGTGATAATAATCTTTTTTAAAATTAATTTTTACTGAAGTATAGTTGATTTACAATGTTGTATTAGTTTCTGGCGTACAGCAAAGTGAATCGGTTATCCATATACATATATCCACTCTTTTTTAGGTTCTATTCCCATATAGGTCATTACAGAGTATTGAGTAGACCCTGTGCTATACGGTAGGTCCTTATTATCTATTTTATATATAGTAGCGTGTATGTGTCGATCCCAATCTCCCAATTTATCCCTCTCACCCTTTCCCCCTTGGTAACCGTAAGTTTGTTTTCTACATCTGTAACTCTATTTCTGTTTTGTTAATAGGTTCATTTGTACCATTTTTTTTTTAGATTCCACATATAAGCGATTGGTAATGATCTTTATTAATTCAGTTAGTACTAACTGCAGGTCTATATATTTGTTTGGGTTTCCACTTCGGGTGATTATTATCTTCTGGGCACAGGTAACTAACTACCAACAGGTGTGCCTCTTAGAGAATCACTAGGAGATCCAGGATGGCAAGAGCTTATTTAATATGCCAACTTCAGTGTGGTGGCCGGCAGGGCACTGTGATGGGCAGGATTCTGCAGTCACACCCGGGCTCATTGGGCAAGAGTTCTATGAGTGCCATGCTGATGAACTTACTAGTGGGTTGCCCTGTGGGGACTGCCCAGGATGGAGCTCAAATAGGAGGCATAGCCAGACCTCAGGGGTCCATGACTCCTGTGAGGGCCTGAGTGGAGCTCAGTCAGCGGAACCCTGGCCAAGCCAAGAGAGCTCATAGCAGACCTTGATCAGCTGCAGACTGCAGCACGGAGGCCTTCCGGGGAGGACCCAGAGGATGTGGAGGATGGTACAGGACCCGCACATATGAATCATGGGGACCAAGGACCTCCCTTCCCTTTCGTGCCATCACCAGGAAAAGTTAAACGCTTCCCCCAGACGTCGTCTTGGAGAAGAAGAGAAAGTTGGGGAGGAAAATTGCAAGACTGAAATATCCAGGAGACTGTTTAAATTATTGGGTGGGCTGACGTTTTTCTGTCTCTACATAGTAAGGTGAAGGGCTCTGGAGAAAGATTAGATCAGTTATAGAAAATAAGCTGCGTTTTCTTTGTGTAACTAACTGTAGGGGGCTTTTGAACTTGCTAAAATTGTCTTTGCTCTGCACCTGTTCACCCGTGCCTGCATGGATGAATGAGTGTGCACGTGCACGCACGCGTGCACAAATGGCACTTCTGTAAGTTCTCTCCTGCCACCATCTCCCCCCAAGAGTCTATACCCACAAAAGCATCGGTGAGGAATGTAAGATTTCACTCAGGAATTCCAAGGGGAGATGAGGTTTCATTGCACAACCCACAGCAAGCAGCCTCATCACCCCCCTTCAGTGCTGTATTTCATCAGTTCTAAGATGCACCTTTTTCATATTTGAATAATTGCTATCTCTGAAACCACTTACTGTCTTAGTGCGATGGTGTGTCATAGTATAATTGGCAGCATATCCGTAAGATTATGGTGTGTCTTACATTAGCATCTTCTTATGTTTGATCAAATTCTTCTGCTTTGCTGTCCCTCCTCAGCTACTCCCAGAGGTTTACCCACAGAGGGAGTTGAGTAGAGTGGCACAAAGAACAGATTTTAGGGTCAGACCGTTGCTCATTAGCTCCACCATTCACTAGCCAGTATCCTTGGGCAAGTCGTTGAGCCACTCGGGGCCATTGTTTCCCCATTTGTGAAATGGGGATAATAGTACTGACTGCTTCATGGGGTTGTAAGCATTCAATGAGTTGATACATATAGAGAGATTGGAACAGTGCCCGATAGTGGTAAATACTAGATAAGAAGCTACTCTTATAGTTATTACCTCTTTAGGCCCCTCCCACACAGGCCCAGCCTCCAGTGGCCTGTTGCTTTTTCCTTCTTTCCTTATTTTATAAATAGTAGTTCAGTGACTACTGTTTGCTATTTGAACACCTCTTGAGATGTTGCCTCTCCTCCCCAAGTGGCTTACTTGAATATCTCTTCCAAACAAATCCTTTCTCTCTTTTGAGCAATAATGAGAGAGAAAAATTGCTCGATGTGGAACATATTTTTATCGTTATTTCTGAGGCATCTAGGTTGGGTGTAAGAGATAGTGAGGTATGAGCTTAACGGGAGTGGAGGAGGTTTGTTGGGGAGCCAGAAGAGATAGGATGGGAAAAATAGGTTGGAGCTATGCAGCCAGATGGCCATTTGAAGGATCCGTAGGGTATTTCCCCAGTACATCTCCTGTAGCCTCTGTGTTTGACAGCAGCTGTCCTGTGGATCCCCAGTCACACTGGCTGGCCCATGTAGGTGGAGAGGCTGTCCCATTCTTCAGATCACTCTGTCGGGGTGACAGCTGCTTCTTCCCACATATAAGGCTGGTCTTAGAAGACAAGTCAGTGGATGTGAACTGGGAGATTAATTTGGGCTTAGGTGAAAGGTGGAGATTCAGGAAAAAAATTTCTGATATCCCGGCCTCACAGAAAGACAGACAAAAACAGAGACACGGGCTTCCCTGGTGGTGCAGTGGTTGAGAGTCTGCCTGCCGATGCAGGGGACACGGGTTCGTGCCCCGGTCTGGGAAGATCCCACATGCTGCGGAGCGGCTGGGCCCATGAGCCATGGCCACTGAGCCTGTGCGTCCGGAGCCTGTGCTCCGCAACGGGAGAGGCCACAAGAGTGAGAGGCCCACGTACCGCAAAAAAACAAAAAAAAACAAAAAAAACAGAGACACCCAGCACATCTGGGTCTGAGGTGTGTCATAGGTCTGAATGCCCTTGTAAGATTTTCCAGACCCTTGGTGCTGGAGTTTGCATGGCTGCAGCCCTGGTTTTCTCTTCAGTGAAAAATAATCACTGGACCCAATAATCACCTCCAGCAAGTGGAAAATGTCTGCTGTCGGGTTAGTGCTCCCAGCTCCAGAAATCAAACACTCTAGAAGCAGAGGGTGTCTTAGCACAGGATGACTAGTACCCCAGCTGGTCAGTACTCCACCCTGTTAGTTCATTTTGCTGGTGACCTTGTCAAGAACAAATAGCTTTCTAGCGGGTCACCTCTGGAACACAGAGGTTTTGAATGGGGATTAAAAACATACTTTTTGGTTTCGTTTTGGGTTTAATGAGTCAATGCTTTATTTTACAGTGAGTGTTTATAACCAAACCTAAATGTGCGTAGAGTCTTGAACTCCTCCCCCACTGCCCCCGGCACCAACTATTTCCTATTTGTTCCCAGAAAAATTCCAAGGCCAGATTTTGTTATAGCAACCAGAGGCAAATATGAAGACAGTAATGAGCAAACTCGGGGAAAGGCTTTCTCTCCAATGTGGCTTGAGTTTCTGTAGGGCATCCATCGTCTGCGTGGAGCCCTGAAAGGCACAAGTGGTCCCTGCGGTCCATCATCAGGGATCTAGTGGAGTCCATCTCTGCCGACTTCTGGGACCCGTGCTCTTGCAGGAAGCGCATCTCTCAGGCACCCGGGCCAGGTGCCGAAAGGCGGACTTCTCGGCTTTGATCCTCCAGCTTCGCAACCTGTCGTGATTTGATCTTTATTTTTGTATGTCAAGTTTTGAAACTTAAATATATTGAATTATTATCATTCCATCATGCTTTTCCTCTGAGGAGTTCAATAAATAAGCCTGTCGTCCCCTCAAATGCTCTTTGGAAGGAGGCAAGGTACATATGAGTAAGCAAACAAAACAACAAGACGAGAGTCTTCAAGTATCTGCCCACAGCGTCCCCCATACTGTTCCTTTCCTGTTTGTCCTCGTTCTCATGATGCTGCTATGAGGTCAGACTCCTTGCTCATTGGTAAAATCGTCTCTAGTTTCCCTACAATGCAGCCTTCTTGCTAAAAGCACTTTTGAGTTTCGAATCAGTTATTTTAGGTGTTGGCTCTGAGTAGCAGTGCGTTGGCTAATGTTTCACAGCGAGCTCTCAGAAATAAAATTGCCGTGGGAATTCCCTTGCAGTTCAGTGGTTAGGACTCCATGCTTCCACTGCAAGGAGCGTGGGTTCCATCCCTGGTTGGGGAGCTAAGATCCCCCATGCCATGTGGCACAGCCAAAAAAAAAAAAAGAAAAAAAAATTGCCTTGGTTGGTAGAGTGTGCCAATATCTGTGGTGTAAATACTTCCACAATGGCCAATTTCTAGCTATCAGAGTAACCTTATGAATGTGGAATTGAAGAGAGATGCACACAGACAACTCTAGGGGGATAGAGTAGCTGGCTGCACCATCCCACTCATTCTGTGGACTGGCCAGGCTTTTCAACCTCGGTACTGTCGACACTTTGGGCTGGATAATTGTTGTTGGTTGCTGTCCTGTACGTTGTAGGATGTCTAGCAGCATCTTTGCCTTCTACCCACTAGATGTCAAGAGCGTTATACCCTTCCCCCCGAGGATGTGGCAAAAATACCTCCAGACGTTGCCAGATGTACCCCGAAGGGAAAATCAGCCTCTAGCTCCGGGTCATTCTGCATGGATGGTGTTCAGAAGGTCCATCAAACAGACAATAGGCTTTTACCAACTGTTCTCCACGAACCACTCTTAACAAGCACCTGAAGCGGTTCTCTTGGCATTTCGGGCATGGTGTTGAAAAAAATCAGAGTTCACTTCCTTGAGGAGTCTTGGGAAGAGTGATATCATAAAGAATTAAGGCACTAAGACAAAGCACGGCCACTAGGGGAGCATCAAGGTAATTCTGTGGACTGGATTCTAGAACAGAATAGATCATGATGGACTGTAGCGGTCCCCTAGTCCAGCCTTGTCTTTCTGTGGATGAGAGATGAGACTCAGAGGCAAGGAGGCACTTGTCCGAGGGCACAGAGCAAGCTGTAGACGTGCCCGGGAGGTGATGTTGTAAATGTTGTGAAACGTCTCTGTGACATACTGGGGATGGGACTGACTCCAGCTTGTAGCTATGAGTGTTTTGTAAGCTTTGCAATGTTAGGTTTTGGTAGCCATATTTCGACATCTCTCTGTCCTTAACTTGCCTCCTGTCCCCCCAGAAATATCTGCTCATGAAAACCATATGATAATGAGGGACTTCTTTTTCTGAGAGAATTATTTCCAAGAGTTTCAGGAGTGAGTAGTTTACTCAAACGATCTGTTCAGGAGGGTCAAGCTACTTGTCATTAAAGAACAAATGTTGAAGATGGTCCCTGATTCCCCTCTCCTTCCTGCCACATCTGCTCCGGGCCTTCTCATGGACGAGCTACCTCGGGCTATCCTCAAATGATTTAAGAAAAGGATTTCTGGAAGAAACTGACTTTCCAGTTGAAAAGTTAAAACCACAAAATTAATGTGATAAGAACTAGGGAAGCCCTTCCTAGTTTGCATTGTGTTTTCAATACACAGAGGTGCCCAGTCAGAAAGGAGTCGCTTGGGAGGGATTATTTTCATCAGCAGAGTTTCTTGGCTTTGGAAGTTCCAGTGTAATTAGGGCAATCACATACTAGTAAGTCAATACACTTCGAATGCCAATAAATTGGGCCTAAGGAGGAGAGCAAGTCTGCTTTTATCAGGGGATTGAGTAAAAGTGAAAGGAGTGCTTTGAATCATAAATCTTTAAAAACACATCAACAGTGGAAAAGAATTAGGATTTGGTGATTTTATATGGAATAATTCGTCACTTTATTCCAGATTTTTTTTTTATAATAAGAAGGACTGGCTCTTGAGAAAATTTTCCATAATGAGAGTTCATTGCCTCGTGCATCTCACATGGTCCTTTGTCACACCCGCACCAGGTCCACAGCGATCATGCAGACATACCCCATGGGGTTACCTTACAACAGTCCTTCAAGGCTCTCTGGGTAAAGGGGGTCAGTTGGATTTTTGCTTTCTTTTCCCAGAGGACACTCCAGGCTCAGCATCTTAATCAATAATACAGGGGTGTTAGGCATGGGTAAGGATAAGAGGGGGGAGGTATTTTGGACTGTGGGGAGCATTTGATGCAACTCTGTATGACGCTCCCTACTCAGTGATGTTCGGGCCACACAAGGAAAGGACTCATGGGTGACTGGAAAAAAGTTTTTTATTTTTTTGGACATGGATTTTGAATTGAGCTAATCTTGTTGCTTTTTTACATTGAAGCTATCTACACAGCAACTAATGACTTTCTTAAAAGCAGTTAAGACTTTATTGTGTAATCTTTTGGAACTGTTTCTGCATACATTGTCAAGAACTCTTCAAAAGGATCATTACGCATCTTACCGAATTACTGTCCAGAGGAACACACCAACATATACTCCCACCTTCTGTATATGAGCACCTTATTACTGTAGCAATTTAAAAGGTCCCTATGTTGGGGAATAGTATCTCATTATTATTTTTAATGATGATTTCTAGTACCTGTTTTTTTTTAAATCAATTTATTTTTGGCTGCGTTGGGTCTTCGTTGCTGCTCGTGGGCTTCCTCTAGTTGCGGCAAACGGGGGCTACTCTTCGTTGCGGTGCGCGGGCCTCTCATTGTGGTGGCTTCTCTCATTGCGGAGCACGGGCTCTAGGAGCAAGGGCTTCAGTACTTGTGGCTGGGGGGCTGTAGAGCGCAGGCTCAGTAGTTGTGGCCCACGGGCTTAGTTGCTCTGCGGCACGTGGGATCTTCCCAGACCAGGGCACAAACCTGTGTCCCCTGCACTGGCAGGCGGATTCTTAACCACTGCACCACCAGGGAAGTCCAATCTCATTATTATTTTTTATTAGAATTTACATAATTCTAACGAGATTGGTTATCATTTTGCATGCCAATATTTTTTTTTTGCGGTACGTGGGCCTCTCACTGCTGTGGCCTCTCCCGTTGCGGAGCACAGGCTCTGGACGCGCAGGCTCAGCGGCCATGGCTCACAGGCCCAGCCGCTGCACGGCATGTGGGATTTTCCCGGACCGGGGCACGAACCCGTGTCCCCTGCATCAGCAGGCGGACTCTCAACCACTGCGCCACCAGGGAAGCCCGCCAATTTTTTTTTTTTTTTTGGCGTTCGCAGACCCCTCACTGCTGTGGCCCCTCCCGTTGCGGAGCACAGGCTCCAGACGCGCAGGCTCAGCGGCCATGGCTCACGGGCCCAGCCGCTCCGTGGCATGTGGGATCCTCCCGGACCGGGGCACGAACCCACGTTCCCTGCATCGGCAGGCGGACTCTCAACCACTGCGCCACCAGGGAAGCCCCAATTTTTTAAATTAAGACTTTTTTTAGGGCAATTTTAGGTTCACAGTGAAATTGAGGGGAAGGTACAGAGGTTTCCCGTATACCCTTATCCCAACACATGCATAGTTCCCCCGTTATCCATAGCCCCCACCGGAGTGGTAGGTTTGTTACAGTTGATGACACATCCTCATCACCCATAGTCCACAGTTTACATTAGGGTTCACTCTTGATGTTGTACATTCTATATATTTGGACAAATGTCTAATGACATGTATCAAGCATTATGATATTGTACAGAGTATTTTCACTGCCCTGAAAATCCTCTGCATTCTGCCTCTTCATCTCTCCCTTGTCCTCCCAACCTCTGACAACCATTTTCCTTTTATGATCTTTTTTATCAAAGGGGAAAACGTAGGCGTAACAGCTTTCAGTTCTAAGGAAATGTTCTATTAACCTTCATAAGCCCTAGGAAGTCGGGGGTAAAATTGAGCATCAAGTAGAGTCAAGAATTTGATCTGTAGTGTTTGCCCTTGAGCCGACATCAGAGAGTTCCAGAGCTTAGCACTGCACCCTTGCGACATTGCCCACAGCACAAGAGCAGTGCCCAGAGATGCCAAGACATGAGCAGTACTGGTCCTTGGAAATAGCAGATTCCAAATAGCCGTCTTACTAGACTCTTCCTTCTGAAGGTCTGTTTGTGCCAACTTCTTGGCTTTGTCATATGATCCGCCCTGGCTCTGCAGCACAGATGTGAAAAGTGAAGGGAGCATGCCATTGAATTTCATTTCTGAAAGGGAAAATACACAGTTAACTTTGGGACTTTATTTTATTTTTTCTGGTATTTTTTAAATTGGAGTATAGTGGATTTACAATGTTGTTAGTTTCAGGTGTACAGCAAAGTGAATCAGGTATACATATACATATAACCACTCTTTTTTAAGATTCTTTTCCCATATAGGTCATTATAGAGTATTGAGTAGAGTTCACTGTGCTATAGAGTAGGTCCTCATTAGTTATCTATTTTATAAATAGTAGTGTGTATATGTCAATCCCAGTCTCCCAATTTATCCCTCCCCAACTTTGGGACTTTTAAAGCAGTAATATTATTCTCCATATGTATCCATAGCCATATGTAAAAATCGATCTACAGTGTGGTGAATACAAGTATGTTGCTTCTCACCGTAAAATGGTTAAGCCTGATGGGCTATTTCAGGCTAGATTTTTGGGGTTGGCTGGATGCGTCAGCCAGGATCTGGTCCTCCATTTGTAGACTGTATTGGGGGTGCTCAGTGTTGGGGGATCCATTCATCCCATCTAAACTCATAAACCTGTTTTATTCATCAGAACAACTTACCGGACTGTGAGGTCCTTGGAGATAGGACTCATAGCTTATTTTATATCCTTAGTGCCTAGCATAGTGCCATGCATGTAATAGGTTCTTTTTTTTAAAAAAAGTGTTTTACAGCTTTATTGAAGTATAAATGATGAGAATCAATTACACATTTTTAAAGTTTTCCATTTGATGAGTTTTGATATATGCATACACCCCTCAAACCATCACCACAATCAAGATAACGAACGTATCCATCACCTCCAAAGTCCCCTGTGTTCCTTTGCAGTATTTCTCCCCTTTTCCATTGTTCCCAGACAGCCATGGTTCTGCTTTCTGTCACTATAAATTAGCTTGAATTTTCTAGAATTTTATTTAAATGGAATTATATGACACATACTCTTTTTTTTTTTTTTGTAGTGGGGAGAGGTTCTGGCTGTGTTCACTCAATGTAATTATTTTGAGATTCATCAATGTTGTTCTCTATATTAATAATTTGCTCCTTTTATTGCTGAATAGTATTCCATTGCATGAATCATAATAGGTACTTAACAAATAATAGGTACTTAAAATTATGTTTTAAAAATATAATTAGGGGAAGAGTGGATAACGGGCATACCACTGTGTTTCCACTGAGCATGTTCACTTCGGAAGTCAAAATAGAAATTGGGAGATGACTTGGCATGGTAGAGACTTTTGTTATCATTCAATATCTGTTCTCCCTTCTCTCACAGTATACAGTGCCTGAGTTTTGGCTGGGCACAGAACTGTCTAAAATAAAGTTTACATTTCCCAGCCAGCCTTCTGTGCAGCTAAGTGTGGCCATGTGACTAAGTTGTGACCAATATGATGTAAACAGAAAGGGTGTGTGAAAGTTTCAAGAAGTCTCCTTAAAAGAAGGCGGATTTCCTTTGCCTCCTCTTCCTCCCTCCTGCCGCCTGGAATGTAGTCATAATGTCTGGAGCTCTAGCAGCCATTTTGGATCAGAAGGGACCTTGAGAATGGAAGCTACTCATGGCAGAGCAATAATGTAGAAGAAGCCTGGCTTCCTGAGATCATAAGTGCTGACCCAGCTCTGGACTAACTACTTCCAGACTCCACGACTGTGAGAGAGAAATAAACTTTGATCTTGTTTAAGCCTTTTTGAAGACACTTTTGTGTCATTCTGTTTATTGAAGCCAAAACAATCCTTGTTAATACAGTGGTAAGGATAGAATTAGAACAAGAGGGAGTTTGATGTTGCTGAAAGGTAATTCTATCATGCTTATGTGTCCACCTTCACTCAAAGGATGTTTCTGAGTAGAAACTTGACATCAGCTACTGGAAGCTCTTTTGATGAATTCTGGAAAAACACTGACAAATCATTGTTAACAATTCTCCTTTTCCCAACCATGCAATTCACTCCCACCTATTTATAACCATCATTGACATTAGACTTCTCAAAATTATAACTTATTTTAGATTTATTTGCTTCTAACTTGGTGGCTCTCTGCTGGGGTATGGGGTTAGCCTAATCTCATTAAAATCTTTTATAAATAATAGTTACGGTGACTTATTTGGAAATGCTCTCTATAGATGTCTGGTCTCGTTTATCGTGTATGAATTCTTATGTTTAATTCCTAGTGATGGTTTAGCTTGTGATTCTCTCTCTCTTTTTACTTTGAAATATTTCAAACATACAGAGAAGAGCATATGTCCAGATGTCAAATATCTGGCAAACATGACAATATAGAACCGTAGCTGTCAACTTTATTGATTTAGTAGTGGAATCCTTTTTTCAAATGGCACTGTATGCAGAATCCCATTATATAAAATATCATAGCTTCCTTGGTTGAAGCGGAAGTGGAGGGTTTGGAGCCTCACTGGATAAACCTTTCTCTTTCCCTTCTCCACCACGGAGGTCTTTGAGATGTGTTCACAGAGCATGAAGGCCTCGTGAAGGTAGCTGAAAACCACATTTAGAATATGTTCAAGATCCAGAAAGCAAGCTAAACACTGTTCTGTTCAATCAAAATAGGTGACACAATGCCCAAATGTTTGAGCCCATTCGTTTAGTTCATAATGGAGCCTGTAAGACTCTCATTCAGATCTCTGTGCTCTTATTCTGATCACAGTTCTAGCGAGCTTTGTAATCTGGTTTCCCAGTCATAGAAAAATAGAACAACTCAGAGGGGGAAGACACAAACATAGCCAGACATGACTGGTAGCAGTTAGACCAATGAGAGGGGAGGCTAGGATGTTAAAAAAAGACAAACACAAGTGATTAAAAACCACCTTCTGAGGTCATTTAGGGTAGATGTACCCTTCCTAATTTGTTCCAGTGGGTCACAAAGGCATGCTTTTATGTATTTTTATATGCGTGCGTGTGTGTGTGTGTGTGTGTGTGTGTATGTGTATTTAGTGAGAGTGGGTGTATCGTAGTATATAATATATGGTATGTACATATGCCTACAGTATTTTGCTTGGTGTTTATGATGATGACCCTGAGAAAAAAAGTCCCTTTTATCTTTTATATTCTGTTTTATCATAATATCCATAATACTTATTGAAATGATTATTATATGCCACGTACTGTTCTAGTATTTTATGTTGTTAACTTATTTAACCCTCAGCACTAGTTTATGAAGTAGAGACTATCCCCAGAGACACAGAGAAGTTAAGTCCCTTGCCCAGTGTCACGCAGCGAGCATGTGTTGGAGCTGGGTTTCAAACCCAGACATCCTGGCCCCAGGGCCCATCTCTTAATATGTACCATATCTTAGGAGAATTTCCCATGTTTAAACAATAAAGTGCAAACATCTTGTAGCTAGCAAGTTTTTCTGTTGTCTGGAAAACTCACTTATCCAGTAAGTGGGAAACTCACGTGTCCTCCAACAATCCTGGGAAAATGAAAGAAAAAATTGAATTGAATTGAATCTGGAACCCAGGTCTCCTAATGTCATATCTAAAGTGATTTCCCCTCTGCTTTGTGGCTTGTCAGAAGGGCCCCAGAGAGTCAGGCTGACCTGAGCAGGTCTGAGTAATCAGAAAATACCCCACAGTCAGACTTGGCGGTGGAAGTGAAACACGTGGACCTAAACTGTCTGCAGGATGATTGTGTTTTCGTTTATAGTACCGTCATCTTCCTAGTGGTTCAAGAGGTGTTTTGGAGTTGCCATAAAGGCTACTGTACTTTTTAGAGGCATTTTCTTTCTGGCCTGTGTTTATATATTGTGGTGGAAGAGTCAGAAGGCTTCAAGCTTCAAAAGTGAATCCTGTTTCAAGTTACAAAAGTGCCAGGATGTGGGCTGCAGTTCAGCATGTGTTGCCTCAGGCACTGGGATTGGCCTGGCTTTATGTCCAACTTTGGTTGCTGTTTTTGTGCTCAGGATACAGAAATTGCCTTGGCTTTTCCTATTGTTATGCATGTAGGTCCGGACTCATTTCCACCTTTCTGGAATGAAACATTATTTCAAGGGAAGCTTCTGACTGTAAAAGGTCCACTTATTCTGAAGGAGACCCAGGAGCACATTTTCTCATAGGGCTGATGTCTTAATCAGTTTGGGCTGCTATAATTAGATAACATAGACTGGGTGGCTTAAACAACAGTTATTTCTATAGTTCTGGAGTTTGGAAGTCTGAGATAGGGTGCCGGCACGGTCAGGTTCTGGTGAGGACCTCTTCCTGGTTTACAGATGGCCGCTTCCTTGCTGTATCCTCACATGGCAGAGAGAGATCATTTCTCTTATGTTTCTTTTTATAAGGGCACTAATACCACTATGAGGGTTCTACCCTCATGACCTAATTACTTCTCAGAGACCACTTCCAAATACAGTCTCACAGGGGATTAGGGCTTCAGTATACGAATTTTGAAGGGACGCAAATATTCAGTCCATAGCAGCTGGGGTGTTAATTTATTGTACATTTTCCCTTCAGTGTTATTCTCATGATTGCTGTAAGTGGATGGGTCACATGCAACATATCACATACACATACACATGGTCCATCAACCAGGCTTTAAGGCAATTAATTTTCTTACTTTTTTTAAGAAGATAAGTAAGTCAAAATAAAACAAATAAAAATGCTCAGCACATTTGCTGAACTCTTAGGAAAATCAAATTCCTGATAATTTCTTAATCACACCACACTGTTGCAGCCCAATCCTACTTAATCCCCTTTTCCCCATACATGCTTGCCTGCTGAACTTCTAGTCAACTTACAGATCCCAGCTTCTATATGACCACTTTTGTGTTGTTTTTGAACATCGAACATATCTCTCTTACAAAACATATCTCAGGGAGTAGTCATTATTTGTTGCATATCCACTGCCTTTATTTAGGTGTGAGTTTTGTGAAGGTAGGATTCATACCTTATGTATCACCATACCTTTGCACATAGTAGGAGTGGTGTGAAGAAATCTAAGGTGGCCTCCAAGATTCCTACCCTCCGGCATACACACTTCTCCTTGCGTGTGGATGGAGCCTTTTAATATGACAGGTGTCTTGCCCCCACTAGGTTATATTATGTGGCTAAGGTAAGGGGTTTTGAAAATGTAATTTAAGTCCCAAATCAGTTGCTTCTGAGTTAATCAAAAGGGAGATATATACAGGGTTGGCCTGTCCTAATTAGGTGAAGGCCCTTGAAGACAGACTGGGCCCTTCCTGAAGGAAGAGATTCTCCTGCTGGCTGTGAAGAAATAATTAGCCATGTTTTAAGAACATGGGTCTGCATGGCAAGGACCCGAGGGTGGCCTCAAGGAGTTGAGAACAGTTCATGGCCATCAGCTATCAAGAAAATGGGGATACCTACAGTTACAAGGAAGTGAACTCTGCCAACAACCTGAATGAACTTGGAAGTGGATCCGTCCCCTGTCAAGCCTCTGGATGGGGATGTAGACTGGCTGACACCTTAACTGCAACTTTTTGAGAGCCTAAGTAGAGACCCAGTTTAGCCACGCCTGGACTCCTGACCCATGGAGACTGTGGGATGGCAAATGTATGTTGTGTTAAGCCACTAAAGTTGTGCTGATTTATTACACAATACTAGAAGACTCATACAGTTGGCATTTCTTAAATGCTGGTCATATTTAATTTAATCAGGGGCTTAGAGTATTTAAAAAGTTTTGGTCACCTTTGAGAATGTGGACATCTTAGAGAGTTGCTATTTCCCTTTGAGCCTTCCACCCACTCAATCAACTTTACACACTGCCAGGGTTCCCATAAATACCAGCTTCTGATTGTCTGGATATAGGAAGTGAGATTCTCTCCAGCCATCGTTAGTATTCTTGGGAGATAGAAAGGATAGAAATTGATGTTGAAATGAGACCACCATCATTTTCTCAGTCTGCTCACTACCTACAGAGCTCAGGATGATTAGAAAATGTAAAACACATGTGAATGGCTAGAGCCTCTTTAGTTAAATCCCATTTACATAGATCGGTTTTCCCAAAGGACAGAAGTTAGCTAAACTTAGGCAATTAAAGCTTCCCTGGTGGCACAGTGGTTGAGAGTCCGCCTGCCGATGCAGGGGAAGCGGGTTCGTGCCTCTGTCCGGGAGGATCCCACGTGCTGCGGAGCGGCTGGGACCGTGAACCATGGCCGCTGAGCCTGCGCATCCGGAGCCTGTGCTCCGCAACGGGAGAGGCCACAGCAGTGGGAGGCCCGCGTACCGCAAAAAAAAACAAACAAAAAAAACCCCCAACAACCAAACACAAAACTAGAACCTTTGGCAAAAGCCAAAAAACATGGATGAGTTAAACCATATCAGATGTAATGGTTTGTTTTAAGAAGCGTTTGGTTTGTTGTCTATATGCATGGGCGTTTTTTTAAGGCAGATGTAAAAGTAGAACTCGAAAGATCTTTAGCGACCGAGATAGAAGTCCAGTATGTGGGGTTTAGTTCCACCAAAGCAGTCGATACCATCAGATCACTGATGACCAGGTCAGGGACGCACTGCCAGTTCCCTGTTCCATTCCAGAGCCAACTCAGGGGCTGTGGCAACAGAGGGGCTGTGAATGTGGCTGAAGACAAAATTAGACCAACCCTGGCCTTGATGTTTCACCAAGAGCAAGTACGCAGGACCTTGAAATACCTCCTTAGGGGGACCCTCCTTGCTGTTCTGCCATGGGAGCAAAGAACAGACTTTTTGGTCCTGACGCTTCTTTCCTCCAGTTGCCAACATTTTCAATTTCATTTGCCCTTGGCTAAATGTAGCTTCCTGTTTCTAAGCAAAGAGGCCAAAAGAGCCTTTTGAAGGCCTCACAGACAGTCTCAGAAGGCTTCACGAACGGCAAACAACTCTGAGCGAACACCAATTTGATGAGTTAAGTGTAAACGGATCAGAGACATATGGATTACATTTTTGGGGAAATACACATGGGCTTACAATGTAAAGCAGGGCAGTGAGTGGTGGGGGAGTGGAGAACAGAATGCTTTGAAAAATGTGGTTTGGGTCTTGCCAATTGCAAAATGTTTGAAACAAATAATCTGAGATGTTTTGCCCAGCCTAGAGCATGGCTGGATTCACCCTTCCCTTCTACTTAGGTGTCATTTTCAGACTCGGCACACACGCTAGTGTTGGTTTGGGTCTTGGGTAGATTTTTTTAAATGCAGTTATTTAGAAGTATCATTGCGTGTGATTTCTGTGTATTCTCTGAGTGTGAAGGGTAGGGTGGTGTTGGGGGAAGAACTGGGCATTTAGAAACATTTCTCTGCCTCTAGGCTAAACTGCTTCTGAACCCATCTGGTATATTTCTACTTGTGGAGGGTCCCAATCCAGGCTGTGCTAGTGAGGTGATGTGGCAGCTTGAGAAAGTTTCTTAACCTCAGTCTTTCCACCTGTAAAATGGGGATAATATTACCCACCACAGGGCCCATGGGGGTTGACGTGCTGGATGGTGTAGTGTTAGGAGTACGGATTCAGGAGGCATATTCCTGGGATGCCATCACAGCTCTGACCCTTCTGTGAGCTTGGGCAAGTTCTTTGGCCTCTCTGTGCTTTAGTTTCTTCATCTGTATCATGGGGAAAATGTTAGCATCCACCACATAGGGTTACCTTGAGAATTAAGAGTTATCATAATTAAAGAACTTAGCACAGTACCTGGCCCATAATAAGTGTTTGGCAAGTGCTAACAGTCACTAGTTGTTCATAATTTCTCTTGTTCCATGAAGCCTTTGGATATTGTAGAAAATAAGGCAACTTCACATTGAGTCGGGGGGCAGGGCAGCACCTCACTCCATCTGCAGGGCTCCCCTCCAGCCCACGTACCTTTTCTTACTGCTTCAGCTTGTAGATTAATTCTTGATTTCTTTCACCTCCAATTAAAAAGCAGGTGGATGCCTCGGTCTAAAATAAGGCTCATCTTTTTCTCCCTTCTGGTATAGAACATTTTCTTTCATCTCCTTTACCACCATCTAATACCCAGAGTCACTTTGTTCAAGAGTCCAACTAAATCGTACTAGAGTGTGAGAGAATTCTGGGGACTCAAGTGGAAGAAGATCATGAGCTCAGAGTTGTGTTGCTTCAACACATTGCTTCTCAGTCCTTCTTGCATGTCAGGATGAACTGGGGAATGTTAAAAAGGTAAGAGAGGTTTTGAGGGTGGAGCTTGGGCATTAGTAAGTTTTAGAACTCTCTAGATGCTTCTGAGGTGTAGTCAGGGCTGAGAACCACTCTGGCTAAGGCAGTCAGTGGGCATTGCAGGTGCTTCTCGTGGTCATTTATTACCCCTCCCCCTTTGAACTCATTGGCCCTTCCTTTGGAGGCCAGAACAGACCTGATTTCTGTCCTCCATGCAGTGGGCAAGCTTTCCTCTGGGACTCTGTCTTTGGGTCGGCAAAAGCAAGGCCACTTCCTCTTGGAACCTCAGGCAGGCTCTGGGTCAGAGCTGCTGCTACCAGATGGTCGGTGTTTCCCACCCGCGCCCCAGCTCTGCTCTGAGGGACTTGTCTGAATCCATCCTTTCTTTGCTTGCCTCATGCCTTCTAGCTGCTGTTTCTCTGCTCTTCCTCTCTTGATCAGCCCAGTTTTGCTTCTTCCTGTCCTTTTGGCTTCTTGGCCACTACCCTCTTCTGCTCTGTTAAACATAGTCTTAGAGGCTGTGCAGTGGAGTGAAGGAAGAGGGGACTTGGAGTCAGAGCTGGGTTTAAATCTCTCCTTGGGGACTTCCCTGGTGGTCCAGTGGTAAAGAATCCGCCTTACAATTCAGGGGACACAGGTTCAAGCCCTGGTCAGGGAACTAAGATCCCACAGGCCGCGGGGCAACTAAGCCCACGCGCCACAACTACTGAGCCTGCGTGCCTCAACAAGAGAGCCTGCATGCCACAAACTACAGAGCCCATGCACCCCGGAGCCTGGGTGCCACAATAGAGAAGAGAGAACCCACACACCACAACTAGAGAGAAGCCTGCGCACCACAAGGAAGAGCCCGCACTCCGCAACAAAAGATCCCGCAGGCCTCAGCGAAGATCCTGCGTGCTGCAACTAAGACCCGACGCAGCCAAAAATAAATTAAATAAATAAATCTTAAAAAAAAATAAATCTCTCCTTGGCTGCTGACAAGTTACTTAATCTCTCTGGGCCTCAGCTCCTCATTTGTAAAATAGGAATAATGTTGTCTAGATGATTCTATTGCTGTGAAAATTAAGGGAGATAAGGCAGGGGTATTTGTTGTGGCGGTAGCAGCAGGTGCCTGCAGTGGTGACAGTGGTGGTGGTGGCGATGGTCGTAGTGGTGGTTTTGGTAATGGTGATGGTGGTTTGGTAGTGGTTGTAGTGGTGACCATGACAGTAGTGTTGGTGGTAGTAGTGGTGATAGAGATGTTTGTGATTGATGGTGATGGTGGTGATCAAAGTTCAGTCAAGAAAGTAGAAACTAGGAGGAAAAGCTGTTCAGAGGAACCACATGGGAAGCAAAGACAGAAGGGTCTTTGTTTGCCTTGCCTGAGGCCATGGGAATCGCTGGTTGTATTAGTTAGCATTTGATCAAGAAAGCACAGCTACTTTGAGTGACATGGAATAAGGGATTCACTATAGAGGGTAGAAGCTTCCGCAACACTGTAACTCCTAAGCACTAGAGGCACTAGAGGGAACACCTATAGCCTGAGGATGTTGACCACCAAAGAGACCTCTAGGTCCAGCTGGAGGATTTAGCAGGAGTAGATACCAGGAGCAGAGAGGAGGGTCAGTGCCAAGAAAAGAAGCCATTTAATGGGACACCAGAGTGAAGCCAGAGGTACACCAGGATCCCGAAGAGGGCCAGGTGTTTGCAGCCTTACCCAGCCCATGACTGTGAAATCAAGGATGAGTACGAGAGATGTCCAGCCTTTGGCATGCCCTCAGCTTGTCTCTAGTTACACAGTTATCAGGCCACCCTCTTCCTAATACTCTGGCTTCTGAAGCCTTCATGTACCAACGGATAGAATTATTATCTTATTTTTATTTTGTAATTTGCAAATTTTCTTTATCAAAGATGCATTTAGAATTTGGCTTGACTGTATGCGCCCCCATTGGTCTGTCACTGCTCTAACCTACATCACATATACACGGGTGGCGGGAAAAGAAGTAGTCGGGTTTGAGTTTTGTGCTGTGAAATGAGTGGTTGGAGATTTGGTAGTCAGAATCATATTCTCCACTCCCTTTTTTTCTTTATTTACTTTGTTACCTGGTTTGTGAATATTTTCTCCAGTTGCAAGCAATTTACACAAATTGTAAACTATGTAACTGCTGTAATCTCTGTCACTATGACTAGAGACTGAAAAATGACCAGTTGTCATCAGATCTGAAAACTTGTAGAAAGGGTCTTCTCACTGGTGGCCTCATGCCTGACACTTCTCAGATGGTGGACAAGTTATTGTAATTATTTGCACCTCAGCTTTCTCATCTGTAAAATGAGCAGGTTGCCTTACGTTTCATGCTGTGTTGCTTGAAGCCCTAGGTGTTGCTAGAGGACTCGTTGGGAGTTTGGGGTTGCGAAGGGCATGGGGTCCAGGCTCCCCACATCCCTAACTGAACTAGCAGAGAGCCACTTGTGTCTACTTTATATATTTGGTTTCTGTGATAGATTCGATTACTGGTCAGCAAATAAGTCACTCCCTATCTCTCTCCCTTGGAGCAGACCACATTCTCCTGTCCTACTGGTTTGGGGCTTGGCCATGTGACTTACTTTTGAATTATTTATGGAATGTGAGAGGATGTGATGTTAGCAGAGACTTTAAACATGTATTTGCCTGGTTTGGCTTGCCTCTTGTGCTCTTCCGTTTGCTATGAGAATGTGCCCACAGGTAGCCACTGGGCAAAGAAAATGAGAGATGTATGGCGCAGACCTAAACCCAACCCATAGCCTGAAGCAGAACTTCCCCAGCCAAGTCCCATCCAGAACAGCTTACCATCAACCTGCAGATCTGTAGGCAGAGAATAAATGTTGTTAAAAGCATTCTAGGGCTTCCCTGGTGGCGCAGTGGTTGAGAGTCCGCTTGCCGATGCAGGGGAAACGGGTTTGTGCCCCGGTCCGGGAAGATCCCGCATGCCGTGGAGCGGCTGGGCCCGTGAACCATGGCCGCTGAGCCTGCGTGTCCGGAGCCTGTGCTCCGCAACGGGAGAGGCCGCAACAGTGAGAGGCCCGCCTACCGTGAAAAAAAAAAAAAAAAGCATTCTATTTGGGGGTGGTTTGTTACACAGCATCATTGCAGCCATAGCTAATATAGCTTATAAATATGTTTTAGTCAATAATCAGATCCTTTGGTTTAAAACAAGTTTGAAAAGCACTGGCTTTGCTGATTCTCCAGCTCCTCCATTCAGTTCTAACATCTTATGTTTCTTTCTCTGTGTGTATATAGGAGAGGGAGGGAGAATGAAAGGGTTTTGGAAATGAGAAAAATCTTGTGGAAAAAAAGAAAAGAGAAACTGTTTTTCTTTTTGAGGGATGAGGAGGTTGTTAGGGGGCAGAGGTAGGTACATCATCCACAGTTTAAGGATGTTTTATTTCTTCTTTGAATGCTCCAGTAAACAGATTTCTCCCCTGGCATTATTTCACACTGTTACATTATTTCGTCCTCTTTTGGGTTCCATTTGCACAATCTCTGAAATCCCAGGAGGAAGGTGAAAGAATAACATTGCACATAGCCCTGGGTTGTGTTGTGTTTATTTCAGTTTAGGATGGGCCATTTGCTTGGGCTTAACCTTGTACTGACCTTTTTGATTCCAGACAAGATGGCAAAGCTTTGCTAACAGATTCAAAATCATACTCTTAAGGAACAGAAACAATTTACTTTCCCAGCCAAAGACGTTTTCCATTCTCATTATTTGTGTTCGTGGTCACAAATGAGGTTCCAGGGAGATAATTTTGAGGAATTCGTAGACTACTTTACTGCTGAAGTGCATGCATAGATACCCTGGGGTCTTAAACAGTTGGCATCCCACCCCAAACTCTGGATAGATTAACAGCAGTTTGGAGGGAGGAGGAAGGTTTTAGACTATTTCCAGGCTCATTTTTGCTCCAGCCCTTTGCAACATGGTTTCATTTTACTCGTAAAGTTTTGAGAACATCTCAAGTGTACATGTACAACCATTGTCCAAAGCCAAGAAAAAGCAATATTTGTATGTCCTCTGTTCTAATGAATAATTAAAGGATTACTATATCACGTTTGAAGGTAGGTTGCACAACATTTTGGATCAGATCATGGAAGGATGTTTCTATGTCCCAGAAAGAGTCTTTGTGGGGTTTGGGACCCCAGCACGAGGCAGGGTAGGCTGGGTTTGAGGCCATCTCTGCCATCAGCCTGTGCTCAGGTTGTGTCTTACACTGATGGCCATCTGAATCTGGGTATCAAGTGATTCGCTTGCTTGTTTATACTTTGAGGACAACAGAAACTGCTTAATATTTAATGCCAGAAATTGGCACTGCCTATGCATAGGGAACTCTGCGGTCGTGTTCTGGAGGACCTGAGTCTATGACCCACAGTGCCATGTAGGACTTGAGGAGACAATTTATTTTAGGTTGACTAATGAGTATCTAGCAAAAATATGTGCCAATAATTGTATTTATTGAGTGCCAGGAGATTTTAAAATAAAAGCCCTTTTCTGGTAACCTCTAAAAAGAATAAAAGAATATATACCTACCCAACTAATAGAAAGGGAAGATGGAATTTAAAAAGATAAAATCAATTTAGATAAAGGCAAACAAATAGTAAGGTGGGATATTTAAATCCAAATGAGTCAATTACTACATTAAATGTTAATGAACTAAATATTACACTTGAAAGGTAAAAGTTGTCAGACTGAATAAGAAAACAAAACCCAAGTATATGCCCCTTACGAGTGACATACTTCAAAATAAGGTGTCGATAAATGGCCACAGCTTTTTCTGAAAGCAGCATGGTGGTATGTACCAAGAGTCATAAGCTTGTTCACACTCTTTCATCTTTTAAGTCCTTATAATAGTTAAGACCTCAGAGTCTAGAGTGGGATAGACCTTAGTTCAAATACCATCTCTGCCCTGTACAAGCTGTGTGATCTTGGGAAAATGATAATCTTTGCATTTTCCATCTGTAAAAGGAGGGTAATTAGTACTTTTCCCAAATTGATTTTTTGAGGAGTCAGTGATATTTGGGGTAAAAATTGCTTAGCCCAGAGTCTGGCATGTGGTAACTGCTCAATAAATATTAGCTGTTATAATCACCGCTACTGCTGTTTTTATTATCAGGGAAATAATTATATCAGGGATATAATTAAGCTAAAGGAAGGTGTTGTATGCATAAAGATGTTTATTGCATTATGTCTGTAAAAATAAGAAATTAGATGGGAATTCCCTGGCGGTCCAGTGGTGAGCACTCTGTACTTTCTTTGCCGTGGGCCTGGGTTCAATCCCTGATCAAGGAACTAAGATCTTGCAAGCTGTGCAGCATGGCCAAAAATAAATAAATAAATAAATAATTAGAAACAATCTGAAAGTCTCATTCACTCATTCAATCATTCAGTTCAACAAACATTTATTGAGATCCTGTTATGTGCCAAGCATTGTTTCCCACTGTTTGGGAAAGATCCCTGTTTTCGTGATGGGGAACGTATAGCTAACCTGTGGGGCAATATGTCAATGGAATGTTCTGCAGCTGTTAAAACAATAGCAATGAAGACACAGAAAGTTGTTTGTAGTATCAGTAAAATCAAAAAGTAGAAGAGGGGCTTCACTGGTGGCGCAGTGGTTGAGGGTCCGCCTGCCGATGCAGGGGACACGGGTTCGTGCCCCGGTCCGGGAAGATCCCACATGCCGTGGAGCGGCTGGGCCCGTGAGCCACGGCCGCTGAGCCTGCGCGTCCGGAGCCTGTGCTCCACAACGGGAGAGGCCACAACAGTGAGAGGCCCGCGTACCGCAGGAAAAAAAAAAAAAAGTAGAAGAGGAAAACATGGAAACCTTAAAATATGTGTGAGTGGAGCATTTGAAAATGGTTGAAAGAGTGATGGGATCATGTGTTTTGTTTTGCAATAATATGAAATGTTTTTACAGTATTATGAAAAAATATATGTAAGTAATTGAGAAAAGCAAATTGGCACAAGAAAAGCCTCTTATGGTTTAGGAATCAAAGTGAGGCCTGTAGGCAGAAGAGGAAATTGCCTAGATATCAGGGAAGGAAAATTTGCTATTTCAAAACAGGAATGACTGTTGCAGCTTCTCTGTGCGTGGGATCAGTGGGTTTCATGCCAGGGGAAGGTGTTTTTTTTTGTTAAGGCAACCTTATTAAGCAGATGAGAAAAAGAGGCCCCGAAGCCACTAGGAAGGGAGTCTTCAGACTTAAACATGTCTATCTAATAAAGTAACAGAAATTTTCCATTGTCCCTTGGCAGTTTGTGGGTAGAGGGAGACAGAGGGATTTAGAGCCTGGGAAACTGGGAGAAGAGATCCAGCTAGAGAGGGTGAGAGTGGTGGGAACAGAATATCAACTTTAAGAACACTGATGACCAATATTCAATTTTAAGCTATTTTCTGTTATGTTTTTTCCAAACTTCAGTCAAAATATGATTATGCACAGAAGTGATTCTCCATTCATTTGGGGAATGAATCGGGGGAGGGGGTAGTGTCTGAGGGGAGGGGAATACACACAGGTGCACGGAGAAAACCATAAATGCAGGAGGCAAGATGGTAAACACAGACCAAGAAGTCCCTGGAAGGGAAGATTTATGTGAGGTGGCCAGGAGACCATGGGTGCCCCTGCCATGCCCCCACTCAGGAGTCTGGAGGAGAGTTCTCTACTCCCATGGGATGGGGGCTCAGGCCATTTGTTTGGATATTAGAAGAAGGCTGGTGCCATTGGATGGCCATTCAGAGTTCACATACACAGCTGATCTGAGGGGTCCTGGCCAGAGGTTACCTTTCTGATGTTGACCCTTCTTGGAGCCTTGAATTACTTCATCGCCATCATTAGCAATACAGTCTTTTGCAAATGGACACCATCAACCTAGAAATCCTGCTGCTTTAGGAGCGGCAAGGTCTGGGAGAAGTCCTGACTTTCCATGAAGGCCTTAGGGAGAATGGGTTTGGCAGATCACTTAGCCATTTAGGCAGGAGGTTGGGCAGGTTTTGATGGATGGTGGCGTGGGGAGGGAAGGAACAACAAACGGACATGAATAAGAGTGATTCTAGGGTCCTGAGGCTGGACAGTGTCGGATGGAGGTGGAGGTGGTGGAAGGGACAACAAAAGGGGAATGGGGTCTAGACCTGCTCCCAGGGGACCTTGTGACAATGGCCCTTTTAGGAATGGCGCTCAACTTCAAGGCTTCTAGAATAGCAACGCTGTGTGGCCTTGGTGGACCAAGGAGGGGCTGGGTGGGAGCCGTCTGCAGGTGCAGGGCACAGGGGAGGGGGAGGGGGAAAGGGGAGTACAGTGTCTGCAGAGAATTCAAAAACAGTTAAGAAAACAAACCACATTTTATTATCATCATGTGTCGACAGTTCCAGACACTGTGGTGATAAATACACCTCCCTGCTGGGACAGCCGGTTCGGGCCATCCCTGCTCCCTGGTCCACTGCCTCTGCTGTGAGTTGGGGAGCAGCGGAAGAGGGGACTCCAGAAGGGGCACGTGCAGGAGAGAAGCCCAGATTCCTCCACCTGGTGAATGAGAGACTTCTCAGGACTGAACTTGAAACACATGAGCCTGGCCAAGGGCGGCACAAGAAAATCCTCAGAAGACGGCAACTGAGCAGAGGTTAAGCAAACTTCTGTGCCAAGCCGGTGGCAGCTCGGTATACAGGTGGCTCACATCCTCTGCGAGCGCTCAAGATGCGTGTCTTTTCAGAGAAAACAAGAGACGTAATCTCAGCTGTGATGGCAGGCTAGTGCCTCTTCGGTGAAAGATCACAGCCCCAGCAAGATTTGGAGAAACTATTCTAAGAAAAGCTGGTAAAGGAGCACTTGGTCATCCTATAGACCCTGGGGCATGCCTCAAGGCTGGGAGGAAGCCTAGATCCCTTCTTAATCCAACTGTGTATAAGGATGGAGGCCAATGAAGCTTAGATGGGCAGTTACCAGAGTGTGGTCCTCTAGCCAGCAGCCGCAGCATCACTTGGGCACTTGTTAGCAAAGCAGATTCTCAGACCCCACCTCACACCAACCGAGTCAGAAACTCTGGGGCTGGGGCCAGCAATCCCCATTTTAAGAAGCCCTCCTAGTGATTCTGATGCCTGCTAAAGTTTGAGAGCCACAGATTGTGGACTCTGGAGTTTGTTTTCCTCTGAGAGGTGGTGACAGTTAACCTCCCCCTCTTCTTCCTCAATCCGGGCACCTGGGACTCGTGGGGCTTCGAGGGTGAATGATAGGACAGGGTTAGGGAAGAAGACACAGGCGGGTTTTTGTTTGTTTGTTTGTTTTTAGTTTTTATTCGTGAACAGCATTAGTTAGCTACTGGATCTGTGGACTGTATTGTGAAAGATTCCAAAGACACCTCAGTAATTCCATTCCAGCGTCTCATTCTTCTTACGTTTGGAAAATTTAATCCAATGGTCTTACCCAGTCCTTCGTGTTTGGGCAAGTTCTTCCAGTTGTCTAATGAAATCCCTTCTACTGTACGTGCAAATCTTGAGGGAACACGACTCTAGAAATGATGATTTTCATCACAAGGTTTCTGATCCTAACATTCAAAGCTGGGCCCAGGCAGCCCTGTGTGTAGTGGACACTCCTGGTCACCTGGTGAGGCCCCGGAGCATGAATAGTGGCCAGGATCATCACACCGTGTTGGGAGGCTGTGTAATGAGGTAGAGAGTACATCAGGTTTGAGAGTCAGATAGGGTTAACACTGGGCTCTCCCGTTTATAAGCTAGATGACCTTGGGCAAGTTAGTCTGTCCCGAGGCTCAGTTTGCTCATCTCAAAATTGGGGTTAATTCACTAAAGCATTGTGCAAAATCTTGGGGGTAAGGGTGTGATGTGCTAGTTCATTATGACTGGAAGGTGCCAGAGGGGATGCTAGAGAGGAGTGCAGGGGGCATCGCATCCCTCCCTTTACAAAACCACTTGCCAGGCTTATTTTGTACTTTGAACATTTTGAATTTTACCCTGAAGGCCTTTACATGTAGAGCCAGCCCAATGCTCCCAGGGTGGAGAGATACTTCACGTGTTGATTTAAGCATGTGAGATGCTGGGGTGAAACAGCATCATGTTTCTGAGGCTTTCTCAGAGTCTTCCAGGGCAATATCTCAGTTTTTGCAAACTTGTCACCACAAATGGCATTGCCCCTACTGAAGGCTGAGAGACTCTGGTGGGTGAATGCAGCCCATGCTCTGTGCTGATGGGGAGTCATGGTCAGGATGGCTGTGTCTAAGAGTGAGCGGTCAGACAGGAGGCAGATGTGAGTCATCTAAGGTCACTGGGTTTAAAGGCAACTGGGAGAGGCTTTGGTTTGTTGGCCATGGTGGGCGCTTCTTCCTACATCAGATCCCATGGACTGCCTTCCATGTGTCAGGCGCTGGTTAATAAGACAGGAGAGGTCCCATCCTCAACTTTCTCACAGTCCAGGGTGGCCCTGGGCAAGAGTTGTCAAAATGTCTGCACTCCATGTGTGAAAATGACCGGAGGAGAGGTTTTTGGGCTTATGGGGTATGCCCACTCCCCACAGATGTCTGCATCCTAATCTCCGGAACCTGTTATATTTCTTTTCGTGGCAAAAGGGACTTTGCAGAAGTGATTAAGTTACGGACCTTGAGATGGGGAGATTATTCTGAGTTTTCTGTGTGGACCCAATTGAATCACAAAGGTCTTTCAAAGTGGAAGAGAGAGACAGAAGAGATTCAGAAGGTGGTGTTTCTGTGGAAGAAGGGTTGCCGTGTGAGAAGGATTCAGCCTGCTGTGAGGAGTGAGGAATGAGCTGAGGAATGGGGCCAACAGCCAAGGAATGCAGGCAGCTTCCAGGAGCTGCAAAAGGCAAGGAAACAGATTCTCTGCTAGAGCCTCCACGGAGGAATGCAACCCTGCTGACACCTTGATTTTTAGCCCAGTGAGACACATGTCCACTTCTTACCTACAGACATGTAAGATAATAAATCTGTGCTGTTTTAAGTCACTAGGTTTGTGGTAATTTGTTATAGAAACCATAGGAAACATAAATGAAGCTCTCTGCACCAGTAGTTAGGCTAAGGCTACCTGTCTGTCCCCAACTCTAAGAAGGGGCCCACAGACTCTGATTGTGAGGTCTTGTGTTGGGTTGTGGGGCTGACTGGCTGCATTGAATCTCTGGAGGTCCCAGGTTGTGTGCGGTGGGAAGTCCAGATCCAGAGGGCAGCAATGCTCATAGCCACTTTTGAGGATGCTCTTGGGGTGCTACAGAAACCACCATGTGGCAGGTGGCATGGAGAGATGCAGCCCCAGTGGAATTTTCCAGGTCTGTCCCAGAACAAGTCAGGCAGGAGAGGCTCAGTCTTGACCTAAACACTGCATCTTTCTTGGGTCTTAGACATCCTTTGCTGTCATGGAGAGAGCACAGGACTTAGGCTTGGTTCTATCTCAGCCAGATCACTTACGTGTTGGTGCAACCTTGGGCAAATTACTTACCTTCTCCTAACCCTAGTTTTCTCACTTATAAATATGCACTTTGCCATGTCGTTATGGGGAAGGCTGTTACAACATATAAATAAGACAATATGTAAAGCACCTGGTACATCATGGAAGGGCGAACTTTTCTGAAGAAGGACAACTGTGGGGTTCTGTCCAGCTTGGTGACTGGTGGTAGAACCAAGTGTGAATACCTTCCTGCTGGCTCACGTGGGAGCCATGGTTTGTCAGAGATTTGGAGCTGTTGGCAGTGCCTCCAAGCAGGCAGTTCACTCCCTAGCCCCTTTGAAATAAGATATGCAGCTGGTCTCTTCCTCCAGGTTCTGGGGAAGGGACGTGTGGCGGGAAATTGCGCAGCCCAGGGCAGGGAAGGAGATCAGAAGAGCTTGATGAGCCTGGAAAGCAGAGCCATCACCCTGGCCAGTGAGTCTTCAGGAGAACAGGCATCTTTTGGCCTCCTTCTAAGCCCCTGGAGTGACGCTGCCACGCCTCTCCATGTTGGGTCTATTTTCCTGACGTTAGCATCCTTCCATAGCCGATGTGCTTCTACGGGGCAAGACAAAACACCTGATGTCCATCCCTGACTCTAGACAGCTCTTTGGTACCTGACACCCTAGAGTTAAGCGAGAGATGCTTGGGAAGGCAGCGCTGGAAAGGCAGAGTCGCCAAGCAAACCTCTTTCTGGGGCTTCCACCTACCGCCTCTCCTACCTACCACCCAGCCCGCGACATCAGAGCCCCTCAGGCTGGACCCTGGCTCATGTGCTCCTGGGTAAGTGAGAGTTCACAGTGGACAACCCAGAGGACTGTGCTCCAGAACTTTCTGACTCCCTAAATTTGAGAATAAAGTGAGAATAAGAGAATGTTTATACAACGTCTTGATTTCCTCTTAATTCTCGTTTCCCTTGAGAGGCCAATGTTTCTGTGGTTGCCGTTGCTCATTAACTGCAGTTAACTGCCTTTCCAACGTTCCCTGAGGTTTCATCCCTCGCTTGATAGCAATTTTTCATAGAGAAACAAGTTTGTAAAAATCACCTACCAGAATCACTTCGTATGTGTCATCTGTGAGTGATGGAGCTGAGTCCAGTGTGGTCCTGGTCAGCTGGCTGGGCTCCTTTCACCAGTTCCTCAGACATGCCAGCCTCAAATTGGTATTGCAACCAAGTTATAGATCACTACATTCCCTAGGACTTTGGAGTTGCTTCATACTGGGGGTTTGAAATGAAACGAAACTGGTACTCTGCAGTGCCCACATCCCATCCTTCCTCTCTACCCCTTTTAACCACTTCTGTCCTTATTACCTAGGGGCTGGGTGGTAGGAAAGTAATCTGATTGCCCTAATGGAAGCTAATCTACCTCAGATGTTTGCACATTTATCCAAGTGGATTTTGATTTAGTAAAGGATCAAATGTGGATGAGGTTTTTTTTAGAATTGTTATCTGGGGGATTATTTTTACTCTATATTTGTGTACTTTGTATACTCTTTGGGCTATGATTTTTTTAAAAGAAGAACTGCAGTGACCATTAGGAAAAGAATACCCACTGTACATGAGGAGTAAGAAAAATGAAAGAAAATTATTTGAATGTAAACTTTAAGCATTCAGAAGATTTTTATTAATAAGTGAACATGTATTATTAATAATAAACATTAACACTTATTATTAATAATAAATAATAATTATTAATTATATTAATTTCTAAGAAGATGGAATGTAAGTTTTTTGTACCAAGCGTAGTTCTAGGCACTGGAGAATACTATGATGATATCAAGTCTTCCTCTTCAACTCTCTCGGTCTTTCTACCTTCCTCTCCATTCATACAAATATGTCATTCAACTCAATAATGCTTATGTGGGGCCTTGAACAGGTGTCAGATTAATTTTTCTTTAAATCAGTGGTTCTAAATTGGGGCAATTTTGGTCCTTAGGGGACATTTGACAGTGTCTGCAGAACCAAACTAGATGCTACTGGCATCTATTGGGTAGAGACTAGGATACTGCAAGACGTTTTATAATGCACAAGACAGCCCCAGACCCCTACCCAACAATGAATTATCTGGGCCAAAATGTCAATAGTGCTGAGGTTGAGAACCCTTGTTCTAAATCAGGAGTTCTTCACTGCTGGGAGCTAATGTATAATGAGAAATGCTACTGGTATGAGTGCACTGAGTTTGGCCCCAGAGGTAAGAATATTTGGGATTCCGTACTCTGGCTTGTAACTACAACATCAAACCCTGTAATACTGCCCTGTCTTTGTAGGTGGTACTCATGGTTATTTGCTGAAGAAAATCTACCTTGAGTCTTCCCGACTTGCTGTGTGACCTTGGGTAGATCACTTAAACTCTCTGGGCCTAATTTCCTCATATAAAATGCAAAGTTTGCAATATATGATCTCTAAGGTACTTTTCAGTTTTCACATGCTATGCCTGTAACAGTGAATGAAGCATGCCAAAGCTGCCCTTCCTGTCCTCTAGGTGCTTATACTCCAAGCTCCCTGGTCTGCCATTCCTTCCAATCAGGGTGACCTTCCCTCTTTGCTCCTCCTATTATCTGATCAATTTCTGAGCCAATTTGTATAAAAATGATGCAATCTTAAGGCCCTGGGGTTTCAAATAGCTCTTGGTAAGTTAGAACTCAATAAATATTTCATAGTTAAACCCAAAGTAGCAACCTGGCTCCTCCCTCGAATTAAACAGATTGAAAAATTCTCCTCAGTGGGAAGTGGTGGGAAAAGAATATCTCAGCAATTGAAGACATATGTGGATACGGCGGTTTTATCCTCTGGCTATATCAAAGAGACAGATTCCTAAGGTGTCTTCAAGGATGACCTTCTAATATCAGCACTTTGGTCCAGATAAATGGAGTCAGAGGTAAAGCACATGTATATGTTTGCATTTGGGGAAGGAGAGGCTGTAGTTTCCCAGTCTTTGTTATGACTGTGTCTAAACAAGCATGTTAATAAATCAGAACTCAGTAATAAGCCCTGTCTACGTAAACCTCTCTGACTTGAAGCCAAGTATCAGGACTGGAAACTGGTCCCTGCTGTGAAAGCTAAAATTGGTGAACTAGAAATATCCTTCTGAGAAGTTAAAAGACTTCTCATTTACAACTAGCCACTGGAGACATTAATAAAGACAGAACTCCAAGAGCCAAACAATTACTAACCTTGTCCATAGAAATTTGTTCTTCTATCATGGATTTGCTGATAGTTGGTTAGTCCTGGCCCTTCATAGTGATCAAAGGTGGACAGAGAAGTAATGAGCCATGAACTAGGAGAAGAGGATTTGGAAAGTACGGGCTTGGGCCTGCTCCCATTGGCCATTGACCATTCAGAAGCCCATTCTCCTGCCCATCAGATTATTCTGGGCAGCCTTCCCCAAATCCAGCCCATTGAGTAGAACTCTAAGGCAAAGCTGGCACATGGAAACCCCAGTTTTATGAAAGTCTCAGTTACAGATTTCTGGTCTTAATTACGGGGTTGGAGAAGTGATGTGTGTTTTCTAAGATTAGCTTTTATACCAGCTACTGTAACTGGCTAGGCTCTAGTCCTGCAGGAGCAGCCTGGCAGCTGGAGAGAAATAACTTTACGTGATGGGGCAAAGAGTCATCGGCGTGTTTGGGAAAAGCCTTTTACAGAAACCCTTTTTGGTTTATGTGCGCTAGCTGGGGATTTTGACTTGGAAAGGATAAAAAGGTAAGTAAATGATAGTAGTGGGTCAGTTATATTTTTAAAAGTTTGGAAGTTAATGATTTTATGACCAATCTGAGAACTGTTACAGCATAGGATCCATTACTACCAGATGTTTTCCTCATCCAGCATATGTTATCGAGTACCTATAACTGTTCCTGGGCTGTGCAAAGGGGATGCAGTGGTGAAAACCACCCAACATAGTCCTTGCCCCCATGGGTCTTGCAGTCTTATCTTTGCCCAGTTGTTTTCACTTAAATTTTCACTATGCAGTTTTCAGTACAGTGCTTGTATCATTTATCGATTGCCACAAACCATCCTGAAACTCAGTGACTGAAAACAATTGGTTATTTATTAAGCCTGTCTGTCAGTTAGCAAGATGGCAGTTGAGGCTGGGTTTGCTTGGGCAGTTCTTCTGGTCTTGGGCTGTCTAGTATGATGGTCTCAAGGGTTGGCTGATCTAGGATGGACTCAGCTGGGAGGTTCTTCTGGTCTCAGCTGAGTTCACTCACATACAAGTCTGGCAGTTGTTGGCTGGGGCCTCTGGGGTCATTGGGCCATGTGCTTCTCATCCTCCAATGGGCTAGCCCTGGCATTTTCTCCAAGCAATTGCAGATGAACAAAAGCAAAAGTAGAAACACCTGAGTGCTTCTTTTTAAGCTTTGGCTTGTATCGGGTCTGCCCAATGTTCAAAGCAAGTCACAAACTGAGGACGAAGGAGTGGGGAAATATGTGCCCCCTTTTGGTCGGTAGAGCAGCCAAGTCACATTGCAAAGGCCGAGGATCCAGAGAGGGGTGAAGGGTTGGAGCCATAGTGGGATGAGTCTACCTCTGTGCTTGTTGATGGTATGGTCAGCATTGTCTTTTTATTAGTAGAAAAGACAAGTATATGTATCTATGTTTATTTAAATACATTTTTGCTTCAGTTTAAGATGAAACACTACTATCTTCAGTAGGAAAAAATAATTAGTTAAAAATACTTTTTAATGAAAAAAAAAGTACATGGAAGAAGAAAAAGGTGGCTTTAGGAAGTTTGGGATAGTGAGTGGACTTACTAGCTGTGAAAGATAATTTGTTCTGGAGTAGGATATGGGGAGAGGGAGGTAAAGGTTGAAAGTTAGGATGGAAATAGATTGTGAAGGACCTTAACCTTCAAGCGGAGGAATCTGGATCTTTCCTTTTTTTTGTGGTACGCGGGCCTCTCACTGTTGTGGCCTCTCCCGTTGCAGAGTACAGGCTCCGCGCAGGCTCAGCGGCCATGGCTCACGGGCCTAGCCGCTCCGCGGCATGTGGGATCTTCCCGGACTGGGGCACGAACCCGTATCCCCTGCATCGGCAGGCGGACTCTCAACCACTGCGCCACCAGGGAAGCCCTGGACCTTTCCTTTTAATGTGAGTAATAAGCACATGTTAATATTAAAACGGGGTGGAAGTTGAAAGTGACATTGGAGTGAAATAACGTGAAAGTGTAGACTTGTCTAACTGCTTGTTTTCTGCTTTTATTGAAACGCTAATGTCGGTGGGTGGATGGAAACGCTTTAGTGTGGGGTTTGGCTAGTTCTAGAGAGTTTACATGAAACAAAGTCTCCCAGCCGCTCACGTGGTGAGTCTCATGGCTTTGCTCTTTTTTGTAACTTCTTGCACACTTAAATATTGTACAGCTACTATGTAAACGTGTGTGGTTTTTTTCTTTTTTTTGCGGTACGCGGGCCTCTCACTGTTGTGGCCTCTCCCGTTGTGGAGCACAGGCTCCGGACGCGCAGGCTCAGCGGCCATGGCTCACGGGCCCAGCCGCTCTGCGGCATGTGGGATCTTCCCGGACCGGGGGCACGAACCTGTGTCCCCTGCATCGGCAGGCGGACTCTCAACCACTGCGCCACCAGGGAAGCCCAAACATGTGTGTTTTTTTAGAAGGGGGACCAGGTAAGTGTAGGTAAGATGAACTGATGACCATTTCCTCCAAATGCAGGAAAAACACTTTAAAAAAAAAAAAATTTTACCACTAGCACAGGAAGATAGATCAATCTCTCTGTCTCTAAACTTATACCTGGTAAATGACGCTATGCCTGAATGTTCATTAGTATGTTTATATTTCGTACAAGTTACTTTTCAGGGTTGAGGTTCACGCTCAGCCTGACATTCCTGGAGTTGACATTTGTAATCGAGACAAAACGTTTTTCTTTTTCCTTTTTTCCCCCCAAACGGAAGTAAGAAAATCCATTGCGGTCAAGCTGCGGTTCTCAACCTGGGCTGAACATTAGAATCATCCAGGGAGCTTAAAAAAAAAAAAAAAAAAAAAAATTCCAGTGTCTAGAGTCTCTGAGTTTAGGACCCAGGCATCAGGATTTTAAAGAGCTCCCAGGTGATTCTAGTGTACCAGCAAGATTAAGAACCACGGCAGTGGGTGAATAAACAGACTCTTGGTGGCCTGGGCTTTTCTCTGCTGGGCTTTCGGCTTTCACAGTATGTTTTCCGCCAGTGCCTCTGCGCTAACCAGTCCATCCCTGATTGCTAATCCTCCCTGTAGCTGTGGTTTTCCCGGGAAGCCACTACACAGCAAAGCAAATTCTCTGCGACGGTGCTTTGCATTATCCTCCCATGGTTTCTGCTGCCCACCTACCGGCTTGCCTGTTGGTGTCCGCTCACTCGTTACCCACACGTGAAGCGGTGGTGCAGAGCAGTGCCAGGGACTCCGGGAAGGCTGGCACACTGGGTGATGTGACTTGGTACCCATGGAGCTGCACTCAGTCCCTTTCAGTCGGGCTTGCAGTGAAGGCCACCCTCCTTGGGTCTCGTGAGGACTCAGCAGGATAACACATGTGTAATGGCGGATTGAATGGGCTGGACTCACTGGGGAGAAGCAGAGAGTCACGTTATTCCTGCTCACCATTGCTTTTCAAACAGGTTCTTTCGGCTTTTCCTTCCCTGTCCCTGGAAGATTCCATAGGTGTTTGGTCACTTTCGGATATTTTAGTCTTGTTTTCTGGTATTAAAATATTATGATCCAAATCAAAATTTCAAGTTTTCTTCCAATTCAGAACTTCGAGGTCTGATCCAGCCTCGGGAACTTGCAGTGGGGAAGGGTAGAGTGTCCTTTGTTCTGTGATTTCTCTTTCTTGCTATTTCTTTCCTCTTCTGCCACTTATGGTGCTGCTGCTGGTTCTTTGTGGTTTTAATCTGATATTAATGCAGTTGAATTCTGGGGCTGATGCCCTCTGGGTGTCAAAACTCAAATACTGGTGCGCTCTCTCCCTCCCTCCCTCCCCCCCCCCCTCAGTGCTTTTGGAGGTCTTAAGAGATATCCTTTCCCTAAAGGGGCATCAGGCACTGCCCACCATCTCATTCCCTGACTTAGGGCTCACCCTCCTATTGACCACCTATGGTTCCCCTCTCTCTACTTCTGATCTCCTCCTACCTCTGAGCTTCTGGTTATGGGATCACTTTACCTTTGGGGTTGCATCCTTTCAAGGTGGCTCAAGAATACCTGTCCTCCATGATGTTAACTGCTCCTGGGAGATATTTTGTATTCTTTGCCCACCCAACTCTGGAAGGACAGGCTGCACACAAACTCTTTCATGTCCTGCTCTTGCTGTAGTGTTCGATGGCTCTGTTTCTGCAGCTTCTTGAGTATCACCCTGGGGGACAAGAGTTAATCTCTCTTTCAGGCAATTATATCCACCCTCTAAGGTTTGGTGGCAGTGGAGAATGTCTCTCCCTGCCTCTCAACTGAAATGAATGGGATTCTCCAAGTATAAGGTCACAACTCTATTCCAAGAAGTCCATGCTCCCCAGTCTTCCTTTGATTATTTTTATTTCCTCTTATGTACTGGCTGAAGGTAAGTGATGGACTATAGGTCACAGAATTAGCCTTCCCTCCTCTTTTTATATCTTGAAACAATCTCAAACTTTCAAAAACAATTGGAAAGATAGTAAGTACAAAGAACGTTTTTTCCCTCTGAACCTTTTAAGAGTAGATTTCCAACTTGTATCCTATCACCCTGGAATATTCTAGAGGATGTTTTCTACAAAAAATATTTTCCTGTGTAACCACAATTCAAGCATCAAAATCGGGAAATGAATACTGATACCTTGCTATCATCTAATCCCCACACCCTATTCAAGTTTTGCCAATTGTCCTAATAATGTCCTCATAGCAAAAGGGTGCAGTTCAGAATCACAGGCTGCATTTGGTTGTCATGCCTCTCAGGCCCCCTTCAGTCTGGAGGCCTGAGAGACATGACAAGACCTACCTTGATTTTTATCACCTTGACACTTTGAAGTTCACAGGCCAGTATTTTGTAGCACGTCCCTCAATTTAGATGTTTGACGTTTCCTTGTGATTATATTCAGATTAGGCATGTTTTGGCAGGAACACCACAGCAGTTAGGTTATGTGCTTTTCATTGCATCTTACCAAGTGGCACAGATGCCTCTTTATGTTATTACTGGTGTTGTTACCTTTGATTACTTGATTAAGTTAATGTCTCCTAGGCTTTCCCACTGAAAAGGTACTCTTTTCCCTGTGTAATTAATATGTGTTTTGTGGGGAGGTGTTTTGAAACTGTATAAACATCTCATTCCTAATTAAACATTCAATAGATTCATCTATTTATTTATATATGTACAGACTCATAGTTTCTCATTATACTGAACACATTTTAATTCTTCTACTTATTTATTTTGATGCTCAAATTGTCCCTGTTTTGGCCAGTGGGATCACATTCAAGCTGACTTCTATATTCCTTTCACATAAAACCTGTCATTGTTTTTTTTTTTTCCCTGTTCTTCAGTTTTTGCTGGTTTGTTTGTTTTACATCTTTATTGGAGAATTATTGCTTTACAGTGGTGTGTTAGTTTCTGCTTTATAACAAAGTGAATCAGTTATACATATACATATGTTCCCATATCTCTTCCCTCATGCGTCTCCCTCCCTCCCACCCTCCCTATCCCACCCCTCTAGGTGGTCACAAAGCACCCAGCTGATCTCCCTGTGCTATGCGGCTGCTTCCCACTAGCTATCTACCTTAGTTTGGTAGTGTATATATGTCCATGCCTCTCTATCGCTTTGTCACAGCTTACCCTTCCCCCTCCCCATATCCTCAAGTCCATTCTCTAGTAGGTCTGTGTCTTTATTCCTGTCTTACCCCTAGGTTCTTCATGACATTTTTTTTCTTAAATTCCATATATATGTGTTAGCATACGGTATTTGTCTTGCTCTTTCTGACTTACTTCACTCTGTATGACAAACTCTAGGTCTATCCACCTCATTACAAATAGCTCAATTTTGTTTCTTTTCATGGCTGAGTAATATTCCATTGTATATATGTGCCACATCTTCTTTATCCATTCATCCGATGATGGACACTTAGGTTGTTTCCATCTCCGGGCTATTGTAAATAGAGCTGCAATGAACATTTTGGTACATGACTCTTTGAATTATGGTTTTATCAGGGTATATGCCCAGTAGTGGGGTTGCTGGGTCATATGGTAGTTCTATTTGTAGTTTTTTAAGGAACCTCCACACTGTTCTCCACAGTGGCTGTATCAATTTATATTCCCACCAACAGTGCAAGAGGGTTCCCTTTTCTCCACACCCTCTCCAGCATTTATTGTTTCTAGATTTTTTGATGATGGCCATTCTGACTGGTGTGAGATGATATCTCATTGTAGTTTTGATTTGCATTTCTCTAATGATTAATGAAGTTGAGCATTCTTTCATGTGTTTGTTGGCAGTCTGTATATCTTCTTTGGAGAAATGTCTATTTAGGTCTTCTGCCCATTTTTGGATTGGGTTGTTGGTTTTTTTGTTATTGAGCTGCATGAGCTGCTTATAAATTTTGGAGATTAATCCTTTGTCAGTTGCTTCATTTGCAAATATTTTCTCCCATTCTTAGGGTTGTCTTTTGGTCTTGTTTATGGTTTCCTTCGCTGTGCAAAAGCTTTGAAGTTTCATTAGGTCCCATTTGTTTATTTTTGTTTTTATTTCCATTTCTCTGGGAGGTGGGTCAGAATGGATCTTGCTGTGATTTATGTCATAGAGTGTTCTGCCTATGTTTTCCTCTAAGAGTTTGATAGTTTCTGGCCTTACATTTAGGTCTTTAATCCATTTTGAGCTTATTTTTGTGTATGGTGTTAGGGAGTGATCTAATCTCATACTTTTACATGTACCTGTCCAGTTTTCCCAGCACCACTTATTGAAGAGGCTGTCCTTTCTACACTGTACATTCCTGCCTCCTTTATCAAAGATAAGGTGAGCATATGTGCCTGGGTTTATCTCTGGGCTTTCTATCCTGTTCCATTGATCTTTCTGTTTTTGTGCCAGTACCATACTGTCTTGATTACTGTAGCTTTGTAGTATAGTCTGAAGTCAGGGAGCCTGATTCCTCCAGCTCCATTTTTCGTTCTCAAAATTGCTTTGACTATTCGGGGTCTTTTGTGTTTCCATACAAATTGAGAAATATTTTGCTCTAGTTCTGTGAAAAATACCAGTGGTAGTTTGATAGGGATTGCATTGAATCTGTAGATTGCTTTGGGTAGTAGAGTCATTTTCACAATGTTGATTCTTCCAATCCAAGAACATGGTATATCTCTCCATCTATCTCTATCATCTTTAATTTCTTTCATCAGTGTCTTACAATTTTCTGCATACAGGTCTTTTGTCTCCTTAGGTATGTTTATTCTTAGATATTTTATTCTTTTTGTTGCAGTGGTAAATGGGAGTGTTTTCTTGATTTCACTTTCAGATTTTTCATCATTAGTGTATAGGAATGCCAGAGATTTCTGTGCATTAATTTTGTATCGTGCTACTTTACCCAATTCATTGATTAGCTCTAGTAGTTTTCTCGTAGCATCTTTAGGATTCTCTATGTATAGTATCATGTCATCTGCAAACAGTGACAGCTTTACTTCTTCTTTCCAATTTGGATTCCTTTTATTTCCTTTTCTTCTCTGATTGCTGTGGCGAAAACTTCCAAAACTATGTTGAATAAGAGTGGTGAGAGTGGGCAACCTTGTTTTGTTCCTGATTTTAGTGGAAATGGTTTCAGTTTTTCACCATTGAGGATGATGTTGGCTGTGGGTTTGTCATATATTGCCTTTATTATGTTGAGGAAAGTTCCCTCTATGCCTACTTTCTGCAGGGTTTTTATCATAAATGGGTGTTGAATTTTGTCGAAAGCTTTCTCTGCATCTATTGAGATGATCATATAGTTTTTCTCCTTCAATTTGTTAATATGGTTTATCACATTGATTGTTTTGCATATATTGAAGAATCCTTGCATTCCTGGAATGAACCCCACTTGATCATGGTGTATGATCCTTTTAATGTGCTGTTGGATTCTGTTTGCTAGTATTTTGTTGAGGATTTTTGCATCTATGTTCATCAGTGATAATGGCCTGTAGTTTTCTTTCTTTGTGACATCCTTGTCTGGTTTTAGTATCAAGGTGATGGTGGCCTCGTAGAATGAGCTTGGGAGTGTTCTTCCCTCTGCTATATTTTGGAAGAGTCTGAGAAGGGTAGGTGTTAGCTCTTCTCTAAATGTTTTATAGAATTCACCTGTGAAGCCATCTGGTCCTGGGCTTTTGTTTGTTGGAAGATTTTTAATCACAGTTTCAATTTCAGGTCTTGTGATTGGTCTGTTCATATTTTCTATTTCTTCCTGATTCAGTCTTGGCAGGTTGTGCATTTCTAAGAATTTGTCCATTTCTTCTAGGTTGTCCATTTTATTGGCATATAGTTGCTTGTAGTAATCTCTCATGATCTTTTGTATTTCTGCAGTGTCAGTTGTTACTTCTCCTTTCTCATTTCTAATTCTATTTTTTTGAGTCTTCTCCTGTTTTATCTTGATGAGTCTGGCTAATGGTTTATCAATTTTCTTTATCTTCTCAAAAAACCAGCTGTCAGTTTTATTGATCTTTGGTATCGTTTCCTTCATTTATTTCTGATCTGATTTTTATGATTTCTTTCCTTCTGCTAACTTTGGGGTTTTTTTGTTCTTCTTTCTCTAATTGCTTGAGGTGCAAGGTTAGGTTGTTTATTTGAGATGTTTCCTGTTTCTTAAGGTAGGATTGTATTGCTATAAACTTCCCTCTTAGAACTGCTTTTGCTGCATCCCAAAGATTTTGGGTCGTCGTGTCTCCATTGTCGTTTGTTTCTAGGTATTTTTTTATTTCCTCTTTGATTTCTTCAGTGATCACTTCGTTATTAAGTAGTGTATTGTTTAGCCTCCATGTGTTTCTATTTTTTACAGATCTTTTCCTGTAATTGATATCTAGTCTTATAGCATTGTGGTCGGAAAAGATACTTGATACGATTTTAATTTTCTTAAATTTACCAAGGCTTGATTTGTGACCCAAGATATGATCTATCCTGGAGAATGTTCCATGAGCACTTGAGAAAAATGTGTATTCTGTTGTTTTTGGAAGGAATGTCCTATAAATATCAATTAAGTCCATCTTGTTTAATGTATCATTTAAAGCTTGTGTTTCCTTATTTATTTTCATTTTGGATGATCTGTCCATTGGTGAAAGTGGGGTGTTAAAGTCCCCTACTATGATTGTGTTCCTGTCGATTTCCCCTTTTATGGCTGTTAGTATTTGCCTTATGTATTGAGGTGCTCCTCTGTTGGGTGCATAAATATTTACAATTGTTATATCTTCTTCTTGGATTGATCCCTTGATCATTACGTAGTGTCCTTCTTTGTCTCTTCTAATAGTCTTAATTTTAAAGTCTATTTTGTCTGATATGAGAATTGCTAGTCCAGCTTTCTTTTGGCTTCCATCTTTTTCCATCCCCTTACTTTCAATCTGTATGTGTCTCTAGGTCTGAAGTGGGTCTCTTGTAGACAGCCAATATATGGGTCTTGTTTTTGTATCCATTCAGCCAATCTGTGTCTTTTGGTGGGAGCATTTAGTCCATTTACATTTAAGGTAATTATCGATATGTATTTTCCTATTCCCATTTTCTTAATTGTTTTGGGTTTGTTGTTGTAGGTCTTTTCCTTCTCTTGTGTTTCTTCCCTAGAGAAGTTCCTTTAGCAGTTGTTGTAAAGCCGGTTTGGTGGTGCTGAACTCTCTCAGCTTTTGCTTGTCTGTAAATGTTTTAATTTCTCCATCAAATCTGAATGAGATCCTTGCTGGGTAGAGTAATCTTGGTTGCAGGTGTTTCTCCTTCATCACTTTAAATATGTCCTGCCAGTCCCTTCTGGCTTGCAGAGTTTCTGCTGAAAGATCAGTTGTTAACCTTATGGGGATTCCCTTGTGTGTTATTTGTTGTTTTTCCCTTGCTGCTTTTAATATGTTTTCTTTGTATTTAATTTTTGACAGTTTGATTAATATGTGTCTTGGCATATTTCTCCTTGGATTTATCCTGTATGGGACTCTCTGTGCTTCCTGGACTTGGTTAACTATTTCCTTTCCCATATTAGGGAAGTTTTCAACTATAATCTCTTCAAATATTTTCTCAGTCCCTTTCTTTTTCTCTTCTTCTTCTGGAACCCCTATAATTCGAATGTTATTGCGTTTACTGTTGTCCCAGAGGTCTCTGAGACTGTCTTCAGTTCTTTTCATTCTTTTTTGTTTATTCTGCTCTGCAGTAGTTATTTCCACTATTTTATCTTCCAGGTCACTTATCTGTTCTTCTGCCTCAGTTATTCTGCTATTGATCCCTTCTAGAGAATTTTAAATTTCATTTATTGTGTTGTTCATCGTTGTTTGTTTCATCTTTAGTTCTTCTAGGTCCTTGTTAAATGTTTCTTGCATTTTGTCTATTCTATTTCCAAGATTTTGGATCATCTTTACTATCATTATTCTGAATTCTTTTTCAGGTAGACTGCCTATTTCCTCTTCATTCGTTAGGTCTGGTGGGTTTTTATCTTGCTCCTTCATCTGCTGTGTATTTTTCTGTCTTCCCATTTTGCTCATCTTACTGTGTTTGGAGTCTCCTTTGTGCAGGCTGCAGGTTTGTAGTTCCCGTTGTTTTTGGTGTCTGTTCCCAGTGGCTAAGGTTGGTTCAGTGGGTTGTGTAGGCTTCCTGGTGGAGGGGACTAGTGCCTGTGTTCTGGTGGGTGAGGCTGGATCTTGTGTTTCTGGTGGGCAGGTCCACGTCTGGTGGTGTATTTTGGGGTGTCTGTGGCCTTATGATGATTTTAGGCAGCCTCTCTGGTAATGGGTGGGGTTGTGTTCCTGTCTTGCTAGTTGTTTGGCATAGGATGTCCATCACTGTAGCTTGCTGGTCGTTGAGTGAAGCTGGATGCTGGTGTTGAGATGGAGATCTCTGGGAGATTTCCGCCATTTGATATTATGTGGAGCTGGGAGGTCTCTTGTGGACCAGTGTCCTGAAATTGGCTCTCCCACCTCAGAGGCACAGCACTGACTCCTGACTGCAGCACCAAGAGCCTTTCATCCACATGGTTCAGAATAAAAGGTAGAAAAAGTAGAAAGAAAGAATTAGTAGAAGAAGAAAGAAAGAAAGAAAGAAAAAGAAAGAAAGAAAGAAAGGAGGGAGGGAGGGAGGAAGGAAGGAAGGAAGGAGGGAAGGAAGAAAAAAGAAAGAAAGAAAGAAGATAAAGTAAAATAAAATAAAGTAAGATAAAATATAATAAAATTATTAAAATAAAAAAATAATTATTAAGACAAAACAAACAAAAAACCGGATGGACAGAACCCTAGAACAAATGGTGGAAGCAAAGCTATACAGACAAAATCTCACACAGAAGCATACACACTCACAAAAAGAGGAAAAGGGGAAAAAATCATAAATCTTGCTGTCAAAGTCCACCTCCTCAATTTGGGATGATTCGTTGTCTGTTCATGTATTCCACAGATGCAGGTACATCAAGTTGATTGTGGAGCTTTAATCCGCTGCTTCTGAGGCTGCTGGGAGAGATTTCCCTTTCTCTTCTTTGTTCTCACAGCTCCCAGGGGCTCAGCTTTGGATTGGGCCCCGCCTCTGCGTGTAGGTCGCCGGAGGGCGTCTGTTCTTCGCTCAGACAGGACGGCGTTAAAGGAGCAGCTGACTCGGGGGCTCTTACTCACTCAGGCCGGGGTGGGGGGGGAGGAGGGAGGAGCACGGAGTGCGTGCTGGGCGGGCCTGCGGTGGCAGAGGACGGCGTGACGTTGCACCAGCCTGAGGCGCGCCATGTGTTCTTCCGGGGAAGTTGTCCTTGGATCCCGGGACCCTGGCGGTGGCGGGCTGCAGAAGCTCCCCGGAAGGGGGATGTGGAGAGTAACCTGTGCTCCCACACAGGCTTCTTGCTGGCGGCAGCAGCAGCCTTAGCGTCTCATTCCCGTCTCTGGGGACCGCGCTTTTAGCCGCGGCTCGCGCCCGTTTCTGGAGCTCCTTTAAGCAGCGCTCTTAATCCCCTCTCCTTGCGCACCAGGAAACAAAGAGGGAAGAAAAAGTCTCTTGCCTCTTCGGCAGGTCCAGACTTTTCTCCGGACTCCCTCCTGGCTAGCCGTGGTGCACCAACCCCCTGCAGGCTGTGTTCAGGCCGCCAACCCCAGCCCTCTCCCGGCGCTCGGACGGAAGCCTCGAGCCTCAACTCCCTGCCCCGCCTGCCCCGGCGTGTGTGCAGACAAGCCTCTCGAGCTGGTGAGTGCCGGTCGGCCCTGATCCTCTGTGCGGGAATCTCTCCGCTTTGGCCTCCGCACCCCTGTTGCTGCGCTCTCCTCCGCGGCGCCGAAGCTCCCTCCCTCCGCCACCCACAGTCTCCGCCCGTGAAGGGGCTTCTAATGTGTGGGAACCTTTCCTCCTTCACAGCTCCCTCCCATTGGTGCAGGTCCCGTCCCTATCCTTTTGTCTCTGTTTATTCTTTTTTCTTTTGCCCTACCCAGGTATGTGGGGGGGTTTCTTGCCTTTTGGGAGGTCTAAGGTCTTCTGCCAGCCTTCAGTAGGTGTTCTGTAGGAGTTGTTCCACGTGTAGATGTATTTCTGGTTTATCTGTGGGGAGGAAGGTGATCTCCGCGTCTTACTCTTCCGCCATCTTCTCGGAAGTTCCCCTGTCATTGTTTGAGTGCTTTCTGGCACAGTAAGATGCTCTAGGCTCGTTTGTACTTTCTGCCCCCCAGTCCTGGAATCAGCCATTTCTCCAAGGAGCCCTGGTCTCTTTTAGTAGAAAATTTTATTTGGAAGCCAAGATCTGAGGGCTAGGTGTGCTCATTGTTATTGGGGTATTTTTGCTCCCAGGCCCTCTCTATGGCCAGAGCTAGAGTCTATATATACATATTTCTCTATCTGTTGAAAACCGTAAATTCACACAGATGTCTCCAGTTGGAATCCAACCCCAGGGTTCATTCTAGCTTTCCCCCTCTCTGTATTTGTAACTGTCTTGTCTAACAATGAGAAACCTTGCTTTCATTAGTAATTCATTTATTGATTTGATCAGTGCCCTTGTATATCTCCCATGTCTGCTGTCATCACCTCCCGGATGGGGCCACCCTCTTCACTCTGTTTCAACGCTGATACCCTACTGTGGGCCATTGTGGCTTCCTCCGTCCCTGCTGCAGAACCTTGCTCTGCCCCAACGAATGGCCATAGGACTGAATTATTCAGAAAGAAAGGGAATGGAAGTTCAAGGGACATTGAATCAGTTTTGAGTCACCAGTTAGCAAGTCACATAGATATTCCTGCACAGGGTTCCTAACCTGTCTGTTGTTCAAAGACCCCATAGGGTCCATGTAGAGAATTCAGGGGGTCTGTGAAATTGGATGGGAACGTTTTAACTTTGATGGGAAATAATTACATCTTTATTTTTTAACTTCTAACTGAATGTTACCATTTCCTTCAATTATGAATTTAGGCAACACCACAGTAGTATCAGCAGTGGCTGTGACTTTGTCAACAACGGGAATCACACATATTTTCATGTCACATTGCAGGTGGTGCAGAAACTATTATTTATGCTCATTGCTACTTTCAAATTATGTTAATTATGAGACTCTCCTTTCAGTCTTATTATTTGTTGTGCAAAAATGAAGACATCTGCATATTATGATATCCCCAAATTATTTAAAAATATTTTGATAATTGTTTTTAACATATTTAGTGTCCTTTATAATCCTATATATTTTATTTTGTGCATTAAAAATAATTATCCTGAGGAGAAGCCCACAGTCTCCGCCAGATTGCCAAAGGAGTCCAAGGGAACAAAAATGCTTAGAACCTCCAGCTTAGCACTTCTTGTTTGAATGTGAAAGTATTTTCCCTGATTATTTTAACATTTGGGGCCTGAACTGGATGACAAAATGTCCCTCTAAGAAACTGTGTGGCACACCTTGAAATCATTCCCTTGGTAGGTGGAGGGTCACTTCTAAGTATTAACAGTATTAACCTCCTGGCACATGTGGCCTGTTCTGCCTGCCGGCTGAGCGCGTTTCTGAGGCCAGAGGCCACGCTCGGGCAGGGACATGTGGGAAGCCATTGCTGGGTAAGAGGCTGTCCGCAGGTGACCTTGGGGATGGGCTGAAGGGATATAGATGGGCCACCAGTTGGGTCGGCCAACCCCATACTCTTCTCTCTGGGCCTCAGCTTCTTCCTCTGTAAGTCTCCAAGGTCCTCCTTGAGTCTCGAATGCAATTTGAAGCATATGCTTAGCCCTGGAGAGGGACAGAGGGCACGGCTGGAATGGAAGAGCCTGAGACTTTACGTCTTCTCAGGTGGCAGGGTTGAGTGTGTCTCTCTGGCCCTCCACTATGTCCTCCCCCCTCCCCACTGAGGTACTAGAGTTGAGGAGAGGAGAAGGAAGGCCACAGAGCTGTAATGGGCTGGGTGGTGATCAGCCATTTGGGGGTGAGTCTGCCCCTTCTTCCCTTCCTCAGGGCCCCTGAAAGACTATTCTGCAAATGAGCTGTCCCATCTCTGATCACTCTTCCCCAGATTGGGTTTCTAGACCTTCCCAACACTCAGGTTACTGCTTGGTCTGGTTCAGGGTATCACTTTCTGTGCCATCCTCTCCGTAAAGCCTCTTGGGCACTCTCTCCCCAGAGGTTCTTGACCCACATACTCAGAGAACAGTTGGCCCTCCTGGGCAGAAAAGCAACATAAAGTGAGTGGGTGAAGCAGGAGGTACAGCAGAGGACCTGTAGGGCCTCCATTTCTACTGTTTCTATCTCTATTACTGGGACTCCATGGGACTAGCAAATACGTCAGACCTGATGCAGCCAAGTGGGTGTTGTCCTTCCAGGTGGCCACACTGGGAGCACCACTGCTGAAAACATGAGTTGCTTTTTTTTTTTTCTCCTTTCCCGGAATTGTTTTCTAGAGCTGGTGTATTAACCACAGAAGAGAACTGCTCATGTTGCCTTATCTTCCCATCTTGCTTGAGCAGAGATGCTATTACTTTATTTACCAGGCTTCAGTCCAGGTGGCTTTTTGAATATTTCCAAAAGTCTAATTCACCCACCAGCACTGAAGATAATAAATACCTTCCACAGAGTTCTTTCTGTATTCCAGGCACCGTGCTAAGCGTACTTCATGAATTTTCCCATTGACAGTCCTGTGAAGTACTTGGCAATTTTTTTTTTTCAGTTTTGCATACGGATAAACTGAGGTATAAAATAGTTAAGAAGCTCGCTTGAAGTCACATAGCTATTAGAAGTAGTAAATCTGAGATTCAAACCTGGCAGTAAGACCAGAGTTGGGACTCTTAACTACTGATGAGTTTCTTATTAATTAATGGATTAATTAATCCATTCAGTAATATTATGTGTCAGGCACTGTTCGAGACACTGAGGATTCATCACTGAACAAGACAGACAAAAATTCCTGCCCTCTGGGAGCTTAAATTCTAATGGAGGAGACAGAAATAAAGAATTACATACTAGGTAAGAGAATTACATGGTATAATAGACTGTAATTTAGGAAAATAAAAGCAGGGTAAGGGGGAATAGGATGGCTAGGTGGAGGTTGAAATTGTAAATGAGGTGGGCTGCATATGCCATTTGAGAAAAGATTTGAAGTAGTAGAAGGAGCGAGTGAGCCATGCTATCCAGAGAAAACTATTTCAGGCAGAGGAACAGCCAGTGCAAAGGCCCTGAGGCAGGAGCATGCCTGGTATCTTTGAGAAACAATTGGGTACACCTCCAGTTTTGAAGGGACTTCTAGACCGTTGTGAAGACTTCGGCTTTTACCCTGAGATTAATGGGAGGAAAATTGCAGGATTTTGAGCACAGGTGTGATATGATCAGATTTCTACTTCTACAGGGTCACAGTTTAGAGAATAACTGTAGAAGGACAAGGGCAGTTATCTGTTATTACAGGTAGACATAACCAGACCCCATTGCAGATACTGCCAGGACATGATGGTGGTTCAGACCAGACCTGGAAGGCATGTCTGTGCAGCCAGCAGTTGCTACCAGGTGTGTTAATTTTTCTTCAAATTGGGTGAGGCCTGAGTGAAGAGAATTTGGAGGGCCTGGCCATGTCTCTCTATGACAAAAGATTTAGAAGCAGCAGGATAAGCAAGAGACTGTGGCAGAGAAAACCGTCCCCAGTGTGCCTGCTCACAGAGCTCCCAAAGGAACCTTGGAACGGGAGTTCCATAAGAGGAGGCTCTAGCCTGAGAAGAGGCTCAGACTAGCCTGAGAAAGGTCAAGAGAGGACCCGAAACAGGTTATAAGCTGCAGATTGGGAAGGTAGAGAAAAATGCAAAGAGGAGAGCTGGTAAACCCGTGAAGATTCGGCTCCTTTGATTCTGAAGGGCACTAGTGTCAATGTTCACACAGAGTAGGTGAGGGCCCATGTCAGACATGGGGCCCAGGCAGAGAGTAGCCAGAGATTGGTGGTCAAAGGTCCATTTACAGTCAGGAAGGTGGAGCAGAAGAAGAGTCTTTGTGATCGAACGTGGGCTGGGACTTGGGATCCATGGTTTGGAGAAGCAGGTGGAGAGGGGCCACGAGTGGTACATCTGGCTGTGATAACTGAGCTCGGGTCTCTGGCCTCGGTCCTGGTGTTCTGGAGCTTTTTTCTGAGCCTGGTCTAACTGTTGGCACGAGCTGTAGTGGATAGTGTTGCAACTCGACACCAACCTAGCCTGAATGCAGAGGTTTTGAAATATTCCTGGGATGAGTTCTGGTTCTTGTTAGTGGCTCAGGAAGTTTTAACTAATGACTAACATGGGGTTTTGGGTCATCCGTCGGTTTCTTTTATCCATGCACTCTCTTTCTGTTGGCAAGGAGAGAGAGGAGAGGTCAGACGGAAGCTGGTGGGTTCGGGAATGCCAAATGTGGAATCAGGGAGACCCAGAGATCACAGAGCTGCTGGCAGAGCAATAGCTTTCATGGGCCTCATTCCAAAGTTCCCTCGTGGATGTGGGGCTGGAAAAAGGAAGGAGGAAACAAGGAAATAAAATCATGCCTTGTATTTCAGAGGATAGCAGACTTAGTCATTTTTTTAAAAATTGAAGTATAGTTGATTTACAATGTTGGGCCAATCTCTGCTGTACAGCAGAGTGACTCAGTTATACACATATAGACATTTTTTAAATATTCTTTTCCATATGGTTTATCACAGGATATTGAATACTGTTCACTGTGCTACACAATAGGACCTTGTTGTTTATCCATTCTAAAGGTAATAGTTTGCATCTACCAACCCCAAACTCCCAGTCCATCCCTCTCCCTCCCCCTCCCCCGTGGCAACCACAGGTCTGTTCTCTATGTCTATGAGTCTGTTTCTGTTTTGTAGATAGGTTCATTTGTGCCATATTTTAGATTCCACATATAAGTGATACCATATGGTATTTGTCTTTCTCTTTCTGACTTACTTCACTTAGTATGATTATCTCTAGTTACATCCTTGTTGCTGCAGATGGCATTATTTTGTTCTTTTTTTGTGGCTAAGTAGTCTTCCACTGAATATATGTACCACATCTTCTTTATCCATTCATCCGTCGATGGACATTTAGGTTGTTTCCGTGTTTTGGTTATTGTGAACGATGCTGCTATGAACATAGGGGTGCATGTATCTTTTTTAAAATAATTAATTAATTAATTTTTGACTGAGGTGGGTCTTCGTTGCTCCACGTGGGCTTTCTCTAGTTGCGGCAAGTGGGGGCTACTCTTCGTTGCAGTGCACGGGCTTCTCATTGTGGTGGCTTCTCTTGGTGCAGAGCATGGGCTCTAGGCACGCGGGCTTCAGTTAGTTGTGGCACGTGGGCTCAGTAGTTGTGGCTCGTGGGCTCTAGAGCACAGGCTCAGCAGTTGTGGCGCACGGGCTTAGTTGCTCCACGGCATGTGGGATCTTCCTGGACAAGGGCTCAAACCCGTGTCCCCTGCACTGGCAGGTGGATTCTTAACCACTGCACCACCAGGGAAGTCCTGAGGGGTGTATGTATCTTTTTGAATTATAGTTTTGTCTGGGTATATGCCCAAGAGTGGGATTGCTGGATCATATGGTAGTTCTATTTTTAGTTTTTTAAGGAACCTCCATACTGTTCTCCATAGTGGCTATACCAAGTTACAACAGTGTAAGAGGGTTCCCTTTTCTCCACAGCTTCTCCAGCATTTGTTATTTGTAGACTTTTTAATGATAGCCATTCTGACTGGTGTGAGGTGATAACCTCATTGTAGTTTTGCAGACTTAGTCATTTTTAATACAAAGATGGTCTGGCTTATTGCATGTAAAACACACACCAAACTTTGAATAATGGGAACAGACATGAAAGAAAAGAAAGGGGGACATTGATGATGACTCACAGAGTGGTAGGACCCCAACCTACAGCCCTGGAGAAATGGGGACCTTGGGCACATGCTCAGTGCTAGTAATGGGGGTGATGTGCTATCTGCCTCCTTAAGGACCAGGGGAACGAGCCCAGCCTGCTCTACTTAAGGTGCTGCTTCCCTATGATGTTGATATATCTCCACTTACTGAGGGCTTGGGCACTGGGGAAAACCTCCCTCCTCAACTCTAGGTCAACAATATTTCTTCGGTTCGAGGACTTCGGACACCATCTTCTGGTTTTGCTGATTCTAGCTCACCTGGGAGCATCAAGGAACATAATCATGGTCCCCGAATGTTTGAGGTGGAAAGGACCTTGGCAAGCACCTCATGCAAACTGCCATTGTAATGATGAGAGTCAAGAATCAGCAAGGCCCAATGGCTTGACCAAGGTTCTGAAGCTCACTGGTCCCAGAACTTGTACTAGAACTCAAGTTTAGCATTTAAAAAAACTTACCTTGGTTTTCCTTTCAGCAGATATTTATTGAGCACGCATTGGATCCTAGGCATATTGGTGAACAAGACGAAGTCCCTGCTCTCAAGGGGCCAGCGGTCTGGCAGGGGAGATCGTCATTAGCCAAATAAACCCATATATAAAACAAGTATAGATGGTGATAAGAGCCAAGGGAGATAAACATGTGGGAGACACAGGGACTAGATGAGGCTTTCAGGGTAGCTAGTTTTTAGACAGAGGTCAGTGAAGTCCTTGTAAGACTACTGACCTCCCCTGGCTCCCATCTAGACAAAGGACATCACCGTGTACCCAGCTGGTGGCTCAACCTCTGAACCTAGGACTCATCCTTGGTGCCTCTCTCTTTTAATTTTATTAGAGTATAGTTGATTTACAATGTTGTGTCAGTTTCAGGTGTACAGCAAAGTGATTCAGTTATACATATACATAAATTCATTCTTTTTTAGATTCTTTTCTCATAGAGGTTATCCCAGAATATTGAGGAGAGTTCCCTGTGCTCTACAGTACGTCCTTTTTTGGTTGTCTGTCTTATATATAATAGTGTGTATATGTTCATCCCAAGCTCCTGATTTATCTCTCCCCTCGATGCCTCTCTTAACTCACTTCCCACGTCCATTGCATCGGTAACTCAATGTAGACCAGTTGTCCTAAAACCGTCCCTTTCTTTCCACCTCCTCGGCACCCATCACCCCCAGCACAAGCCACCACCCTTGCACTTGGACAACCACGATGGCCTGATGCTTCTCTTCCCCCTACAATTCATTCTCCGTACTAGCCAGACAGATCTTTTAAAACATAAACCACAACTTGTCACTCACCCAGGCGCCTACCACCCGTGGCACCTCATCACACCTGGAACGAAGTCCGAGTCCTGCCTCATTTTCCCACTCTTCCTTCCCTCTCTCAGCTCCAGCTGCACTGAGCGTCTTGCTATTTCATCTGCACTGCAAGCTTGTCTAACTTACAGTGTTTGGAAAATAACAACAAAGGCAGTTCCTTCCTAATGCTTCATCTTCCATATGTAACCAGCCATTAAGTAGGGAGGCCATATGGCTTGGGTCAATGTTAGCAACCACATTTACTCTCAGAATTGTCCCAGTTTGGGCAATGAGTTATGTGGGCCTCCTGTCATTAAGGATTTGGGGGTAGTCTGTACATGGCTTCCTCCTTCCCCCCTTCTCTCTTCCCTTTCCTCAAACATATGTAGAGTAGCCACCTGGTACGAGACATGTACTAAGTGCTGGAAGGTGGAGATACCTGAAAATAAATAAGCCTTGGTTATGCCCTCAAGGAACTTTCAAACATCTGCACAAACACTGAAAAAGAGAACAAAGCAAAATGACAATGATATGACCTAGACATTTTCAGATTCGGTGTTTGCTGTTCTATAGACAAAATGACTCGATATTGGCTTGAACATTTTACAGTTTACCCAGATGTTTGGTACCACCTAGACACGGCCTGATTTCCCCCTCCCCACCAGTCACTCTCAGCTTCCCCCCCCCCACCCCCTTTTCTCTCTCGTTTGTTCCCATTACTCAGGGCTTGGCAGGTTTCACGCATGCATCATGCCAGAACTTCTTCACATGGAACGTGATTAAGACCAAGGCCTTGGGTCTTTCCCGCCTTCTGACAATTCACTGCATAACTTTCTTGCTCTTCCTCTGTTCCTTCCAGGCCCAAGCCAGCCAAGCGGGATCTAAACTAGCTTCTGGTTGGCTCTTGTATTCCTGCCAGAAGTGGTTTTGCTGGCTTGGCCTTGGAGTTCCTTGTATTCTAGCCTCTCCATGGTGCCCTTGGGGAAGCACACGGAGGCTCCCCTACCCCTGGAGTGCTGTTTGTCTGCCACACTCCCCTACCACAGGGTGAGGAAGCCCACCCGCCACGTGGGAGCCCAGAGAGGCTCCACGTGTGGTTCCGAGAGAGGTCAGGGTAGGGGTGAGGATCGAAGACACTTAACCTAGTCTCTTCGGAGAAGTGCTTTCTGGTGGCCTTCTGTCCCTCCTCTTGGCTTTGCTCTTTGTGTCGAGTTGGTGACTGTTTACGTGGGATGGCATGAGATGGCCAAAATCTCACTCCTCCCTCAAGTGACTCCTCGTTAGCCTATGTTGAATTCTTAGAACCCCACGTCTAGTTTTACTGTCTGTTGATCTTGATAAGGGATAACCCATTAGCTGGCAAATGATCAGGTGATAATTAAATTAATGGAGTGACGCATCATCTCCTGTCGCCTTTAGGGACAAAGGACACAGAAGACTGGTATGTTTTTGATGAGAACAGAGGAGGTTTAAGGGGAATTCAGGATTATGGGGCTCCATTGGGCACGGGGAGCACCTCTGGGCCAAGATCAGGTATTTGAGCATATGAGGGAGGGTCCTAGAGGACAGGCAGGCATGAGGATGGAATGGTGGAGGCATTTTAAGGACAGACTGACTAGGGTGAAGCCTGGTACCCTGCTGGCTCTACTCATAGCATGGCTGGGAATGAGGTGGTGATGCTGTGGGCAGGAAAATGCATCCTTCCCTTTGCCTCTCAAGAGGCTGTGGAAGTGGGGTGGTGGAGAAGACCCTACACTCTGTGCTCAGGAGGGATCCCCCAGGTTAAAGGGAGATGGAGAACCGGGGCATGGCAGACAGTGCATCTGGCCTCAGGAGCGTGGGCACATATAATGACTCAGGCCCTTCAGCAGATAGAGAATTTCCCACATGTTCTTAAGGGCAGCAGTTCATATTTATATAAAAGTCAGAGCGTACGGGCTTCCCTGGTGGCTCAGTGGTTCAGAATCCTCCTGCCAATGTAGGGGACATGGGTTCGAGCCCCGGTCCAGGAAGATCCCACGTGCCGTGGAGCAGCTAAGCCTGTGCACCACAACTACTGAGCCTGTGCTCTAGAGCCCACAAGCCACAGCTACTGAGCCCGCGTGCCACAACTACTGAAGCCCAGGCGCCTAGAGCCCATGCTCCACAACAAGAGAAGCCACCGCAATGAGAAGCCCGCGCACCGCAACGAAGAGCAGACACCACTTGCCGCAGCTAGAGAAAGCCTGCACGCAGCAACAAAGACCCAACGCAGCCAAAAATAAATAAGTAAATAAATAAATATGTATATATAAAAAAAGTCACAGCTTACATCCATGCCCTCTTAAGAGACTATAACACAGGGAGACATGACTTTCACTGAGAACACAGGGGATGAGACTTGAATCTGGCTACAGGAAGTACTCTATTCCAAGGTGTTATTGGATCCAGATGTCCCTTGTCCCATAGAGGCTGCCTGGATGAGTCTTCCCACCAAAATCTGTGCTCTCCTAGGGCAGACAAAGGCCTGTGGGAGAAAGAGTTGGGGTTGACAGAGATAGTCACCTAGGATAAGGATGGGCTGCCCTGGGCTGTCCACAGGGTGAGATGGAGTGAGTCACAGTCCTGCAAGAGTGTGAAGGACTTGGCTTTTCCCAGTGGGGGCAGGTGATCTGGAGAGGGGGAGGGAAGAAGATGTAGGTTCAGCGTTACTTTACTAGAGGAAGGGAACAACCACGGAATAATTAACCATATAAATGGAAAACATGTTTCCTAAAATGAGGCTGTACGTCAGCTACAGACAGGGCTCATGAGACAAATTCTTTTGTGAGGATGAAGCTTCACAAGAACACACACATACATGGTTTACACACATGAATTGTTCAATGCCTGCATGTGTATGTGTGCTCACATATATACACCTTTATACACAGAAATATATACATGTCAACCCCACGTTTATATATACACATGAATGTATACACACGTATATACACACATATATAATATTGGTGTTAATTTGCTACATATATATGATATACATGCTCACATATCTAATATGGAGATTCGTGATAAGCCAACTCCTAATTATCTACCATTATCCACTCTTTTATCCAGGTTTTTCATCCAAGAATGGCTTCTTCCTCTTACCAAGTGTAATTCTGCAATCACCACTTGGTCTGTGTTTATGGAAAGTAATTATATCGTAATTGCCATTCTCCTCAACCGAAATGCTAAAAATTAATTGCAAAAGAAAAGAACAAAAATTTCTAACACAAATGCCAAATTATTTATTCTAAAGTCAGATAAAAATGAAGTTTTTAGAAATGTGCCATTTGAATTTATTTGCATCTTCTTGATTATTGGTGCTTGCTATAGACTAAATGTGTTCCCTCAAAATTCGTATGTTGAAGCCCTGACCCCCAATGTGATGGTACTAGAAGGTGGGGCCTTTGGAAGGTAATTAGGTCATGAGAGTGGAGCCCCCAAGAATGGAATTAGTGCCCTTACAAAAGAGACCCCAGAGAGCTCATGTGAGGACACAGTGAGAAGATGGCTGTCTATGAACCAGGAAGTGGGTTCTCACCAGACAGCGAATCTGCCACGGCCTTTTTTTGGACTTCCCAGGCTCCAGGAGTGTGAGAAATAAATTTCTGTTGTTTATAAGTCACCTAGTCTATGGTATCCGTTATAGCAGCCCGAGTGGACTAAGATAGTGCTGATACTTGTAAGTTGGCTGGGTTTCACTGGTGCTCTAAGATCTTCCTTTTTTCTCGCCTTTTCTGGCATAGATGAACTGACTTGTGCTAGTTGGGAGCATCGTCAGCATGACAGAAAGAGTCAGGTGTGAGGCATGGCTCACAATCCTCAAACCTGCTTTTGTTGCATGCACGCGCGCACACACACACACACACACACACGCATACATAAAACCATACACTTGTGTTTAAATGTCTGGTCTTTAGCCCTTGAAAACTTATACTAAAATGGAGGCCAACTTTGTTCTGCTGAGTCTTTCAAGCCTCTGGTGATAAAGTGCTGTTTTCAGCAATTGCGTCTATTATTACGATGTCCACGGACTTGGGATTGGGTAGGGGCTTCACTTTTTTTTTTTTTTTTTTTTGGGGGCTTCACTTTTAATGCCAAAAAAGGCCTCCTCTTGGGGTATGTATTCAGTTGCTCCAAACTGTTGGGGACATAACAAGTGGAAACTCTCTGGTGTGACTTCTAGAAGGAAATTTGTATTTAGGCAGCCTCTTAGGCCTCTGGAACCGATGGACAATTCAAACCTAGGAGAACTAGGCTCCTAGGGTGTGGGTTTTTCCTGGAAATTGAACGTTTAGAAAAGAAACCCTTTTGTCTCAACTATTTGATTGAAAACTTGATCAAAGGTATTAATATCCTTCCTGGTTAATTCTGTGACTGGAATTGGACCTTTCTATCATTCTTGGGGATTCTACAGAGAGACCAATGCATTTGATAAAGAGATGAAGCGATAGAAGAAAGTTCAGAACCTTTTCCTTTCTTCCTAAAGTCCTGACATCCATTTCGTTTCTTGTTATTGTGATGATTGTCATAACAATTCTGAGAACCTCTACTACTAACACTGCCACTTGCCACTTCCTGAGCGCTTTATTCGTCCTGCCACTGTGCTGAGACCTTTTACATGCAGCGGCTCAGGAAGCCTCACAACAACGCATTTTACAGCTAAAGAAACTGAGGCTCGGGGGGGCTTGAGTAACTTGCTCAAGGTCTTGCAGCTGGAGGGCTGTGAGATTCAGTTCAGGTCTGACACCTAAACGTGTGCTCGTAGTCCCTGTAGCTTTTGCTTCTTTTCCTGAAAGAGATCAAGATGAGATTTTAGCAAGTTAGGTTAATAGTTGCTGTACTATATGCATGTATGTGTGTATTTGTTTTTAGGTTCATTAAGGATAAGCCTAAGTATTTTACTGAACTCTTTTTTTTCTGCCCGATTACACAGTTAAAATACTTGGATCGGATGGTGACTCTATATCACCATCCCTTAAATTTCTTGCTCTCTTAGAGACTCTTCCAGTTTTACTCTTATTTATTTATTTATTTATTGCTGTTCCCTTTCCAGTAACCTGAAAGTTTTTTTGCATCAGCAACTTTTGCAATGCCTAAAGTCTTTTTGCTTAAGGGTGAATTTTGGCGCCTTCAGGACTACCAAGCAGATATTTTAAGTTTCCATCAATTTCTTTGGAAATAGCAGAAGAATTAAAAAACTGGAATTTCCTTCTCTCAGTAGTTTCTTTCTAAAGGAAACCTAACGTCTGGGGATCTTTGCCAAGAGTAAATACAGAGAAGGTATTGCTTGCGGAACATTGTCCTTGAGTTCAGACAGCCTCCTCCTGTCTCCTGGCCCCAGGGTATAAATAGAGGGAGACACAGAGGAGACTGGCAGAGATCTTGCTGACAGCCCTTCCAAACTTCCAGAAAAGATGACTCGCTGCCTATCGAAAAGTCTGCCTCGTGATTGTACAGCTCCCCTGTCCCCTGTGGATGAAGATTCCTTTTTAGAGCAGTGGCTTCTCTGAATTCCCCTGGTGTCTTTGTGTCCATCCATCCGTTCCCTTAGTAGGCATTTACTAGGCACTGGGGATGAGGAAGTGAACAAGGTCTAGCTTTTAACCCTGGGAGCTCCCACTTTACTGGGGGAGACAGAACATAGCCAGATGACAGCATGACAGTATGTCCTTGGAGAATGTGGAGGAAGGCCTTGGGAACAAAGGAGAAAGAGCCATAGGTTCTACCTGAGGGAGTCCAGGGAGGCCTCACAGAGGAGGTGACATTTGAGCTGGGTCCTGAGGGTTAAGAAGGAGCTTATCAGGCAGAGGGACCAGCAGAGACAAGAGACCTGATTTGCTAAACCGGTGATTGTATTTGGAAAGGGGTGACCTGGTGAGTGTAACGGATTCATTCCAGCATCCATTTCCATGAAAGTCATGACTTGTGTTCTTGGGTGAGAAGAGAGAGAAGCAAACCACAGAATCCCCTCGCCTGCCTCATTTGGCAGCCTCGCCCTGCTCTCTTGTTGAAAGTGTTGAATTTATTTGCTTCCCACATCTGGCCTTCCAGGCTGAAGCCCTGAGCATTTCTGCTCCCCTTCCTTTCCTATCTACATTTTCTTTGGAAACTATTTTGAGGGATTTAAAAGACGAAGCTTCCATTCCACTGACTTCCCTTAATCAAAAGCCTCTGTAGCCACTGGCAGTGGAGCGTGTCTTCCTCTCAGCCTCCCCCGGAGCCAGACTAGGAGGTGAGAGATGGGCCGGAAGTGTCTGTAGTGTGATAAGTGGAGGCTGACGTTGCCTGTCCTGAGCCAGTTCTGACTCCTCTGGTGGCTGTGTCCCTTGAGCTACCCCAGGCCCGCCACCCTTGGGGGCTTGCCCTTGGCTGGGGCTCTGCTCTCTAGAGAAGATTTTCCTCGTTCTCCTTGGAAACAGTCATTTTCTGGGCCTTTGTCCTTGGACCGCCAGCCCTTACCATCCGTTCTCCATCCACTCTGCTATGTTTGCTGTTGTCTTCTCTCTGATCCTTTGGGTCCCAAGTTGGTGTCTCTGTGTGAGTGGGGGAGTGTGTGCATGGGGGCAGGGCAGGGGGATGGGATCGTTCTGGATTGGGGAGACAGGACAGGAGAGAGAATATATAGACTTACACTATAATGAGTTTAGTGCGAATGGCCTTTAACTGCCAGTGTTCATGGAAGGGGGCACTACTGTTAATAGCTCCAAAGATTAAGCAGTTAAGCACTGCTTGATTTTAGCATGAATTTCTTAATTGAACTCTAACTGCTTTCTTGTTTGGTTGGGAACCATGTGAAATTTCAGTGTTCTGGGTGTACTCTGATGCTTTTGCAAAAATATTCCTGTAAAAGGGTTTCATCTTCAAGGAATTCATGGAAAAGACTCTGACAAGTACAGGTTTCTGGAACTGACTATGCTGCTGAACTGAACGAATGAGCATTTTCAGAACTCTAATGGAAAACTGATGAATTCATAAAAGTGCTAACAAAAGATCAAGATGAAAAAAAATTAATTACATGGGACTGAGTGCACTGATGAGGATGATTATGATTTTTGTGACTTTCTGTTTGAATAAAAAAAAAATCCCACAAGGACTCAGAGGCAAAAAATATACGAATCAATTTTCACTGCAAAGTAAAGGAGCTGTTACAGTGGAGGATTCCTGGACTGAATGTCAATATTATGACAGAGTATGAGTGTGTTTCGTGTTTCGTAATTGCAATCATTGTTGTTTTTGTGTGGTCATCCATTTCCAATGCTTGGTGTCAGTTTATTTATCTCTTGTAAAAATAAAATACAGTGAGTGTGTGTTTTAAAAAGAAGAATAAAATGCAAAAGAATAAAAGAGAAAAAAAGATTTCAGTGTTTTGAAGAGTGCTGGGTTCCCATTAGTCCTGCTGCATCCTTATGAGGCTGTAAAACCAGGAAACTAAACTCAGGTGCGAGAGTCAGGAAAGGTTAGGATTGCATCAGCCTGACACTCCATCCCAGACAAGATGCTTTATTTTTGGGCAAATCCGTGGTCCAGCCTTGTTTTGCTCAGGGATTCCTTATCAAGCTGCTTTACCAGCTCTTGGAGTAGTTGTAAGCAACAACAGCCCTGGCTGTCATTCACTTGAAAACATGCCCTCACGCCAGGCAGGGGGCTTCCTTGGTAGGAGCCAAAGTGAACCACCTATGATACAGCGCCGCTATCTGAGCCAAAATGAATGTCAGGTGGACGAGTGAGCCTAGATCCAGGACCATCTGTCCTAACCTCTGGAGTCCACATTGGTCAACAGCCTTTCCAAGGACATACGCTAAATGGGAGAAATAGGACTAGACCCCTGGGCTCGCTAATTCCTGGCCCTGTGCTTATCCGGCTCACTGAGCGGCTACTGTAGGTAGGGGAGTACTTTTTCAGCTACCACAAAGTGGTTAGGTTGATTCTAACCAAGCACTCATTACTTGAACTTGCAGTGGTTCTCAGCCCTGGCTACACAGTAGAATCACCTGGGGAGCATTTACAAAAAGGCCCACAGGTCTCACTTGACCAGTTGGATCTGAATCTCTGCATGTGGGCGACCTACCTACCCCTGCTGGGCAGGAGTACTCTAAAATAATTTTCCAGCTGATTCTAAAAATGCAGAGAGGATTAAGAACCCCTGTTCTAGAGTGGAGATGGAAATAAAGAATCTTTAGTTTGCTGACTGGACCACAGTTTACTAAAGCAAATTTAATGTCATTCATTGCCCTGAGAAAATAGTTCTCTCCAGGAGCTGGTTAAAGCCTAGAGCAAATTTTTTTCTCACCCCCAATTTGAAAATGATCCAAGTATTTCCTGACTATTTCAGAAAGGGATCCTGGGCTCAGAAACCAGAAACAAATAGAGAGGATGGAGCTCTCCTTCCTTTCAAAATGACTTGGGGACCATCCATGGGACCTGGGACTATGTCCTGCTCTACCCCCCATTGAAACTTGAGAGTAAATTTGTTTTACCTGAGAGATCATTAATGTCAAGATCTTGGATCAGTGTGTTACAACAGTAAGGCAGCTGTTTATAATACAAATGCCTCAGGCTTTCTCACAACCTGTTTTGTGGAACCCCCTGCAAAGGTGATTAAAGGGTAACCGCCTAAAGCCATTACCTCCCCACCTAAGATTGTCCCTGCTTTGCCTTCTGAGGAGTGTGCAGGCCTGGGGACGGGGTCCCTGCTGCTGTGCTTTGCTGGGTCCCGCTGCTCTTATGGGTGTGGGAGAGACACTGTGCTCCGCCTTTCCCTCTCTGCATTCAGTGACCTCACATCACCAGCTTGAAATTGGCCAGGGTGGAGTATTTACACAGTGGAAATCCGTAAATTGCTACAAATGAAGAATTTTTTTTTCCCCTGGAGAACAGGTTGTTAAACATTTACCGGCAAACCTTTGGTCACAGGTATTCTCCGGACAGTTCCCAAGTAGAAGATGTGGGTGTTGTCATTGGGGATTATGTTTTAAATTCTCCAAGGAAGATTCTAGAAGTCTGTGGTCATTCTATCACAGTTTCATAAGATATCTAAAAGGCATCTCAGATTTCTCATGCCTGAGATGGAACATGCAGATTTCTATCTCCCACCAGCCCAAGTACATTCCCTCCCTCGTCTTTCCCAGGCCAGTTAAGGGAGACTCCATCATTTCACTTATTCAAGCCTAAATGCTGGGAGTCATTTCTGAGTCCTCTTTTCCCAATCCCCATACTGTAAGTTAGCAAATCCTACTGACTTTGCCTTCACAATATATCCAGTTCTTACTAGCTCCATTGTTGCCACCTGGTCCAAGCCACCCTCATTCCTCATTTGGATTACTGCAGTGGCCTCCTAACTGGTCCCCTGCTTAGAGTGAGACCTTTGTCCTTCTAAGTCTATTTGTCACATACAGCAGTGAGGATAATCTTTTTTTTTTTTTTTTTTTTTTTTTGTGTGTGTGTTACGTGGTCCTCTCACTGTTGTGGCCTCTCCCGCTGCGGAGCACAGGCTCCGGACGCGCAGGCTCGGCGGCCATGGCTCACGGGACCAGCCGCTCTGCGGCATGTGGGATCTTCCCGGACCGGGGCACGAACCTGTGTCCCCTGCATCGGCAGGTGGACTCTCAACCACTGCGCCACCAGGGAAGCCCAATCTTTTAAGCACATATATCAGATTACGCCATTCTAAAGCTCAAAACTCTCCGGTGGATTCCTGTCTCACTCAGAGTGAGACTTTGCCAGACCTTGATGACCTTTCTGACTTCACCTCCTTCCACTCTACGCCTTGGTCACTCTCTTTCTCAGCCATACTAATTTCTTTGCTGTTCTTTGACTATTGCATAGGTCAGGATGGTTCCCTCTCAGGGCCTTTGCACATGGTATTGCTTCTACCTGGAACCTCCTTGCTGTGACTATAAAATGGCTCACTCCTCTACTGTATAGCTTTCAGAGCTCTGCCCAAATGGCATCTTTTTAAAATATATATATGTTTCATGTGTCAAATATAGTGATTCCTAATTTTTAAAGGATTTACTCCATTTATAGTTATTATAAACGATTGGCTATATTCCGTGCTGTGCAATATATCCTTGTAGCTTATTTTATACCTAATAGTTTGTACCTCTTCCTGCCCTACCGCTATCATGCCCCTCCCCCCATCCCTCTCCCCACTGGGAACCACTAGTTTGTTCTCTTTATCTGTGAGTCTGTTCCTTTTTTGTTACATTCACTGATCTGTTTTATTTTTTAGATTCCACACCAAATGTCATCTTATTCAGAGGGGCCTTTCCTAGTCATATTTCAAACAGAACATTCTACCCAACTCTGACAGTCTCTATCCATTTTTATTTTTCTCCATGGCAGTCATCACTACCTGACACATAGTTTTTGATTATTTTGCTTCTGGCCAGTCCTGGAAAGTAAGCTCCAGGTAAGCAGAGCTTTGTGTCGTTTGCTGCTGTATCGTCAGGGCCCAGAAGAGTGCTTGGCATCTGGCAGGCAATATATCTTTACCAAATGAATGAGTAAATGTCTGTAAGGGTGGATGCGCGGGGAGTGTGTGTGTGTGTGTGTGTGTGTGTGTGTGTGTGTGTGTGTGTGTGTGTGTGTATGCTATGTTGAACCATATGTAATTGTAAGTATTTGACCACTTTTGACATCTGTCATTACTAGACAATATAGCACCTCGATGATCATTTATAATTCAGCTCTTTATTTTACGATGAGATCCTTTGAGCCTGTGAAAGGGCAGATGACTTGCTCTGGGAACAGTTAGTGATAGGAACGTGGTTTTCTTTTATGAGCAAAAGGTTTTTGAAAGCAGAACACCCAGATAATATCAATCAGCAGTGCACAGGACATTTGTCCTTCCCATGTGTTATGGTTTTTGTCTTCATCTCTGAGCAGGCTAGGCGAAATGCTTTCAAAGAGATTTTCACCCCCTTTGGGTAGGATAATGCTTTCCAGAGCACTCTTAGAGAAGGCTCAGAGCTGCTCCTGCACCACTGTCAACATGGGGTCCTTCCATACTGGCTGAGTTAGAGCCAGGAAGCACCTTGAACTTACTGCTTTGGCCTTTGGCAAGAAAGCTTGCAGCTGGGTGCCTTCATGAGTCAGCCGTGAAGTCTGGACTTAACCACAGGTCTTGAGCTAGGAATACTTAGCGCATGGCTGGAGCCACATGGCTTTTTAATGCAGAAGTCTCAGCTCTGCAAGCCCTTCACTCCCCATCTGTGCCAACACCCCTTCCCGGGAGTCATGCCCTGTATGGGGGGCAGGGGGAAGATCTCAGTGGCCTTCCCTATGAAAAAAATGTGAGGCAGGCATGTTGAATTCCTTGGAGTGTCCACTGTATAGTGAATTTGACTAGTTTCATCTGAAGTTTCTCAATGAATAGTGTTTGATGTGAATTTATTGCTTAATAAAATTTACTAGAAGGGAATGGGGCTGGTGGGGAGACATTTGGATTGATTTTCAAACAAATCAGGATTTGAGAACAATTCGAGATGAGGGCTCTCATGCTGATGCTGAACAAGCAGTGAGAGTCCTTTTCAACAAAGCTTGCAGTCCTGTTTACATGAACTGTTTCTCTGAATTATCTAAGGATACATCTGGCTTCCCCTGGAAAGCTTTTTGCCCCGTGGAGTAAAATTTTGCTACAGACTAGCATGCTCAGATTTGGGTCCTTGGATTAATAATTTCTCTTAAAGCCCCCTAAATGCCAGGCTCCGTTTGATGGAATATAGTTCACAAATTTTCTCCCTGAATTTTGTACCTTTGGACTTCTACACTGGCATACATAACTTTTCAGGATGTCAGTACTGGAAACCCAGAGCTCTGTCTGCTGAGGTGCAGAAAGGTTTGCTAAACTCATCCTGTGCCCACAGAGTTAGTGGTAAGAGTTAGATTTTCTTAAGTCTTACTCAGTAGTTGCCTATACTTGGATATCTGACTACAGAATTTCCTGTCAGGATTTCACTCTCTGTAGGAGATGGGAACCTGTGTATGGGTTCACTCCTTTGGTCAGCTCCCATATCCTCTGTTATGATCTCTATAATGTGCTCCTTACAGAGGCGGGACTGCTTTCCAGTCTGGAAATATGTCCAGAGCATGTGATCTGTGTTCTTCACACTACAGTTTAAGCTTGGGAGGGCGTTTCTAGACTGCACTGCCTGGGTTCAAACCCCACCTCTGTCAGCTGTGGGACTAGGAGCAAGTTAGGTTCTTGCCTCAGTTTCCTCATCTATGAAGTGGGAATAATAACAATCATAATAGTGACCTACAGTGTTTTTGTGGGGAGTAAGTGAGCTAATAGAGGTAAAGTGTTTATAGCCCAGCACACAGCAAGTGCTCAGTAAATACCATTTTTAAAAATTAATTTATTTTAAAGTATTTATTTATTTGGTTGCGTCGGGTCTTAGTTGAGGCAGGTGGGCTCCTTAGTTGTGGCACGTGGGCTCCTTAGTTGTGGCATGCAAACTCTTAGTTGCGGCATGCATGTGGGATCTAGTTTCCGGACCTGGGCCCCCTGCATTGGGAGCACAGAGCCTTAACCACTGCGCCACCAGGGCAGTCCCAATAAATACCATTATGACTGTAATAAAATCCCAACCTGCCTACAGTTAACCAGCTTCCCTTGGTCATCGGTGACTGTCTCCAGTCCATCGGCTTCTCTGAGACAATTACATGTCTGTTCAAATCATCTCTCAGGTTGGATCATCCACATGTGCCCTTGGTGTGTCCTTCTTTTCATAGGTGCTATGTGATGGAGCTTTCCTTGAGTGTCCTTACTTTCTGTACTTCCAGAACGTTCTGGCTCATTCAGTTGTCAGCCTGGAAGTACCATTATGACCACCTTCTTACTCTAAAAAATCAATGCTTTTATCGATAATATCAAATTAGAGAATTAGTATATCTATAAACAACCCATGGCCACATTATCCAGCCATAAAGCAGTTTAACTAGAGGATGCTCACTGAAAAGCCCTCCAAGCGTTGGGCTGCTTTACCTCAGGAAAAGCGAAGCTCTGTCTGCTCCATGAATTATTCCTGTCACATGTGGCGGGAGGTGGGAGCAACGGGCCCCAGCAATCCCAGGAGCAGGTGGGGGGCGCTTGGACAGCACCTAGTGAATTCAGATCCAGTCCAAGAGGCAAAGGACAGAGTCTCAGGACGAAGTAAGCGTTAGGATATCTGAATGGAAGCCACAGAGAGTTCCAGAATCCTACCTTCAAAACAGGACCCCAAGGTCCTGTCCTACAAGGTAGGGGAGGCCAGGCAGATGGGGAGGCAGGCAGCTCAGGGAGGGGTGCAGGGCAGTGGAGCAATTTCTTTTTTTTTTTTTTTTTAGTGGAGCAATTTCTGAGAGACTTCATTGGCTCCAGCTGCCTTCCCAGGGTGTGCATTCAGGTGCTCTGGTGGGACAGCAACAAGGCTGCTGCTCCATACCTTGTAATTCCAGAACCACTTTTAGGGCCTGGCCCACCTGCGAAAAGGATCATTACAAGTGGATATAAGCATGAGTAATTCCTCAATAAAAGTCTCAGTCTACCTGTGACTCCACAGCAGGTAGGAACTCAGTTAGTGCCGTCCCTCTGGTTTCCGTGGGACGCTTTCTTCTGGTTCCCCTCCCACTTCTCTTTTTTTTTCTTTTTTTTTTTTTTTTTTGCGGTACTAGGGCCTCTCACTGTTGTGGCCTCTCCCGTTGCGGAGCACAGGCTCCGGACGCGCAGGCTCAGCGGCCATGGCTCACGGGCCCAGCCGCTCCGCGACATGTGGGATCTTCCCGGACCAGGGCACGAACCCGCGTCCCCTGCATCGGCAGGCGGACCCTCAACCACTGCGCCACCAGGGAAGCCCCCCTCCCACCCCTTTGGTATCGCCTTCTCAATCTTTATGCAGGCTCCTCCTTTTAAATGTCGGTGTTCCTCAGACTTTTTAGGGTCCTTTGCTTCTCACTCATCCCCTCCTTGCATAATCTTCTATATGTCTCTCTTTTCTCTTAAAAATTCTATTAAAAATTGTTCTGAAAGACTTAAAATGCAAAAACCAGCGTGCTACACCTTCTACCCCTACCCTATGTGCATTTCCACTCTGTGCAGACAATACTTTTAAATTCTTTTGGCAGTTCCTTTCCATAGTTGTCTCCTTATTTCTATAATATTTTAGACCACTAGTTCTTCATTCATCAATTTCAGGCAATGTCTGAAATTAACAAATTTCTTCCAGTGTAGATGAGGGTGTAGCTGCATTGCATCTACTGCACTTCCCTTTCTGATCCCCTAAGATAGTTATATTTTTTGTTAAACCAACTATCAGCATTTACAGTGTTACTACATTAATATTATTCATTTTTGACCCAAGGGGAGGATTTTTTCAAGTGTTCCTGTTTATTTTATTTTAAAAATTTTTATTGGAGTATAGTTGATTGGCAATGTTGGGTTAGTTTCTGCTGTACAGCAAAGTGGATCAGTTATACATATATCCACTCTTTTTTAGATTCTTTTCCCATATAGGTCATTACAGAGTATTGAGTAGAGTTCCCTGTGCTATACAGTAGGTCCTAATTAGTAATCTATTTTATATATAGTAGTGTGTATATGTCAATCCCAGTCTCCCAGTTTATCCCTCCCTGCACCCCTAAATGGTACAAATGAATTATTTACAGAACAGAAATAGAGTCACAGATGTAGAAAACAAACTCATGTTTACCAGGGAGGAGGATTATTGATAATATTTACTTTCTAGTATCATTTTTATTTCTCCTAGAGTCAGTAATTGCCCCTACTTCTCACTTGCAGATTCTTCAGTACAGGTATTCATTATTTCTTTTTTTTTCCTGAGTGCTGCATTATATCTGTCGCAAACCTATCAGTTTTTCCCAAATGCTCAATTATATCTGGTCACATTTCAATTCTCCCTTTTTCCTTTTCCTCAATGTACCTTCCACCATAGTTCTCCTTCCTTCTACTCTGGTCAAACCCCTTGTTCTCTCGATCCACTGGGTATTCCCATGTTTGGTGGATAAATTTTTGAAAGCTTCTAAAGAAAGAGTGCATGGGAGTTAAATTATTTTGAGTCCTTGCTCAACTAAATGTTTTAAATTTACCCTCGCACTTGACTGGAAGTTTGGATGAGTCTGGAATTCTAGATTCAAAGCCGTTTTCTCTTGGAATTTTGAAGGCATTCTTTCATGGTCTTCTACATTCCTGCATTGCATTTGATAAGTCTAATGCCATTTGTTTCCTTAATTCTTTTACTTTTTTAAAAAAATAGGCATAATCTTACAAACTAGAAGATTTCCATTTCTTATCAAAATGGAAAAATATTGAATGTATAGCTGTATTTACAGATACATTTGCCCATGTAGCCCCATCCAGGTCTTGAGAGGGAGAGAAGATATACACTTGCCATCAATCTAGATTCTCCCCCATTGTTTCTGCTCCCCTCTGTTTATCCCCAAATATATATATATTTTTCAGTGTATAACCATCTCTTGAGTCCCAGACACATCAAACTTCCTGTGGGAAAAACCACCTCAAAGTCAATACACCCATGACAAAACTCATCACCTCTTCCTAACCTGTTCTTCCTTCTGAGTTCTCAGTCTTGGTGAAGGGCATTGACATTCATCCAGTTGTTCAAGCAGGAACACAGAGAGTCATTCTTAACCCCTCCCACTTCTTTACTCTTACATAACATCATGCCCAAGTCCTGTTCGTTCTTTCAGTGTCTCTCATCCGTCCCCATCTCTTCACTCTCACTGCTAGATTTTAGACACATGTTATTATTCATCTCTACTATTGCAATAACCTCCTTCCTGTTTTCTCTGCTTCTCATCTCAACCAACCCCTTCTGATCCATTCCCCTTACTGCTGCCACAGTGCCTTTTCTGACATTGGCATTTGAGCTGCACGAGGGCAGGAACTTTGTTCACCTATATATCCCCAAATGCTTGAACAGTGCTTTGCTCTTACTAGGTACTCAGTATATATGTGTTGACTGAAAAGATGAGTAAATAACTCTGATCCTGGCACTCCCTTGTCAGAACCTTCCAGTGCTTCTGCCCCTCTCCCCATCACTTGTATGATAAACTCTCAACTCCTTATCATGACATGATCTAGCATGGGTCCAAGCTCAGTTCCCACTTCTTCCCACATCGCCCGTTTTTTTCCTATGAACACTTAATAACTTGTTCTCAGAGAGCATTCTGCTCTCTCAGGCCTCCAAGCCATTGCACGTGCTAGTCCCTCTGTCTGGGACACCTCCTGTTCCTTTGCCTATCGGTCAAGTTGTAATTCATTACTAAAGTTTCATCACAAGAGTTCTCTCCCTGACAGAGGCTCTTCTGGAAACGTAAGGCAACCTCAGACTTTTCTTTTTTTATGACCTCGTCATACACTGTATACCTTCTGTGGAAGAAATGAGTACTTTTATCAACCTCCAGTTCCACTCTACTTCTGAGCCTTCAGGAAGCTTATACTTCCCTGTCCCTCTGAAATTATGTATAGCCAGGGACTCTCTCTGGGTAATGATATATGAATAGAGTTGTGCTGAAGTGTATTTACGAACTGGAGTAGGATTCTCCATCTCCCTCTCCCTCTGCCAAGGCAACCAACTACACTGCATACAGTGGAGTCTCTGTTAGCCTATGTGTCTGAATGAGGATGAAGTGGAGCAGACCCCCACTCCCCAGCCCACCTGCTCCTGATGGACATATATAATACCAGCAAGAAATAAGCCTTGGGCTTCCCTGATGGCGCAGTGGTTGAGTCTGCCTGCCGATGCAGGGGACACGGGTTCATGCCCCGGTCCGGGAAGATCCCACATGCCGCGGAGAGGCTGGGCCCGTCAGCCATGGCCGCTGAGCCTGCACATCCGGAGCCTGTGCTCCGCAACAGGAGAGACCACAACAGTGAGAGGCCCGCGTACCGCAAAAAAAAAAAAAAAGAAAAAAAGAAATAAACCTTTTTTGTTTTAAGCCACTGACATGTTGGGGTTGTTTGTTACTGCAGCATAACCTAATCTATCTCAACTAGTACGCTTTCATATAGCCATTACCCTAGCTCTCAACATTAGTTTACCTCATCTTTGAGGTCAAGGACTTTATCATTATATCCTGTTTTATAGCCACTTAAAAACATTTGTTAGCTAGCACTTGGCTAGAAAACTTACTATTTTTTGCAGCGTACATGGCTCAGTGCTAAGGATTTTACCCATGTTATTTCATTTAATCTTCACAACAACCCTTTGAGGTAGGTATGACTGTTAACATTCTTCGGAAAAGGAAAGAGGCTCAGAGGGGTTTGGTGACTTGCTCAGTGTCACACAGCTGGTGAGAGGCCATCAAACCCAAGCAGATATGATTCTGAAGCCCACACTCGTTGCATCGCCTGCAACCTTAGGAGTAACAGAGGGGGAACACACTGCCTGCTTGGGGGTTCCTGTCCAAGTAGACATTCCTGTCATGAGCCTTGTGAAGGACAACTAAACAAGCATTGAACAAGTGCAAGAGTCGAGTGACTAAATGAACAAAATCGGAAGCATGTTTTTAGCATCGAATGGGAAATGGAGAATTCGTCAGGTAACTCTCCAGTTCTTGAGGAAGAGCCAATCACATACTGTGCATTCACCCAGAACACCATCAGTGGTTCAGAATGAAAGCTAACCCAGAGCACTGCTCGCTTGGCCCGGGTCTGGTTGGCACGGCTGACTTCCGGACCAGTTTCCTCAGTAGCCTCTGTGAACTTGAACTCACGATCAACGACAAGGCACAGTCCCACGGCCCAACCTCTAGCCTTAGAAATGCATTCTCAGAAACACATTCCCGCAAGAATAAGTCAGCTTCCAGCTGACTCAGGCAGCTCTTAAATGATGTGCTGAAGTGGATTGACGGTGGAATGAAGACATGCTCAAGGCCCCACAGAAGCATGGGTGGCACCGCGTGACCCACTGAAGGAAGAGCCACAGCTAAGGAGCTGGTGCCTCAGGCCAGAGAGCATTCCAAGAAGGAGGCACTATAGCAGCCTGGGAGGCAAAGGGGCTGAATGCCAATGACCGTGAAATGGATGGTTTCCCACGTGTGTAGGAAAACCACGGGAGCGAACCTCAGAGTTGGACTTGGACCAGAATATTTCTCATTTCCTTTAAACTGTTATGCTTGACTCTCCATTATCTTTTATTTGTATTATGGGTGCTTTCTTTCTAGTCTGAACTTTGATAGTATGTAACTTTCATTTGGTATTTTTCAGGTATTACTACATATATTTGAAGGCAAAGAGCAGGGCTTATATAGCTTGGTAACTTTCTAGCAGGGGACTTCACACATTTGTAGCTGTTGGCTTATCTAGCTTGTGTCTCCTATTTGGGGAACAGCTACTGGTCATGAGTAGCATCTTTGATCTTGAGAATATTAAGGACTTGCTGGTGGCGCAGTGGTTAAGAATCCAACTGCCAATGCAGGGGACACAGGTTCGATCACTGGTCTGGGAAGATCCCGCATGCCGCGGAGCAGCTAAGCCCGTGTGCCATGACTACTGAGCCTGTGCTCTAGAGCCCACGAGCCACAACTACTGAGCCTGCAAGCCACAACTACTGAGGCCTGCATGCTCTCAGGCCTGTGCTCCGCAACAAGAGAAGCCAGTACAATGAGAAGCCTGTGCACTGCAACGAAGAGTAGCCCCCACTCACCACAACTAGAGAAAGCCCACATGTAGCAACGAAGACCTGACACAGCCAAAAAAAAAAAAAAAAAAAAAATATATATATATATATATGTTTAAAAAAAAAGAATACATAATACAAGTATCCTTTGCTAATCAAATTTACTTGGATCCTAGTTTTAACAGTAAGTTTTCTAAAGTTATTTGGTTCCTGGGTTTTGACAGTGAATAGTAAGAGTTTGGATAGCAAGGGTGTTTTGACTGTACCCAGGAATTTTATTTATAGAGGTGACTGAGTGATGACACAGAGAGGTCAACGCTGTTGAAAGAAGTTTATTACTTATAGTTTTCAAGAGGAGGGGACATACCATGCCATGCAGGGCCACGTGGGAGGCACCAGGGCTGGTCCAAAGGCAGAAGGAGCAAGGAGAAAGCATGGGCAGGAGCCTTTATTGTGATTCCTGCAGGAAAGGCATGGCAGGGAGGGATAAATATTTTAGGACTGGGTAGTTTGAGTAATTATGGCAGGCTCTGCACTATGGGGTGATCTCTAGTTGTCCAGTACCTGGCCCTGGGGTGATTTAGGGCAGTGGAAAGATTGGCTTGGTGTGTGTGAATTAGGTAGAGGAGATAGTTGAAGACCTGGGCTCTGGATTGATTTGTTTGCATATGAAAGGCATATTCACAGGTAAGTTATTTTCTATCTCTGGAAACTAGCTAACCCTGGAGGGGTAGTCTCTCCCCAGCCAGCCAGGTCCTCAAGATATCAAAGCATTATAAAATATAGAAAATTTAAAACATGATTAACACAAAGGGCCCCCGACCTTACTTCTGTAGGGACTGGTGTACAGAAAATTCTGAGAGCCCTTTCTTCTACACTGTGCCTTCAGTTATTCCTCCCAGTAATAGCACGAGTGGGTGTGATCATCCCCATTTTATGGATGAGGAAATGAACAGTGTGCCCCAGGTCAGGCAGCTGGCAGAGGATGGATTAGAGATTTAATCCTAGGTTCTGCCACTGCACTGTGAGGGTTTATCACACCTCAGCAAAGGAGACAGTTTTGCTCCGTCTCTGCTTGAGGCAGCATTGAGACTGTTCAGGAGCTTTGGATGTGAATGATGGTAATTAGGCCTCTGAGGTTAGCGCAGGCTAAGGAGGAAAGGAAGTTCTTATCTGGGCTAGTGCTTTTAGCCCCTGCCCTTCCTTTTTTTTTGGCTTTGGTGTCAGCTGGAAGGGTTGACTTTTTTCCCCTTAAACCAAACTTCCAATTTGGACATACATCAGAATCCCAGGCAAGGCCTGAAACCCAGGGATTCTGCGGATTGAGCATGTCTATAGCTACTTGGAGCTGCCTGTAGGGGAGCAGATAGTATTAGGGGTGTGGTCAAGCTGTGCCCACTGAAGTGTGCCCGTAGCTGAACACTTGAACCAAGCCCAGTGGAGAGGGGCGCAGGATGGGGAGGCGGCTCCCCTGTGACATGTTTGGCTTGGGAGGGAGGGAGCCTCGATGGAATCTCTGTGTTTCTTTCCTTCCCCAAAAGGACACTTCCCAGCTTTTTCTGTGTTGGTGACATACTGGTGACTTAAAACTGCGGCATCTATTGGTTTTAGATGCTGTGTGAAAGCAGGATGGTTGAGAATGTGCTGTTTGCTTAAATAACTGCCCAGAGGGCACTTTTAAATTCCAAATAGGGTGCCTTTGGGTACATTACAAGGGCCAGCAGAGGGAGGCTGCTCTTTAGGAGCCAGAGATGCCATGTCGCCCAAAGTGGAGTAGATTTTGGGTGTGGAGGCTCTGGGGTGACACTGTTGGCCTTCAGATCTTTTTTTTTTTTTTTTTTTCCGGTACGCGGGCCTCTCACCGTTGAGGCCTTTCCCATTGCGGAGCACAGGCTCCGGATGTGCAGGCTCAGCGGCCATGGCTCACGGGCCCAGCCGCTCCGCGGCATGTGGGATCTTCCCGGACCGGGGCACGAACCCGTGTCCCCTGCATCGGCAGGCGGACTCTCAACCACTGCGCCACCGGGGAAGCCCGGCCTTCAGATCTTGACACTGCCACTTTCTGCCTGTCTGACCCTAGGAAAATGACATAACAATAAGAGCTAACACTTGACAGCTTTCGTCATGCACCAGGTACTATTTCTAAGCCCTTTGCATAGATGAACTCGTTTGGTCCTCAGAAGTCATCTGGTGAGGAAGGTACATGCAATGTCCCCGTTTTGCCAGTGGAGACACTGAGGCACAGGGAGGTTCTGTAACACGCCAAAGTCGGACTCCTTAGTCAGTGGCAGAACCAGGATTCAAATCCGTGTGGTCTGGCTCCAGAGCCCGTGGTCTTAACCACTGTGCTCCACTATTGAACTTGAGCTTGTAGAATTTTTGTTTCCTTATCCGTAGTATGTATTATCATAATCCCTGCTGCGTGGGGTTGCTGAGGGATTAACTGAGATAATATATAGAAAGAGTTCGGCACATAGTAAGTGCTCAGTAAGTGTTTGCTCTTGTTCATCGTAAAGCAGTGTGTCCCCTTCTCTTTTTGCCAGCTGTCTTTCCTTGTGTCCCCTCTTTGTGGACATAGGAAGTGGGTGGGACTAGAGGGCTTATTTTCCAAAATACATTTAGAAAAGAAAAATATCCCAGAGCATATAATAACTGCATGAATGCGCTGTCATCCCTGCTGCCTCCTGACCCCGGTAAGCCTCCGAGGCGGGTCACATACCACCTTTCAACCATACGTGATCCACCCATGTGTTAAAACCAGCACGAGCCTGTCCCCTGCACAGTTTCGCCAGCCACACTCTCTGCCCAGCTGACGGGGTATATCCAGAGCACTGCGTACAGAAGCCCTGGCTGCACCTGGCGTGACTTGACCTGGGATGGCACCCAGGCTTGGAGGAGGACCTTCTCATGGGGCAGGGTTACTCTTTACACTCTCTGCTCACCCACGACCCTGCCCCACCTCCAGGTGTCCAGATGGATGACATTAGTCTATTAGGGAGAAGGGGGTCTGAACACTTGCCCTGGGTGGGTTCTATGTAGTCAAAAGAGGAGTCGGAGAATTGAAATAATGATCTTGACCAATTTTCCAGGACTGTTCCAGTCATCTAAGCAGACACCTTACCTCTCTTAACTCCATCCCCATCCTTTTTCTCCCCTCGGTTATCCAGACAGGGTGAAACAGATTTCTATCACTGTAAAAAAGAGTTTAATGAGATGTAAGGGAAGATTCTTGTCTGTAACACTGATTAAAAGGTAATGAGAAGATGAAAAATCTCCATCCACAAGGACTTTAAAAACCTTTAAAAAGTTTTCCTAGTTAAAGAACGTACACGCATTCCTATTTTGAAAACATAAGAAAATATCAGTCAATTCTTCCATGCTCCGGAACAATCCTCTATCACCATGAAGTACTTTTTAGACCCATTAAAAGTTATGCCTATGTATATTTTGTTTCACAAAATTGAGGTTATTCTGTATTACAGGACATTGTCTTATTTACATATTATATTTTATCAAAAAATTCTCTCGTACCATTAGCTGTATTATTTTAGAAGCATGTGGACACTTTATTAGGGCAGACAGCCACTGGTCTTGAGTGGTTTGCACTGAGAAGCCAGGGCTTTGGATCAGGAAACCAATGAGGATATAATCCTCCTTCACTTTAGCAGACACTGTCTATTAATACTGTTTGTGTAAAGTATGTTTCCATGATAAAATTCTAGTATCAACTTCGGAAGGTTATTTCTGAGTGTGGGAGGTATACGAAAGGCAGAGAAACTGAGAGAAGTGAATGCAGAGGGAAGGTTTGGGCGCATCTGATGGAGACCCACGAGGAGCTGGGAGGGTGAGGATTAGGGGCTGGGGATCTGATCCAGACAAGGATGGACAGCTCACTGGACTTGAGGCATATCCATCAGCCCTGTGGTGAGCGGAGGGGTCTGGTGGTACCTGTCAGTGCTGATTACCATGCATTTCCAGATCTCTTTCCAGGCACATGATGGGGTGGAACTTCCCTGCTCCCTTACGGTTTGTATGGCCACGGGACATGCTTTGGCCAATGAAATATGAGTACAAGGGACGTGTGTCCCTTTTAGGTGGAAGCTTTAAGAGCTAGTATACGGTTTCCCATGTTCCTTCTGCCCCAGTGACTGGCAGTGCTCCAAAGGGTGGCAGACCCATCCGGGTCCCAGAGCAAGGATGACACAGACCAGAGCCCACAACTGACCTATAATGGACACTCTTCCTTTGAAGGAGGAAGCAGAGTATGCTCGTGGGTCCTTTCAGGGGGCTGACATGATGCAGACAGATGCTCTGGGTAATGGTATTTGCCCCTGTGGACCCAGATATTAATTTAGAACAAAAGATGAAAGAGGCTGAGCCTCAAAAGAGGCTAGAGTGATCCTTCCCAACAGAACATATCAGAGAGAAGAGGACCAGAGGGTCATAGGGGCTTCTAGGAGCCACAGAGAACAGACCTGATGTGGGCCCCAGTGGTAACTACCACATCAATGCAACTGTGGATGCTGGGTGTGGGACCCCGGAGTAATAGAGCGGCATTGGAGAAGAAATTCCAGCCTGGGGCCAGAGAGGGTGAGCTAGGATCCCACCTGTGATGGTTAACTTCACGTGGCTATGGTACCCAGTTGTTTGGTCAAACGGTAGTCTAGATGTTGCTGTAAAGATATTTTATAGATGTGATTAACACCTGCAACCAGTAATCCTTAATCCCGCAATCCTTACTTTAAGTAAAGATTACTCTTGAAAATGTGAGGTGGTCACAGCTAATCAGTGGAATGCCTTAAGAGCAGAAACTGAGGTTTTCCAGGGAAGGAGAAATTCTGTCTCAAGATTGCAAAGTTAACTCCTGCTGAGTTTCCAGCTTGCTGGCTGGCCTGACAAATTTTAGGCTTGCCAGCCCTCACCATCATGTGAGCCAATTTAGAGCCATTTTATATTCCTTAATATAAATCCCCTTATATATACATATATGTATGTATTTATATTTTTTATTTATTTCATAACTATGTATCTATATATCATCCCTATTTATATCATCTGTCTATCTATCTACCCTTGAGCCTTTATGGTTCTTAAAGAGACTTGCATAAACTCCACCAGGCCTGGCCATAGTACAGGCCTGAATCTACCTCAGATTAAAATTTTAGCAGTTCTCAATACACAGTCAGTGTGGGAGGTGGTGGATTCCCAAGAGAAGGAGTAAGGAAGGTGCCTAAGGAACTGAGCAGAGGGAGGCCTAGAGCTCGACAAGCACGTCTGCTTGTCGGTCTGTCTATCTACTTTATTTATCTATCTACCTACCTACCTACCTGTCCATTCATTCCATTGAATCAAAAATTTTTATTTAAAATTTTTATATTAAAAACAATCAAATTAATAGCTTTAACAGGCCCAGGGGATCCACCCTCTGGCTACCAAATGATAAAGCCCTGTTCCCGAACCAGAGCAACTCAGCATTTCAAAAACTTCATTTTGCCACAGTTCTCATCCCCGTCAAATCGTTCATCAGTCCCATTAACCAAGAGCCGAAGTTGCTCTTCAGGGATTTTTTTTTTTCAGTCTTTTAAAAAATCTTTTCCCATCCCAAAGCTCTTCCATGTGTATAGAAAGGAGCTATCAACTTGAGCTCACATTCTTTCAATCAGGTTCCTGGGGGACAGACCACAGGACAGAAAACCATATCTTCATGGCTGTTTTCCTTGGAAACCAAGTGGAACTTTTCAGGGAACTCAGTTCTGCAAACACACGTCGGTTGAAGGTCAAGTTGTGAAATGGGCCTGTTTTGTACTTCGCTTCTTTTTTCAGAAATCCTTCTGTGTCATCTTCCCTTCACCTCTATCCCAGGTCCCCCCCTCCCCTAACCCTCCTTCATGTCCCTTTGTGCCCTCAGCTTGCTGGTAATCAAACCTTCTCTGCCTACCATTGTCTAGACCATGCCTGCCTGAGCTCAGATATTTCCTCCCTGAACCATCAACCTTTCCCATTGCAGTTGGGTTCCATTTTCAAGTTCATAACAACAATGAATAAAATCACCCTTGCTAAGGTGCTAGCTTGTTCTCACCTAACTCAAGGAGTTAGCCCCACTAAAAAGCCTTGTTCCATATCAACTACAAAGAGAACAACCCTACTGCGCAATATCCACCCAAGGGTACAGTCAGGGACCCGTATGTTCCCTCAGCTCCCTTAATGGGACACTATCTCCCAGACTCTGTAAGTCCCAAGTGATATGGGACACAGTGTATTGGTTACCGATTGCTGTATAGCAAATGACCACAAACTTACTGTCTTAAAACAACACAAGTTTATTTATTTATAGTTCTATAGGTCGGAATTCTGGGATGTTGTGGCTGGGCTCTTAGCTGAGGTCTGTGATGATTAATTTTCTATGTCAACTTGACTGGGCTAAGGGATGCCCACATAGATGGTAAAAGATGATTTCTGGGTGTGTCTGTGAGGGTGTTCCTGGAATAGATTAGCATTTGAATCAGTAAAGATGACCCTCCCCAGAGTGGATGGGCATCATCCAACTGAGGGCCCGAATAGCATAAAAAGATGGAGGAAGGGACCGGGAAGCCTACACAAGCCACTGAACCAACCTCACTCACTGGAGGTAGACAACAAAAACAATGGGAACTACGGACCTGCAGCTTGCAAAAAGGAGACCCCAAACACAGTAAGTTAAACAAAATGAGAAGACAGAGAAATATGCAGCAGATGAAGGATCAAGGTAAAAACCCACCAGACCAAACAAATGAAGAGGAAATAGGCAGTCTACCTGAAAAAGAATTCAGAATAATGATAGTAAAGATGATCCAAAATCGTGGAAATAGAATGGAGAAAATACAAGAAACGTTTAACAAGGACCTAGACGAACTAAAGAGCAAACAAACAATGATGAACAACACAATAAATGAAATTAAAAATTTTCTAGAAGGAATCAATAGCAGAATAAGTGAAACAGAAGAACGGATAAGTGACATGGAAGACAAAATAGTGGAAATAACTACTGCAGAGCAGAATAAAGAAAAAAGAATGAGAAGAATTGAGGACAGTCTCAGAGACTTCTGGGACAACATTAAACACACCAACATTCGAAATATAAGGGTCCCAGAAGAAGAAGAGAAAAAGAAAGGGTCTGAGAAAATATTTGAAGAGATTATAGTGGAAAACTTCCTTAACATGGGAAAGGAAATAGTCATCCCCTAATCAATTCCAGGAAGCGCAGAGAGTCCCATACAGGATAAATCCAAGGACAAACATGCCAAGACACATGTTAATCAAACTATCAAAAATTAAATACAAAGAAAGTATATTAAAAGCAGCAAGGGAAAAGCAGCTGTAAGGTAAATAGCTGATCTTTCAGCACAAACTCTGCAAACCAGAAGGGAGTGGCAGGACATATTTAAAGTGATGAAAAGGAAAAACCTACAACCAAGATTACTCTAGCCAGCAAGGATCTCATTTAGATTCAACAGAGAAATTAAAACCTTTACAGACAAGCTAAGAGAATTCAGCACCACCAAACCTGCTTTACAACAAATGCTAAAGGAACTTCTCTTGGCAGGAAACACAGACAAGGAAAAGATGTACAAAAACAAACCCAGAACAATTAAGAAAATGGTAATAGGAACATACATATCGATAACTACCTTAAATGTAAATGGATTAAATGCTCCAACCAAAAGACATAGACTGCTCAATGGTTACAAAAACAAGACCTGTATATATACTGTCTACAAGAGACCCACTTCAGACCTAGGGACACATGCAGACTGAAAGTGAGGGGATGGAAAAAGATATTCCATGCAAGTGGAAATCAGAAGAAAGGTGGAGTAGCAATTCTCATATCAGACAAAATAGACTTTAATATAAAGACTATTGCAAGAGACAAAGAAGGATACTACATAATGATCAAGGGATCCATCCAAGAAGAAGATATAACAATGGTAAATATTTATGCACCCAGCATAAGAGCACCTCAATACATAAGGCAGATGCTGACAGCAGTAAAAAGGGAAATTGACAGGAACACAATCATAGTAGGGGACTTTAACACCCCACTTTCACCAATGGACAGATCATCCAAAATGAAAATAAATAAGGAAACACAAGCTTTGTATGACACTTTAGACAAGATGGACTTAACTGATATTTATAAGACATTCCATCCAAAAACAACAGAATACACTTTCTTCTCAAGTGCTCATGGAACATTCTCCAGGACAGATCATATCTTCTGTCACAAATCAAACCTTGGTAAATTTAAGAAAATTGAAATTGTATCAAGTATCTTTTCCGACCACAACGCTATGAGACTAGATATCAATTACAGGAAAAAATCTGTAAAAAATACAAACACATGGAGGCTAAACAGTGTGCTACTAAATAACCAAGAGATCACTGAAGAAATCAAAGAGGAAATCAAAAAATACCTAGAAACAAATGACAATGAAAACAGGATGACCCCAAACCTATGGGACACAGCAAAAGCAGTTCTAGGAGGGAAGTTTATAGCAATTCAATCTCACCTCAAGAAACAAGAAAAATCTCAAATAAATAGTCTAACCCTACACTTAAAACAGCTAGAGGAGGAAGAACAAAGAAAACCGAAAGTCAGTAGAAGGAAAGAAATCATAAAGATCAGAGCAGAAATACATGAAATAGAAATGAAGAAAACAATAGCAACGATCAATAAAACTAAAAGCAGTTTCTTTGAGTAGATAAACAAAATTGATAAACCCTTAGCCAGACTCATCAAGAAAAGAAGGGAGAGGACTCAAAGCAATAAAATAGAAATGAAAAAGGAGAAATCATAACTGACACTGCAGAAATACAAAGGATTATAAGAGACTACTACAAACAACTATATGCCCATAAAATGGGCAACCACAAATAAATGGACAAATTCTTGGAAAGATACAATTTTCCAATACTGAACCAGGAAGAATTAGAAAATATAAACAGACCTATCACAAATAATGAAATTGAAACTGTAATTAAAAATCTTCCAACAAACAAAAGTCCAGGACCAGGTGGCTTCACAGGCATATTCTATCAAACATTTAGGGAAGAGCTAACACCCATCCTTCTCAAACTCTTCCAAAAAAATTGCAGAGGGAGAAACACTCCCAAATTCATTCTACAAAGCCACCATCACCCTGATACCAAAACTGGAAAAATATACCACAAAAATAAATTATAGACGGATATCACTGATGAACATAGATGCAAAAATCCTGAACAAAACACTAGCAAACAGAATCCAACAACACATTAAAAGGATCATACTCCATGATCAAGTGGGATTTTTCCCAGGGCTGCAAGGATTCTTCAATATATGCAAATCAATCAGTGTGATACACCACATTAACAAATTAAGGAATGAAAACCATATGATCATCTCAATAGATGCAGAAAAAGCTTTTGACAAAATTCAACACCCATTTATGATAAAAACTCTCCAGAAATGGGCATAGAGGGAACCTACTCAACACAATAAAGGCCATATATGACAAACCCATAGCAAGCATCATACTCAGTGGTAAAAAACTGAAATCATTTCCACTAAGATCAGGAACAACACAAGGATATCTATTGTCACCTCTCTCATTCAACATAGTTTTGGAAGTCCTAGCCGTGGCAATCAGAGAAGAAAAAGAAATAAAAGGAATACAAATTGGAAAAGAAGAAGTAAAATTGTCACTGTTTGCAGATGCCATGATACTATGCATAGAAAATCCTAAAGATGCCACCAGAAAACTACTAGAACTAACCAGTGAATTTGGTAAGGTTGCAGGATACAAAATTAATGCACAGAAATCTCTGGCATTCCTGTACATCAACAACAAAAAATCAGAAAGAGAAATTAAGGAAACACTCCCATTTACCATTGCAACAAAAAGAATAAAATACCTAGGAATAAACCTGCCTAAAGAGGCGAAAGACTTATACTCAGAAAATTATAAAATACTGAAAGAAATCAAATGACATAAACAGATGGAGAAACATACCATGTACTTGGATTGGAAGAATCAATATTGTGAAAATGACTATACCACCCAAAGCAATCTACAGATTCAATGCAATCCCTATCAAACTACCAATGGTATTCTTCACAGAATTAGAACAAAAAATCTTACAATTCGTATGGAAACACAAAAGACCCTGAATATCCAAAGCAATCTTGAGAAAGAAAAATGGAGTTGGAGGAATCAGGCGCCCCAACTTCAAACTATACCACAGAGCTACAGTAATCAAGACAGTATGGTACTGGCACAAAAACAGAAATATAAATCAATGGAACAGGATAGAATGCCCAGAGATAAACCCATGCACATATGGTCACCTAATTTACGACATGGGAGGCAAGAACATACAATGGAGAAAGGACAGCCTCTTCAATAAGTGGTGCTGGGAAAACTGGATAGCTACATGTAAAAGAATGAAATTAGAACACTCCCTAACACCATACACAAAAATAAACTGCAAATGGATTAAAGACCTAAATGTAAGACCAGACACTATAAAACTCTTAGAGGAAAACACAGGAAAAACACTCCTTGACATAAACCACTGCAAGATCTTTTTTGACCCATCTCCTAGAGTAATGAAAATAAAAACAGAAATAAACAAATGGGACCTAATGAAACTTAAAAGCTTTTGCACAGCAAAGGAAACCGTAAACAAGACAAAAAGACAACCCTCAGAATGGGAGAAAATATTTGCAGTTGAAACAACAAAGGATTAATCTCCAAAATATACAAACAGCTCATGGAGCTCAATATCAAAAAAACAATGCAGTTAAAAAATGGGCAGAAGACTTAAATAGACATTTTTCCAAAGAAGACATACAGATTGCCAACAAACACATGAGAAGGTGCTCAACATCACTAATCATTAGAGAAATGCAAATCAAAACTACAATGAGGTATCACCTCATGCAGGTCAGAATGACCATTATCAAAAAATCTAGAAACAATAAATGCTGGAAAGGGTGTGGTGAAAAGGGAACCCTCTTGCACTGTTGGTGGGAATGTAAATTGATACAACCACTATGGAAAACAGTATGGAGGTTCCTTAAAAAACTAAAAATAGAACTACCGTATGACCCAGCAATCCCACCACGGGGCATATACCCTGAGAAAACCATAATTCCAAAAGAGACATGTACCACAATGTTTCATTGCAGCACTATATACAATAGCCAGGCCATGGAACCAACCTGAATGTCCATTGACAGATGAATGAATAAAGAAGATGTGGCACATGTATACAATGGAATATTACTCAGCCATAGAACGAAACGAAATTGAGTTATTTGTAGTGAGGTGGATGGAGCTAGAGTCTGTCATACAGAATGAAGTAAGTCAGAAAGAGAAAACAAATACCATATGCTAACACATATGTATGGAATCTAAAAAAAAAAAATGGTACTGATGAACCTAGTTGCAGGGCAGGAATAAAGATGTAGACAGAGAGAATGGACTTGAGAACATGGGGTGGGAGCGGGAAGCTGGGGCAAAGTGAGAGTAACATTGACATATATACACTACCGAACGTAACATAGTTAGCTAGTGGGAAGCAGCAGCAGAGCACAGGGAGATCAGCTCGGTGCTTTCTTTTTTTTTTGCGGTACGCGGGCCTCTCACTGTCGTGGCCTCTCCCGTCGCGGAGCACAGGCTCCAGACGCGCAGGCTGAGCGGCCATGGCTCACGGGCCCAGCCGCCCCGCGGCATGTGGGATCCTCCCGGACCGGGGCACGAACCTGCGTCCCTTGCATCGGCAGGCGGACTCTCAACCACTGCGCCACCAGGGAAGCCCCAGCTCGGTGCTTTGAGGTGACTTAGAGGGGTGGGATAGGGAGGATGGGAGGGAGGCTCAAGAGGGAGGGGATATGGGGACATATGTATGCACATGGCTGATTCACTTTGTTGTACAACAGAAACTAACACAATATTTTGAAGCAATTATACTCCAATAAGGATCTATTAAAAAAAAAAGACTATAGGGGGCCTGCAAAGACTAAAAAATTTACTGTCCATCCCTTTATAGAAAGAGTTAGCCAACCCCATTTTTAGTGGATTCTTTTTAAAATGCAATATGCACATTTAACCTATCAAATTCTTAAATTAATCAAAACCTTTGTCTTCTTTATGGCTAAATCAAGGCCCTTAGGATATTATAACTCTACTTACCCCTTGCCACATACACGTTACTGTAGTCAGAAATTTTAATTTTGTTTTAAAAAAACCTTTATTTTGAAAGCTACCATATGATCCAGCAATCCCACTCCCGGGCATATATCCAGAGAAAAACATGGTTGGAAAGGATACGTGTACCCCAGTGTTCATTGCAGCGCTGCTTACAATAGCCAAGATGTGGAAGCAACCTAAATGTCCATCAACAGAGGAATGGGTAAAGAAGTGGGGTACATATGTAGAGTGGAATATTACTCAGCCATTAAAAAGAATGAAATAATGCCATTTGCAGCAACACGGATGGACCTGGAGATTATCAAACTAAGTGAAGTAAATCAGACAGAGAAAGACAAATATCATAGGATATCACTTATATGTGAAGTCTAAAAAAATTGATACAAATGAACTTGATACAAAACAGAAACAGACTCACGGACTTAGAGAATGAATTTATGGTTACCGGGGGGAAGGGTTGGGGGGAGGGATAGATTGGGAGTTTGGGATTTATATGTACACACTGCTACATTTAAAATAGATAACCAACAAGGAAAAAGATAATATATTATGAATAACTTTATGACAATAAATTTGACCTTCAAAGAAAAAAGAATTACTGTTTCCTTTTGTTATTCTGTAGAGCTGCATGTTTTACTTGAAAATTAGAACAAATTGAAGCAGAGAGTGAAGCTCAAAGTGGGATTCACCCCAAAGTGGGGTGATGATTCAATGGCTAATCCTTTATTAAGACAATAATGTTGAGCTCTTGGCCAGAGGACAGATCTCCCATGCTATCCTGGCAGGCACTGTTGAGTATGAGGGGCTGACTGGCCACAGGCAGAGCTGACTTTGTACAAAGGTGGAAAGAACGTTGTGCCAGGTAGGCAGCTTTACCAGGTGCCTGAAATTCATCATGCCCAGAGGATTGGGGTTTAGATGACAATGTTTGATCTGGAACCCAATGTTCAATTGGACACGTGCTTGACCAAGCAGAGTGTAAGAAAAACACAAGAAGAATGGGTGGAGGACAGAGGAGGAAGACCCTGAGGACAGCATGGCTGATGGGCCTGAGGGCTAAAGACATAAGAGGGACAAGGACAGACAAAAGAGCTGTGGGCCCCCAGGAACTCTTGTGAAAGTTCCCATGCAATTCTCTCCCTTGCAGAGAACGCCCCTCATCTACAGCCCCTCTCCCATGATCTCTCTCGAATAGTGATTCAATGAGTTCGTCAGATTTGCTGTCAGATTCCCAGTAGAGTAAGGGTCAGGTAGGTTCTGAAGGGGAAACAAGGAAGCGAAGCCTGAGTTGCCTTGCTAGAGAACTTCTGGAATAATCCATTGTTGTTGGCCCAAAATATTTAGAATTTTTCTAGAAGAGGCCAACTCTGTGATCTAGTTGTAAGTACCCTTTTGATCAGCCCTTCTAACATTGTGCCAGGTGCAGTAACATGGCTTTGACAAAGCACAGAATTCTAAAATGTTAGAGCAAGAAAATATTAGGGATCATTCAGTCTAGAGGTTTTTGAAATTTTTCTCTTTTTAAAGCAGTGCAATCTTTTCTTCAAAAGGAATCAAACCAAGAAGTCCAACATGAAATAATTTATAAATGGAGCAGCTCTGGTTATCCCTAGTGGCTCTTCTGAAGCAGCCGGGTAGAGAGGTGAACTGATTTTGCCAAAGTCATCCAGGCTGGGGAGGGATTCGGCAGGCCCCAGAGTTCTGGTCTCTCATCCTCAATCCAATATTCTGTTCATTGCACCATGTGTCATTAAATACTGACCTGACAACCCACAGAGCGGAGCTGCAGAACTACTGGTATGAAGGTGTAACGCGGTGCTGCTATTGTAAAGTTATGGAATAAACGTGTTTTGTTTTCTTTTTATATTCCGAGGAGCAAAGATAAAACATGGGATGCGGGGGTTTCTTGCAGACCTGATTCTGGGGACATTGAAAGGACAAGGTGTTCACTGTGCTAGAAGGAAATTCTGCTGTTTGAGTCCTTTCATGTGATGCTAAGTCCCTGTTTTGTTGCTTTACATCCATATCTTTATTTTTAAAATTCATGGTACATACAGTGTGTACAACATCTGCACACAGTTTAATAATAAAAATTATGAACACCTGTGGATCTCTCCCCAACCCTGCTTAAGAATGAGAATATTTCCAATACTATTGAATCTCCCTGTCTCCCCAGCCACCAGTCTGAATCTTGCCTATTTTCTTCCTTTTCACTGCAGTTTTACAACCATAGATTCATCTCTAATCAGTATATTGTTTATTTTTGTCTGTGTTTTAACTTCATAGAAATGGAATCGTTTCTTGTCTTGCTTCTTTTGCTTAACATCATGCTCTAGAACATTATTATCATTGCAGAAAGCCATATATTTAGATATTTATCTAGATGTTTATCCCTGAAGTTGAGTGGAGATTCACCCATGCTGTTTATCATTAGTATTCATTGCTGTGTAATGTTCTACTCTCTGAATAACCACCATGTGTTTATTCATTTTACAGTTGCTGGATATTTGGTATATTTCTAGTTTTTTGCTTCTATAAAATGCTTCTGTGAATATTATACATATTCTCTTGTGTAAGAGCTGCTCTAGGGTATACACCCAAGAGTAGACATGTTGGGTGAAGGGTGGAAACATTTGCAAATTTTATCAGGTAAGAACTGGTATCTTCACTTTCTTCTCCCTCTCTCCCTCCGTCCTTCCCTCCCTTCCTTCCTCTCTTCCGTCCTTCTTCACTTCTCCTTTCTCTTCCCTCTCTTCTCTTCTTTCCTTATCATTGGATCTCAGGTGTTTAAATTGGTTTAAACACAATCCTTGGCTCATGACACACTCTCATCATTGGACCATACAAGGTCGTCCCTATCTATCTATCTATCTGGACATTCCATCCATCTATCTAGCCAGCCATTCATCTATTTACCTATTAAAAACATACCATCCAACCAATAGGCAAATCTTTACCAATTATTTAGCAATTATTTGTGTCCTCTTATCCTATCCTGGTCTTTTGCCTTCCCTGCAGAGGTAGCCACTATATTGAATTTTGAACTGTAATTTTTTTTTGCTTTTTAGGAAAAGTTATCTTTGCATACATATACATCATGATATAGTTATCAACCATGGTGTAGAAAATTACCCCCAAATGCTAGTATCTTAAAACAACAATTATCATTTATTATCTTAGAGTTACTGTGGGTCAGGAATTCAGAGAGGGCATAGTATGGGTGGCTTGTCTCTGCTCCATGATGTTTTCTGTGATTTCAGCTGGAAGACTCAGATCCTGGGGTGCTGGAATCACCTGAAGGCTTGGCAGGGGCTGGAGGACCCACTTCTCAGGTGGCTCACCCACATGGCTGTCAGGAGGGGACTGGCAAGATGTTTCCTCTCCATATGGGCCTCTCTACATGCTGCCTTCTCCCAGGGCTGTTTCTTGTCCCTATGACATGGCAGCTTGCTTTAGTGAGCATATCAGCCATCGTTTCTTCTAGCCTAGATGCCATCTCAAACAATAACGTGATGAAGATCATAACATTTCTCCATTTTCTTGTTCAAAAATAGATAAACATCTTGAATTTGTGGGAAAATAATCCAAACCATTCAGGTGGAATAACAGACTCTGGATTACCAGATACAATCTAGAAAAGGGCATGTGAACCAATGAGGACATTGGCTGCAAAAAGCCAACGAATTCTGGTTGTCATTTAAGGGTGTCAGAAACGAAACAGCATTGTCTTACCATCATGGAAGAGAAAGATGGGTTCACCCCAGCAACTGTGGTGCTGCTTTTGAGCCCAGACACTGTGCCGCAAGAAAGAAAAAATGCATCTGGAAGAGAATGGTTATGGGGAGATAAATAAGATCTAAGCATGAATATGGGAGAGTGAAGAGATGGAAGTGGGTAGGGAGAGGCAGGAGCTGGTTTTATGAAAACAGAATGAAAAGGTCAGTATTATTCAGCCCAGAAAGGTAAAGTCTTAGAGGATGCCATAATGAAGAAATTCAGATGTCCTGAATTTCTAAAGAAGTAGTCCTTGAAAGGTAAGCTTTGCATAATATAAGGAAGTCCCACTTCATATAGTGGATAATGCACTTTTGTTTCTCACTACTCAAGAATTGACGTAGTCTCTGAAAATATAAATCTATAAGGCTTATATGTTTGTGGTTGATAGAGCTGGCTGTGGAGGGAAGAGGTTTTTTGTTTTGTTTTTGAGCTCTGATCTGACTTTTTGAGTTCACAACAAAGAGGACAACTCTGACCTTCCATAAGATGCTTTTTGGGGTCTCTGTCACAGCTAGTATCCTGACCCGGAAGAGCAGCTTTTCTGTTTTTATAGAAGAATTCACAAGCCTCAAGCATCTTCTGATCTCTCAGGATTAGGTGTGTAGGAGAATCCACAGATGATGTAGCACTTCAGGGTAGTGATGTGAGGGCTAGTGCTTTGACAGCAGTTGGTAGTTCATACATTTTTTTTTTTTTTGTAAAAAGTGGAATGAGGGGAGCTAGGCCCCAGTGATTGGCAGGGGTCACAGGGAATACTGTGGGCTCACAACTTACTGCTGATATCCAGCGACACTGGCCAGCAAGTTTGAACTCTGTGTGGATGGAATAAACATTGGGACAGAGTAAGAAAGAAAAAACCCAATGAATTCTGTTAAATAAGCCTCTCTTGGACCCTAGTGCAGTTATTTTCATAAAGAAATCCATATAGCGATGGACAAAAATGAGATTCTTTTATGTATTTAACATGCAGCATCCAGAAAAATCCAAGGACCATTTAATCTTGGGTTTCTAGCTTCCTTCTCTAAAAATAATGCATCACATCATTTAGCCATCTGATTCAAGTATCCAGGGGCACCCCGATCCAACAACCACATTTCCCTGAATTATTTTATAAATGGTAGAAGTGTCTGGAAGTTTAATGCCACAGGATCATGTGAATATAGACGGGTTGATGTTTAAATGGATCTCCAAGCCTCAGGAGGGCAGGTACCGTGTCTAGTTCGTCATTGTGTTCTGGTACCTATCTTAGTGACTGGCACATAATAGATGCACAAAATAATTGGATTGAGAATAAGTAAAGCTAGGATGACTTGGGGTTTTCTTTCTATTTATAGTTATGTGTATTAAGTAGGGCTATTGGGCTTTTAGATCTTAATTTGTCCCATCTAATGGTTATTTAATTCTGAGATATTTTCAACATGGTTTAGTTTATTTCTTAAAAAAAAAATGAAAAAAAAATCCAAGTAGGTAATTTTGGTGGAAATGAGCATCTGAGGGAGATGGAATTGGATTCTTAATTGGTGGCTCTAAGAAAATTCATGCTTGAATTCTTCTGGGGTGAGAGAGTATCACCCTCCAGATCTTAAGAGTTCTTAAAAGGGAGGTGTAGTATTTCAGAAACAACCCTTTCAAGCTGTAATGCCTTTCATCAAAGGCTTTTAAAGCACTTTGTCTTTAACAGGGCCCACGTCTACCTCCTGCCCAGCTCACACACATGCCTCCCTTTGAGGTCAGTAGAGGCTAATAGTGCTGAGAAAACAAGCCAATGTATGTAGTGGAGGTTGCAACCTAGTCTTATTTCAGTCTTGCATGTGAGTGTATACCTGAGACTTCAAAGAAGTCTGTGTAGGCCAAAATGAAATCAAGCATGAGGTCCAAAGAACAGCAGCTGTCACATGAAGGGAACTTAGGGCTCACATTAGAGCCCTCTCAGAATGGAATAGTTTGCCACAGACGGTAGTGAGTTCCTCATCATGGGAGATATTCAAGCTGAGGCTAACTGACCACTTGATGGCAATGCTATGGTTGTGGGGCGAGCAGGACCTACACTCTAGGTGGAGAAACCAGCTTCATGGTCTATAAGAATCCCCATCCCTCCATGACTAAGAGTCTATGAAATCAAGTCTACCTCTTCTTTCTGGAATACGCCATCATAAATCCATGATTTACTGGGACCCTCATCCACCCACATTTCCCCCCGTTACTCAAGTTTAGTGAGAAAGAGGCAAGTGACTCCACCTCCAATAACAGTCTATTTGGCATCCAAAATGAATTAAAAATGGAGCTCCCAGGGACTAGGACACATTTATTACTGGTATTCCAAATGAAGACCTGGGTTGGGAAGGATTCTGAATCACCAATGATTTGGTTGGACTTCCTATTCTATACTTGTCAAGGCAGGACATGACACTGGTAGATTTTATCATGGTTAATCAAGTCATTAATTGTCAGTGTTGAGTTTTCATGGGTGTGTGTGTTGGAGTGCCTTTGCTTCAGGGAAATAACTGATTGTTTAGTCTAGTGCCAGTTCTGAAACCTCAGCATGCATTAGAATTACTTCTAGGCTTGTTTAAAGACAGACTGCTGAGCCCCACCCTCAGATTTTCTGATTCAGTAGGTCTGGAATGTGGCCAGAGAATGTACCTTTTTAGCAACTTTCCAGGTGTATTAGTTTTCTAATGCTGCTGTAACAAATTATCACAAACTCAGTGGCTTAAAACAACACAAATTTATTATCTTAGAGTTCTGGAGTGACAGAAGTCCAAAATGGGTCTCACTGGGCTAAAATCAAGGTGTCGGTAGGGTTTTGTGGAGGCTCTGGGGGAGAATCCATTTCCTTGCACTTTCCAGCTTCTAGAGGCTGCCTGCCTTCCCATGGCTCCCTTCCATCTTCAAAGCCAGCAGTTGAGTTGAGTCTTTCTCAGGACGTTGTCTCTCTGGTTCTTAAGTCTTCTGCTCTCCTCTTCCCTTGTATAAGGATCCTTGTGATGGCATTGGACTCACCTGGGTAATCTCCTTATTTTAAAGCAAGCTGATTCGCAGCCTTAATTTCATCTCCAAACTTAATTCCTCCTTGCTGTGAAACATGATGTATTCACAGGTCCCAGGGGTTAGGACATGGACATCTCTGAGGAACATTATTCTGCCTACACTATAACAGGTGATGTTGGTGCTACTGGCCTGAGGTTCATGTTTTGAGAACCTCCGGTTTAGTGACTCAAGGGACTAATCAAAGGCTGAAGAGTGATGGGGAAGATTGCTTGTTGATAAAATTGTGTAGGAACATGCATGTCTTATGGAAAATTAGCATTTTGTGTAGTTTAAGATTTTCTGAAACTTTTATGCAAAATAATACTTTGTAAAATATTAATCCCAAGATTCCTTGGACATCCAAATAGGAAGCCTATTTCCCATGACTCCAGTACTCTGCCCTGCCCCCATGAGTCTAATTCGCCCATGGTGCTTATATTGTCTTTGCTACTCTCGTGATCATTACCTGTCACGTGGTTCCCCTTCTTTTTACCTGTTAAGACCCTGTTCCTTTTTAAAACTCTGGAGAATCCCTCTGCCATGATGCCTTCCCTAATTGCTGAATGTTATCTTGCTAGTTTACTAGATGTCCTTACACATGAAATCATTTGTTCCCATAATAGTGCTGTAACGTGGGTAGTTTCTCCATTTTGCAGATGGAGAGAACAATGCAGCAGCAAGTTTTAGTAAGCTGCTCAAGTTCACTCAGCACTGGCAAGTCTGGGGACTCAGTTTCTGCAATGGACTAAATGTTTGTGTCCCTCAAATTCATATGTTAAAGCCTAACCCCCAATGTGATGGTATTTGGAGGTGGGGCCTTTGGGAGGTGATTAGGTCATGAGGGTGGAGTCCTCATGAATGGGATTAGTGCCCTTTAGAAGAGTCCCTAAAGAGCTCTTTGGCCATTCTGCCATGTGAGGACACAGTGAGACGATGGAGGTCTATGAACCAGGAAGCAGGTTCTCACCAAACATCAAATCTGCAGATGCTGTGATATTGGACTTCCCAGCCTCCAGAACTGTGACAAATAACTGTCTGTTGTTTGAGCTGCCCAGTTTATCGTATTTGTGTTACAACAGCCCGAACAGACTAAGACAGTCCCTCAAGCTGTGACTCAGGATCTGAGCTTATCCAGCACTGTGAAGGATGGGCATTTTTTTGAGGAATTCCTAGCTAGTGAATTCTAGGTTGACTGACCACATCTCAGCCTCAGGTGAGCAGGATATCCTCTGGAGGCTGTGACTTCCTGTTTAAGCTCCTTCCCTGTCAGTCTATGTCAAAGGAAAACTGTTGCTTGTTAAACTGCTCTTTATTAGGTAGCGGGGTTTTTTTGTTGTTTTTTTTCACTCTTGTAAATGGATGTTGAGTTCCTTGCTTGTGAATTTAACTTGTCAAATAGGAGCCCTGTCATTATAATTATTATGTGTAGTTGAGATGAGCTGCTCTGGTTCAGAGCTTCATTCCTGGAGTTTCAAAGAAAGACTGTTGTAATGATGAATATCACTGATTTGGAGAAAGGTTTATTACAATCAAACACTAACAGTAATGTGTTTTCTACCATCTGTAAACCTTGTGTACCACGACATAGGTGGTCATTATTTTTTTCTTTCACTTAAAAAATATCTTGTTCATCAGGCACATGATTCTGATCTGGGTGAAAGGTTATAAGATTAGCTCCATGGGATAGGAGAGGGAAGAGGAGGGCCAAAGACCTATAAAAAAATAACCCCAGGGTAGTAATTTTGTAAAACATTTGTATGAGTAGACAGTGATTCAGCACCAGTCTTTTTTTGGGTTTTTTTTTTTTTGTGGTACACGGGCCTCTCACTGTTGTGGCCTCTCCTGTTGCGGAGCACAGGCTCCGGACGCGCAGGCTGAGCGGCCATGGCTCACGGGCCCAGCCGCTCAGCGGCATGTGGGATCTTCCCGGACCAGGGCACGAACCCATGTCCTCTGCATCGGCAGGCGGACCCCTAACCACAGCGCCACCAGGGAAGCCTGTATCTTGGCTTCTTTACTGCCACTTTCTCCTCCTCCTCACCTTCATCCTCAATGGCAGACATAACAGATGACTGGGGCTACGCTACCAAGACTCAAGAATTTTTCCTCTGAATGAACATTAACTGCTGAAGGTAGAAAAAGCTAGAAGGCATCTATCCCTTTGCCAGGGTATTCTGACAGGAGAAAGGCAGATCTGAAGGGAAATGGTGCTAAAAATACCACCAAGATGTGAAGGACAGACTGATAGCCAGAGTCTTCAGAATGAGACAGTGTGAAGCTGGGGAAGGTGAAAATAACATTTGGTCCATGATCACTCCCAGAGTGATAGTGATCTGCTTATATGTGTCTACAGGGTGTGTGCACACAGGAAATGAGATGGTTGGGCAGAGTTCTTCAGATTAATCTGCCAGAAAGATTAAGGAGGGCAGGGAGGGGAGGAAGGAAAATGATTGATTGTAATTCCTAAATATATCTTTTTTTTTTTTTTTAGTAGACCTTACATGCCATTTCATACTCTGGGCCTGCTCATAAAAATCAAGGGAAGGTGTTCTTATTTGAACTATTTTTGGATGTTCCCTTTGCTTTTAAAATGCAGACTTCCCAGGGATCTAGAGAAAGCCCTATGAAATCATATGGGCTCCAGTGGCAGAACACTATCTTTTTCTCCAAATGTTTTATTCCATTTGTCTCAAATGACCAGAATTTAATGAGATTTGAGTTCATGACTTTATTCCCGAGATGTACTGCCAGATCAACTGAAAGCACGCATGTAAAAATCACTTCCTAAAGGATTAAAAATGGTCATGAAATCACGTTATGACACTGACCCCCAAAGCCTTACCCTTCCTGCTTGGATATTTTGTTTAAATGATCTATCCTGAGATGGTATTTGTTATTAGAAGCTTTGCAAAGGCCTCTAAAATGACTGTTAAAACGGGGTTCCTGCATTTGTAGGTTTCTACTTTGTTGGATTGTGATGAATCACTGTGCTCCTGGGCATTTCTTCCAATGAGAGGTCTCCTGAGAATGTGGAGGTTTCTCAGTGGGCCTTGATCCACTGGAGAGGCTGCAGTTCACAGATGCTATATTAGTCAGTGTTCTCCAGAGAACAGAATTAATAGGATACATGTGTATCCTGTTGATATATATCTCTGTGTGTGTGTCTGTGTGAGAGAGAGAGGGATTTATTAATTTATTGTTTTACTGATTTATTAATCATGAGGTTGCAGTGGCTAGCAAGTCTGAGATCTGTAGGGAGGCCACCAGGCTAGAAACTCATGCAGAATTTCTATATTGCAGTCTGGAGGCAGAATTTCTTCTTCAGGAAACCTCAGTCTTTTCTCTTGAGCCCTTCAACTGATTGGATGAGGCCCACCCACATTATAGAGGGCAATCTGCTTTACTTAAAGTCTACTGATCATAAATGTTAATCACATTCTAAAAATACCTCCATAGCAATACCTAGATTAGTGTTTGACCAAACAGTTGGGCACCATAGTTTATTTAAGTTGACACATAAGATCAGCCATCACAGATGTCCAGGCAGAGCCCAGGGTCTCTGGGGATCATGTTCAGAGCAGAAGGATGACAGGACTTGTCTTAGAACTAAGGTCAAACCCATGTTGTATGGTTGTGACCTCTTACCTAACTAATACACACTGTATGTCATGGCGGATCAATCTCGTCTATCTACAGGGCCTGGCCTGAAAGTGAGGGAGATGGAGGATGCCAGGTGGCAGCATAGATTCATGTACCTAAATCACAGAACGTTAAGGTGAGGGTACTCCGAGGCAGAACCTCTGGTAGCACATTTGGCATCTTTGTCTAGGTTAGAAAAAGGTCCCCCTTCCTCTAAGTGGGTGTAACCTCTAGCCAGGATGCATGGTGAGTACTGGAAGTCACCCCTCACCAGACACCTTAGCCAGGTGTCCTCTTGTTGTAAGCACCCTTCCCAACCTTAGGTATTGGCTTTGTTCACTGTTTTATAGGTGAGAAACTGACTCCGGTTATTGATGATCTTGCCAAAGGGTGTGCCCTTTCTGAATGTAGAATTCTGGATTTGGAATTCTAGATTCTAAAACTAGACTCTGAGTGGACTGATGACATGTACTTATTCTTTGGGAGAGGGAGCCAGAGGAGGTCTGGACAGGAAAGAACCCTCTTCAAAAGTTCTGTCACCCTACCTATCAACTCACCGATTTCAGAATCACTTAAGTTGACTACAAAATAAAAATGCCCTCTGAGAGTATTGCCTTATTCATGTATTAGCATTGAATGACTTCACTCGGGCAATGATAGTGGTAATTCTTTACAACTAAAAAATACCTAATGGTTTTCAAATACACACAGTATTTTATTCCCAAGATTGCAAGGGTTTCTTGGCTGCTGAGGACTTTCTTGAGGAAATTCATAGTTAATGACTCCAAGAAGCATTAACTTTTTTTCTAAGCATACTTTCTATTGAAGTATAACATATATCCATAAAAGTATACAAATTGTAGGTGTAGAGCTCAATGAATTTTTGGGGCCTCTCACTGCTGTGGCCTCTCCCGTTGCGGAGCACAGGCTCCAGACACACAGGCCCAGCGACCATGGCTCACGGGCCCAGCCGCTTCACGGCATGTGGGATCCTCCCGGACCGGGGCACGAACCCGTGTCCTCTGCATCGGCAGGCAGACTCTCAACCACTGCGCCACCAGGGAAGCCCCTCAGTGAATTTTTATAAACTGAATACAACTATGTAACCCCATCAGATGAAGAAAGAGAATATCAGCAGTACCCCAGGAATCCCCTTTCTCTAAAAATGTCATTGCTAAACTCTTCCTAAAGACCCAGTTCAAAGAGACCATAACCCTAGTATAGGTCTCAAGGTGAAGAAGAAGAATTCAGTCAAATCTGTGCCTCACCCCAGGATTAGGTTAATTTGTGCTCAGCAAGTTAAGGATGAATGAGACAAGTACTAAATAATTCCTGGCTTTAATTGCTTTTAAACCTTCTCTAAACCTTAAAAATGTTTATTTCCTTTGACCCAATGATTTTGTTTCTTGGAATCTATCAGAGACTCAGAGAGAGTTCTATACAAGTTGAGAAATAGGATTCAACCTAAGCATTAGTAATAAGGGCTGAGTTAAATCAATTTGTCATTGACTGGTAAATGGAATATTATGCAACGATTAAACAAATAGGAATCTTTGCTTAAATGCTCATGATACAGTGAGAAGTGAAAAGTGCAAGATACAGGAAATGTATGTATATTAGACAATAATTATCTCAATTTTCATTAAAAATGTCTGAACAGTTGGAAGAAAATTACATGAAAACATAAACAATGGTGGTCTCTAGGTGTGAAATTGTAGGCAATTTTATTTTCATGTATTTTATGTACTTTTTTATAAATTAAATATTTCTAAGTGAGTATATTACTTTAGTAATAAAGAATTTAAAATTTTTTATAAAACCATTTACCATTTAAAAAAATTTTTAAATTTTATTTATTTATTTTTTTAACAATTTCATTGGAGTATAATTGCTTTGCAATGGTGTGTTAGTTTCTGCTTTATAACAAAATGAATCAGTTATACATATACATATGTTCCCATATCTCTTCCCTCATGCATCTCCCTCCCTCCCACCCACCCTCCCTATTCCACCCTTCTAGCTTGTCACAAAGCACTGAGCTGATCTCCCTGTGCTATGCGACTGCTTCCCACTAGCTATCTATTTTACATTTGGTAGTATATATATGTCCATATATACACTACCACTCTCTCACTCTGTCCCAGCTTACCCTTCCCCCTCCCCATGTCCTCAAGTCCATTCTCTAGTAGGTCTGAGTCTTTATTCCTGTCTTGCCCCTAGGTTCTTCATGTCCTTTTTTTTTTTTTTTTTAGATTCCATATATATGTATTAGCATACATTATTTGTTTTTCTCTTTCTAACTTACTTCACTCTGTATGACAGACTCTAGGTCCATCCACCTCACTACAAATAACTCAATTTCGTTTCTTTTTATGGCTGAGTAATATTCCATTGTATATATATGTGCCACCTCTTCTTTATCCATTCATCTGTCGATGGACACTTAGGTTGCTTCCATGTCCCGGCTATTGTAAATAGAGCTGCAATGAACATTGTGGTACATGACTCTTTTTGAATTATGGTTTTCTCAGTGTATATGCCCAGTAGTGGGATTGCTGGGTTGTATGGTAGTCCTATTTTTAGTTTTTTAGGGAACCTCCATACTGTTCTCCATAGTGGCTGTGATATAAACCTTTTGAAAACTGAGACTATAAATGACATGGAGCCAAACCAATGGTAGGCATTCTTAATATTTTTGTCATCTTGAAACACCTTTGGAACCATTAAGAAAATATATACTTATCTGTAGTGTGGGTTTCAAAGTAGGTGGGCTTTTGTTTTCTAATTCTTCAAAAATTGATCATCTATACAGCACATGCTTGGTAATTCTCAGTCAGAATACTCTATCCCCTAACTATTTCCATTAAATAGGAGAAAGGGTTTAAATTATTTTTCCCTTTGCCCTTGAACCCCCACACCCAATATATAACAAGCACATGCTCAGGTGTATTTGTCCAGTTGTTCAAGTGAGGGTGGGGTGGAGGTGGGATCATGGACTTGGAATGAGTTTTGTAATTTTGCGACCTTGAGAAAGTGAACAAATGTCTTTGTGCCTTGGTTTGCCTCTAGGAAATGAAGCCCAGAGACGTGCCGATTTTTAAGAGCTGAACTGAACTGCAAGCTTGTGGGTGCGATCAGTGTTAACAGAAGAGGAGAGGGGAAGAGAGGCCTGGCACCTGGAGTGCTGCCCTGGGAAAGCGTGGTTGGTCGAGAAGGGAAGAGGCATCTGGGCAGAGCAGACAGTGCTCGCGCCATGGTGGAGGGGGCATGGAAGGTGAGTGATTTTCTTTGCAATTGTAGAATGCTAGGGCTCAAAGAATCCTCAGTGGTCATCACACCCAGCAAACTCATTTTAAGATGGGCAAACTGAATATAAGACAAGTTAGCCATCTGGCCAGGAGAGGGATCTAATTAGCAGCAGAGGCGGGATTTAAACCAGGTCTTCGATCTCCTGCTCCAGCATTCTTTCTCCTTTCACAGTCTTATGCCAGGTAACTATCTAAACGGAGTGACTCTCCAGGGATACCTGTGGGAAAAGAGTGTCTTTTCTCAAACCAGACACTTTATCAAGTGGCACAGCCTTTCCTTAAGAGCTGCAGCCCATCTGTTGCCATTTTCAGAAGCCAATATCACTTGCTTATTCCTCGGGGTTTCCTAGGCCAGCCCCATGGCTTATTACATAGCCAAAGGGTAGGAGAGACTGGTTGCTGAGAAATACAAGGTTTGAGGAATATTTTATGGTTTGGGTTTGGCCAGAAGCTAAACCCGAAACAGTGATTTGCGGGCAAATAGTTGGTTTGGGAGGTGATCTGGAAAACACCGCTAGGGGAGCGGGAAGTGAGACAGGGAAGGGAAGAAAGGCGGTAAGTGGTGTGTGATCACACCAGCTACCACTGTGGGCACCTGGAGCTCGGCTCTTTGGGAGACTGTGTAGAATATATTTCCTTAGAGTAGGCTTTCTCACCCTCAGCACTGTTGACATTTTGGGCTGCATCATTTATTGTTGTAGGGGGCATGTTGTCAGATGTTTAAGCAGCATCCCTGGCCGCTACCCACTGAATGCCAGTAGCATCTTCCTGTTCCCACTACCCCCACCCCCCTCCAGGGTTGTGACAACCCAAAAGGTCTCCAGACGTTGCCAATTGTCCCCTAGGGGGCAAAATTGCCCAGGGCTGAGAACCATTGCCTAAGAGTTATTCCATCCAGCTTTGGTAGAGGGTTGTTTCTGGGGACATTATCTCTCTGAAACTCATTGGCCAAACATGCTATCTTGGTCAGAATAAAAGTCCACGGGCAGAGATTTGCCAAGTAAATAGCTCTTGGCATTTATAGTAAGTTCTGAGGGTATATGGGTGGACCACAGGCAACACCTACTTTTTGTGGCCATCTAGGGATCTGCTTCATCATTCATTCATTTTGTCATCATTTCTTCATTCATTCTACAAATGTTTATCAAAGATCTATTATATTCTGGGCAGCAGGCAAGACACAGGAGATCCAGTGTTCAATGGTGAGCAAAAAAATGGACACAGTTCCTGTCCTATGTCATTAGAAGTAACAGTCTAGAAGAGCAATGAGCATTAATCAGATAATACAAATGTTTTTAATAACAACTGTGATAAGTGCTAAGACAAGATACACAGCATGGAGATAAATCATAACCTGTGGCTGTTCCTCTGACACTCTACCTTTAGGAACTTGTCACTCATCGTTCCCTCTCCCTGGAACTTTTCCTTCCAGAAAGCATTGCGTGGTCCTTCACTACATTTGGAGCTTTGTTAGTTGTCTCCTCCTTAGAAGAGAATTCCCTGACCACTTTATCTAAGATAGTGCTCCTGTTCTTTTGCCTTTTACCCTATTTATTTGTGGTCCTTGCACTTATCATACCCATAGAAGATTTATATTTATTGTTTGTTGTCCCTGCTACCATACTGACTGTTGTGTTTCCTTTATGATCCCAGCAAGTAGGATAATGCCTGGCACTTAGTAGGTGTTAAAAAAGATTTGTTGTATGAGTAATCTAGAGAGATTGACTTGGTTGGGGAGACCAAGGAAAACTTTCAGAAGAGAACAGCAATAAGCCAAGATCTAAAAAAGGTAGGAATTATCTGGATGAAGAGGGTAGGGAAGAGCATTCCAGAAAGTGGAAGTGGTATGTGGAATGGCTCTGCGGATGGAAGAAGCATGATCATCTTGAGGAACTAAAGGAAGGCCAGTGTGCCTGGGGCAGAGAGAGCAGGAAACCATTAGTTAAGATTTTAATCTTTAGAGTAAAAATATGAAGAAGCTATGGACGTGTGTCGATCAATGGAAAGTTGGGCATGGGAAGGTGGATGACGGGGTGGGAAAATACAACCAGATTTCTTTTTTTTTTTTTAACATCTTTATTGGAGTATAACTGCCTTACAATGGTGTGTTAGTTTCTGCTTTATAACAAAGTGAATCAACTATACATAGACATATGTTCCCATATCTCTTCCCTCTTGCATCTCCCTCCCTCCCATCCTCCCTATCCCACCCCTCTAGGTGGTCACAAGGCACCGAGCTGATCTCCCTGTGCTATGAGGCTGCTTCCCACTAGGTATCTATTTTACATTTGGTAGTGTATATATGTCCAGGCCACTCTCTCACTTCATCCCAGCTTACACATCCCACTCCCCGTGTCCTCAAGTCCATCCTCTATGTCTGCATCCAGATTTCTATTTTAAAAAGATCATTCTGGCTCCAGTGTCTAGAATATTGGAGAGGGACAAGACTGGACGCCATCATGGTGGTATGTTTCATCCTCACAACTTTGTACCCATCTGGTTGAACAGTTGTGTATACATGGAAAATTTCAGGTCATGTATCAGGGGCTCATGTATGTATGTCCTTAAATTCCCAGGAATGGAAAAAGCATTCTTCTCCCCAAAGAGCTTCCAGAGAACTCTTCCCTCCCCGTGCTCCTGACTGGTGTCCATGCCTTCAGAATGTCTCTAGTTTGGGTTGAGGAAGGAAGAGTTGTCATTGCCCCCATTTTAGTGGATGATTCGTCTCCTGGGGTCCTAGCTCCTTAACTAGTCTGCGTGAAATCAAGCCTTGTCCTGGATCTCAGGATCTGGTGGAGGACTATCTTACTGTGAACAAATTTGATGCCTTTTCCAGGGGAGGTTAATCTATCCCTGACTGTTGCAATTGGCCAGTGAGTTGCTTTGTCACATGAAACGTGAGCAGAAGGGTGTGTGCCACTTCTGAGACAGGAGTTTTCAGAGTCAGAGCATCGTTGCCTGTGTTACCTTTTGCCTTTGTAGGCACGCAATAAATGTTTGTTGAGAAAAGATGAATGAAAGGAGAAAGCCCCAGTTAAACTGGGATAGCCAAGGCCTATTACCAGTTTCCACTAACAAGCTGTGGCATAGCTGTTTTGCTATTCTAGTGGCCACACGTGTTTCTTAAGGTTCCTTTCATTTCTAAGACCCTGTACAGATACGGTAGAAGTATAAAATGACGATTTGGGGATGCTTATTGGAAGTGTCGCCCCTGCTGGCTAATGGGGAAAAGACTTGAGTGAGGGATGGAAGCACTGGTAGGCAAGTTATTTTGGAAAAAATCGCTCTTCAGGGTGGTCGCCTGAATAGTAGGTTTTCTCTGGAAGCTGTATTCCAGCGCTCTTTCTCAGACTTTACCGCTACTGAGATCAGAAGAAGGGCCAGCACATATTAATTCACTGAGGAGCCTCAGGACTCTTCCCTGAGACCAGGAAAGGAGGGAAATGTTCCTTCCAATTGCTGTCAAAATTTATTCTTAATAGGTGTACCTTGTAATCATTGTTTTGGTGACCTCAATCCCTGGAGTCACCTCCTTGGGGCAAAAGGATGCCTTAAGCGGGGAGTTGACAGGCCTGGGTTGTGTCTGAGATTGGTAGGGGGCCGTCGCTTTCTCCACTGGAGCCAGATGATTCCCAGCCTTTAACCCATGTCCAATAAGAGTCTCGGACAACACCCAGTGCCGTCTTGCAGATGTACTGATGCTTCAGGCCCCATGGGTGCCCCACCTGGAAGAGTCTTGCACAGAAGAAGAAGTAAACTTCACATTTAATTCAGGTTAAAACTGCGCTGTGGTGAAAGCAATGGGATGGAGTGAAAGGGACCCGCACGTGCCCCCAGAAGACCCCAGTGCTCTCTGCCTTTCACATCTCTTGTGCTTTCTGCAGCTCGTGTCAGATTCCTTGGACCCTCAGCTCTGTGCACGTGTACCTGGGCTGCCCCTCCACGGCCAGGGGTGTGTTACCTAAAACCAGGCGCTGACCTGAGGTCAGGAGCTCTTGGGTGTTTAATCTCTCTGCTGTTCATGCCTAGCTGGGTGGCCTCTGAAATATTATTTAATTTCTCTGGGTTCTGATTTCCCCAGTTGTGTGGCACCGAGTGACATTTCATTGCCTGTGAAAAATGGTGTCATTGGAATGTTTAGGCTTTACCTAGAAGAATATATAGAAGTGTTTCTTGCTGGGGGAGGATTCTGCGAATCTAGGGTCACAGTTTATCTTCTCAACTAGGGCAAGAATTATAACCATAGAAGATTATACCGTAAGAAAAAGGAAAGTTTCTCCCTTTCTAAAAATGAAAATTGTGAAACTTACGTGTATAATTTTGCCCTGATTGCTCAGAGCCAGTATAAATTTAATTGCCCATTGTGTTAGGCTGATTGTTAGTGTATTTTCATTTTCCTTTTGCCCTTTAGTCCTACTTTTCTATTTTATTAACCTTATTGATTTGGCAGGGTATAAGTAAATGCAAAAACTAAATGAAATTACGCATAACTTGAAGGGACCTTATGGATTGTTAAATCCAACTATGCAGTTTACAGACTAAGCAGTAAAGATCTGGACAGAAGGGACTGGAACAGGTAGCCTCAGCTTGTGAGTTACAGAGCCCTGACTTCTGATTCGAGGCAAATACTTGTTCCTCTATTCCATGATGACTGCCCTTCTTAGAGAGTGGAGTTTACCTATGACAATGGGGACAAAGCAACAGTGTTTGCTTGAGTTGCAGGAGCAGTATTCTTTTTTCCTTCAGCTAAGACAGCAAAAGAGATGATGTATTGTATACGTGTTACGTTCAGCCACAACTGAGAACAGAACTAGTCCAGAAAGTCACAGGTCCAGGGCAAAGGACCAAAAGGGACTGTTTTGATACGAGCAAGGTGGTCAAGGTGATCCAAATGGCCATTGATGTTCTAGATCCATTGAGACAAGTTCTAGACAGTGAGCATGCAGTCCAGCAACTTTTACCAGCATCCTTGGCCTCTGGCTTCCCTTGTTTCTGCTCCTGTGGCTTCCATGGGTGTACAAGTTTACTTGGACCTTTGTCTCACTTTTCTTCTTTTGTGCTTCACGCTGCACACTCACTTCTTCCTCCACTTCGCTTGCATGGCACGGAGGTTTCTCAGAAGATGGCGCTAAGGCCCAGGAACAGGATTTTTAGAATTAAACGGATTCTGGCACATGTTACAGAAAAATCAGTTAATTTGTGCCGATTAGGTCACACTTGGTTATACTTGTGACTGTAGGTTATAGGTTCCTCCGGAGTCTTCTGAACCTGGTGGGCCATTTCTAACTGGATGAAAATTACCAACCGTTTGTCTTTGTCCTGATGAAAATTAGCAGTTCATCTTAGTTTCATAGCCACAGTGTACAGCTGTGACGGTAAGTATATTTTCATTAATCTAGTTGAAATATTTAAGGAGTACCTATTATAGGTCTAGTACAGGGGCTCAATCAATTTTTACATATAATATATATGTGCTAAATATTTTTATGGGTAAGTGTAATATATTGTGTTTATGCAGGTAAATGTAATATATTCTGGTGAATGTAGAATATATAACAGCTCTATTATCTGTGTATGCATATTTTTTGGAGGAATTCTGTTGCCTGGCTTCCTCATATTCCTTATTTCCTCACTTTCCATATTCTCTTCCTTGACTCACTGTTTTCCTCTAATACTAAAGTAGAATAAAGGAAACCATGTGTGATGGAGAAAGTTGTACACAGCATAGTTCTCAAGGGCTTATTTATACCTGGTCAGCTATAAGGAGCAATCTAGCAGTTCAGATCAAGTCACTACCCACCTAATGACATCTTGCCATCCTAAACTGAAGGCATCCTAAAGCTTTAGGTGAAACAAACCATCTTCTGAGTGCTGAATTTGCAAACAAATATATATGAAAAATAACAATAAGATCACAAAGATGAATCAAACAAATTGGTCATTTTTACCTCTAGTGTGGGGTAAAATGACAAGACTGAATCGTCAGGAAAGATGCTTAACTCTTCTTATTGCTGTGGTCTCCTAGGGCATACTGTGATGCTGTGGCATGGGAATGCTATGTTATATTGAAATTCTTTCAGTTCTCACTGATACAGAAAGGGTTCTAAATGTACCTCAGTAGATTATAATATAGCAAGCATCCAGCGTAATTAACTTCTCTATCATTTGGAAAATTAATTGGAAAAGACACTACTAATTTTGTAGATAATCCCTCTCAATGGTAATATTATAAATATTTAAGTATGGTTAACAGAATAGTAATACCACATATTTATGTATCATCCTATCTCCAAGGAGTGCTAAGTGATTTACAAATTATTTTTAAATCCACTTGTAGCTCCCAGATTCTCTGGGAAGCAAGCAGGGACAGGTTCTATGAACACTGTTTAAAGACAAGGAATTTGAGATTCACTGAGTGGCAAATCCAGACTCACCCAGGATGTCAGTGTCTGAGTTAGACCCTCTTGGCACCCATGTCCTTCCTCTTTTGTTGTTTTCAGTGGGGGCCTAGAGCCTTCATTTTTATTTGATCAACTTTCTTCCTTCTAGCTTGCTTCCTAAACACTGTCAGGTCACACTCTATTGCATGAGGTTCAAGGCAAAAATGGAATCTGTGCTCTTTAGTGAGGGATTGAGACTATTTTGTGCTCACAGGGAATTTTGCGAACAATCACAAACACATTGTTCTGGGTCAGTCTCTTTTTAAATATTTGGTGGATAGCAAGAATAAGGATTCACTGGATTCTAGAATTTTACCAATGGAAGGGAGGTGATGGGATAGAATGGACAGAACACTTACCTGTGATTCAGGGATCTGGGTTCTAGTTTCAAGAGAGATCTGTGAGTTGATCTGGAGCCATGAGAACCTTCCCCAGGAGATGGGGATTCAGGAAATGAACTTGATTTGTAAGGAAAGGCATAACTGGGCCCTTTAGCACTGGATCCTTTCTGTAAGCTCATAGTTTTCCCCTCCTCTCTAGCCACTATTACAGGCTTTTGGAATTTTTAAAATACAAAAACAGACCTAGTAATAATTGCTACCATTCTCAAGGCCTTTACTTATGTGCGGTCATTATTCCCTTTTAACCTATGACCTAGGTTTTAGCTGTGTGACCTTGGGCAAGTGACATAATCATTCTGGGTCTAAGTTCCATTAAATATAAAAAGGAGCAGTTTGACTAGATCTAGTGGTTTTTAACTGGATCCTGTGAGTCTCTAAGCATCAGGGGAGACTCCTTAGGAGCTTCTGAGAGCATCAAAGAAGAAGCTACATCAGCAGATTGCCTCAGGCCATCAATCCTTTACCTCATTTTCAATCATAGGAGCTTTGCTTTTAATCTGTGTTAAATAGGGCATTATTTGAAAAAAGACTTCTCACACAAAAAAGTTTAGTTTTACTCTGTCAAAATGGATTAAAAGAGATTGAATTTGTCATTCTACCTGAAACAAAGGTATAACATATGAAACAATAGTTTTCAAGACAGTGGACTTCAGCCCATGCATGTGTGGAAATTACCGGAATCCAGAGAAAGAACCATCCTAAAGGATTAGGAGGAATAAGCTGACACAGGATCAGAAATAATGCCTGTCCCCACCAACCAGATTGGAGAGCCTTACACTTCATGGAGCATTGGGTAAAGTACTCAGAGAAGTCTTGTCTCAGTAGTGGGAAATAACTGGCCCTAGAGTAAGCACTGCTCTGGTGCTGTCTAACAAGTCTTGAAAGCAAGAATAAAAGGCCAAATTGTTTCCTTGTAATTTAATTGTATCTCTGAGTAAGCGCAAAAATATTTATAGGAATACAAAATATCTAACAGCAAAGTAAAATTCACAATGATTGGAATCCAATAAAAAATTACCAAGCATGCAAAAAACCAGGAAAATACAACCCATAATGAGGAGAAAAATAAAACTGACCTAGAATTGGCACAAATGTCAGAACTAGCAGACAAGGACATTAAAACAATTATTATAACTACATGCCACATGTTCAGAAAGTAAACTAGAGACATAGAAGATATTTTTTAAAAGCCCAAATCAAACTTCTAGATATGAAAGCTATAATGTCTGAGGTGAAAAATACATTGGATGGAATTAATAGCAGGCTAGACATTGCAGAAGAAAAGACTGGTGAATTTGAAGACATAACAATAGAAACGATCAAAAATGAAACAGAAACACACAGAGAAAAAAGAATTAAAAAAATAAAGAGCATCAGTGAGCTGTGGGGCAACTTCAAGACGATGTGTGTGTGTGTGTGTAAGTATATTTGGAGTCTCTGAAGGAGAGGAAGGGGAAGGACAAAAAATATTTGAAGAAACAATTTGATGAAACTATAAACCCTAATATATTACTTTTCTCTTGTAATAACTAATTACCACAAACTTAGTGGCTTAAAAATGACATAAATTATCTTATACAGGCACCTTAGAGATATTACAGGTTCAGTTCCAGACCACTGCAATAAAACAAATATCACAATAAAGTGAGTCACACAAATTTTTCAATTTCTCAGTGTGTATATTTATATTATACTGTCTAAAAAAACAATGTATACACCTTAATTTAAAAATAATGCTGTTAGACAAATGGTGCTGATAGACTTGCTCCATCACAAATCTTCAATTTGTAAAAAATGCAGTATCTATGACGCACAGTAAAATGAGGTATGCCTATAGTTCTAGAGGTCAGAAGTCTGAAATGGATCTTAGGGACTAAAATAAAGGTATCAGCAGAGCTACATTCCTTCTGGAGGCTCTAGAGGAAAACCTGTTCCTTGTTTATTCCGGCTTCTAGAGGGTTTGCAGTCCTTGGCTTGTGTTTGCATCACTGCAGCTTCTTCCACTGTCACATCTTCTCTGACTCTGGCTCTCCTGTATTCCTCTTATAAGGGCCCTTGTGATTATATCACGTCCACTTGTATCATTCAGGACAATATTCCCATATAAAATCCTTAATTTAATTACCTATGCACGTCCATTTTTCAGTTTACAATTACATAATCACAGGTATTATGGTGTGAATTGTGTCCCTGCACAAGGTATGTTGAAGTCCTAACCTATGGTAACTCTGAATGTGACCTTATTTGGAAATAGGGTCTTTGAGGATGTAGATAAGATACAAATTAAAATGAGGTCATACTGGAATAGGGTGGGCTCTTAATCCAATATGACTTGTAGGTAAGAGAGAAGACAGATGTTAAAGAAAGGGGGACACAATGTTAAAACACAGACACAGAGGACAGATGACCATGTGAAGACAGGTAGAGACCGGAGTCAAACTGCCACAAGCCAAAGAACACCTGGGGCTACCAGAAGCTAGAAAAGGCAAGGGAGTGTCCTCCCATAGGTTTTGGAGGGAGCATGGCCCTGCCAGCATCTTGATTTGGGGCTTCTAACCTCCAGAACTATGAAAGAATAAATTTCTGTTGTTTGAGCCACCTAGTCTGTGGCAGCCCTAACAAACTAATACAATAGGTTTCAAGGATTAGAATGTGGATATTCTTGGGGGGCTGTTATTCTACCAACCACCCAAGAAGCTCAGGAGACCCCAAGCCCAAGAAACGCGAAGAGATTTACACCAAGGCATATCAGGATTACGTTGTCAAAAATCACTGATAAAGAGAGAAATCCTAAAAGCAGCCAGAGGAAAAAAGACACCTTAAATACAGAGGAACAAAGATAAAAAAGCAGATTTCTAATCAGAAACAACATAAGTGAGAAGACAGTGGAACAACATCTTTAAAGTACTGAAAGATAAAATCTGTCTTGACTATACCCAGCAAAAATATCCTTTGAAAATGAAGGCAAATAGCATTTTCAGACCTACAAAAGCTAAAAGCATTCATCACCAGCAGACCATAACTACAAGAAATGTTTAAAGTCCTTCAAGCAGAAAGAGAAAGATCCCAGATGGAAATCTGGATCTACACTAAAGAACGGCAGAAATGGTAACTACATGGGTAAATAGTAAGATTTTGCTCCTTATTAGTAATCTTTTAAAAATGTAATTGACTGTCAAAAATAATAGCTATGTAGTTATTAGCTTTTAAAGTATGTAAAAGTAAAATGTATGATGACAATACCACAAAGACCAGGAAGGGAGAAGAAGTAGAAGCATGCCATTGTCAAGGTTCTTATACTATACATAATGAGGTATAGTATAACATGAAGGTAGACTGTGATAAGTTAAAGATATACACAATATCCTAAAGCAACCACTAAAATAACAAAACAAAGAATTATAGCTGAAAGACCAATACAGAAGATAAAATGGAATCATTAAAAATAATTAATCCGGGGCTTCCCTGGTGGCGCAGTGGTTGAGAGTCTTCCTGCCGATGCAGGGGACACGGGTTTGTGCCCTGGTCCGGGAGGATCCCACATGCCGCAGAGCGGCTGGGCCCGTGAGCCATGGCCCATAACTGAACATCTGTCCTGAGGGACGGCACATACTGTTCCTCATCCAGGTCACAGGAGACAGGCTAGAGGTCATACTGCACAGAATGGCATGTCCGGCTCTCTCCCCCAAGCAGGCTAAAGACACACAAAGGCTGAAATGAAAAGAATGGAAAAAATATATAAAGGGAAAACGCTAACCAGAATAGAGCAAATTTGGCAATACTAAATCAGACAAAAGGAGATTCAAGGTGGATGTTATTAAAATAGCCAAAGAGGACTATTTCAGAATAATAAAAGTTAAAAAAGTTATCAAACAAACCTTTATAACCCTGACAACATTGCTTCTAAATATATAAAACAAAAGCAAATAGAAATGACAGGATAAATAAACAGATCCACAATCCCAATAGACTTTAACATATATTTTTTAGAAATTCAGAAATCAAATACACTAAAAATAAGTGAGGATATAAAAGATTTGAATAACACAGTGAATACATTTTACGTATATATCTCCAATGAACAGCATTCCCTTTATTCACAAGAACATTAAACTTTCAGAAAAAAGTGACATGGATTAGAAAATGTTAACAAATTAAAAAATAGAAATCACATAGGCCACATTCATTGATCATGATGCATTAAAATTAGAAATTGAGAAGGAAAAAAACAACCCCCCCAAACCAAAAGCCAAACTATGTTTCTTAAATATAAAACTGTACTATGTCTTTGTAACATCTGAGTTAAAGAGGAAATAGGGGCTTCCCCGGTGGCACAGTGGTTGAGAGTCTGCCTGCCAATGCAGGGGACGCGGGTTTGTGCCCCGGTCCGGGAAGATCCCACATGCCGCGGAGCGGCTGGGCCCGTGAACCATGGCCGCTGAGCCTGCGCGTCCGGAGCCTGTGCTCCGCAACGGGAGAGGCCTGCATACCGCAAAAAAAAAAAAGAGGAAATAAAAACTATTTAGAAATGCAATATAACAAAATACAATGTGTTAAAACCATTGATATGGCCAAGACAGCACTTGGATTAACATTTGTTATAATTGTACTTATTGGGAAAAACAAGGAAGACCAAAAAATGAATGAACTAATCTTTGAAATCAAGAAGCTGGATACATAGGAGAAAAATAAACTCAAAGAATGTGAAGTGAAGGAATTGGTAAAGATTAAGGTAGAAATTATTTACACAGAAATTAACAAATAAGAAGTTAGTAGAGTTGCCCTGTAGAAAACAAAAGCTGATTCTTTGCAAAGGCCTGTGCATTCTGGTCTCATATCCTCATCCCATTCTTCCTCCTTCCACCTCCATCAAACCCAATGGGCATCCTACTACATCACTACTCAGAGGCCCTGAATATTGAATATAAAGTACTACTTTGCTGTGGCAGGTGGCATTTATCTGTTTGTTCTATTGAAGTCTACCGATGATACGTTAGAAAATTTGAATACAGCCTGTAGAATTGTACACTTGGAAGGGTGTGCAAACCCCAGTACTCTTGAATGTACTGTCAAAAATCTGGTACTTATAAACTCATAGGTTTCTTTCTTAGGGATGAAATCCTTCTTTTGTGAGTGAGCCCTGCAGAGGAGAGGAATGTGGATTTACTTCAGAGTCTATGAAGCCCTGCCCATGGGGCCGTAAGGGTTTAGGTGAGGTGGGCACTCCTGCTTTTCTTTTGATTCGTGTACTTGGCTTCTCACCTCCACTTCATGTTCTACAAAATGGGTGGCCCTGGGAAAATTTGCAAAGGTCAGTTTTTGCATATGTTGTCACATTCCTAACCCTTTTCAGAACCATGAAGTACCTAGTGCATTCCACTTTGGATCCCACTGAGCTAGAATGGGACCCTAAATTCTAGCCACTTCTTCCTCCATCCAACTTATTAGTCCCATGTCTCATGCATGACCTTATATCTCTACTATATGCAAAAAGCAGATAACTAATTAGATAAATGATTCGAATTTAGAATTCTGGGATCTAAAAGCAGTCTGAGAAATCATCACATTCACTGTCCTCAACACTTTAAATCCGTGCTCCCCTCAGAGAGCTTTCTGACTTTCATCTTTTGAATATCCCTACCAGCCAAGTGGTTTTTGTTTGCCTTTAACTGTGTAGTATTTGTGATCAAAACAATGAGAACGTTGACATGCCCCTACCCCCATTCTGATGTGCTTCTCCTATGGAGATGTAGTCTACTAGGGAGAATCACGGATACATAGTGCACAATTTGGGTTTGCATTTGGCTGTATGTAACAGAAGCATAAATACAATGGCCTAACCCAATAAGGTTCTGCTGAATTCCCAAGTAATAAGAAGTCCAGAGCCAGAGAGTCAGGCTGGGGCTGCTGCTCAGGGAGGTCACCAGAGTCAAGTTCCTCACCTGGGTACATGGCTTCCCTGATAAATAGGAGCTCTGCTAGTATGGAAGATGGGAAGAATAGGTATCTGCATCGGAATCAGCATAGTCCAGTCCCCCCATTTCATAGATGAAGAAACTGAGATCCATACAATTTCAGTGACTTGTCCAAGGTCATGAAGCTATTCAGTAACAAAGGTTAGATTAGAACTCAGGACCCAAGACTTCTTACTTGACGTTCTCAAAATCCCCCCAAATGGACATGCTGGCACATGCTTCTGTATTTTGCAGATGCCGTTCCCCTTCCTTGGGACCACAGGCCAACATGCCTGCCCACTTCAACCCTGTTAAAGCGTCCCCACCCTCACCTGACCCTACTCATCTGATCTGATGCTTTTCTTGACTTGAAAGTAGCAATTTCAAGAACTTGGGGAAGGTGGTGTTGGGTTTGTGTTTGACCTGAGGGTTAAGTCTTCAAATCATAAAATTTTTTTTATTGAAGTATATTTGGTTTACAATGTTGTTAAGTTGCTGGTGTACAGCAAAGTGATTCAGTTATATAAATATTATATATATATATTCTTTTAAAGATTTTTTTCCATTATAGGTTTAGTATAAGATAATGAATATAGTTCCCTGTGCTATACGGTAGGTCCTTGTTGTTCATCTATTTTATATGTAGGAGTGTATATTTGTTAATCCCAAGCTCCTAATTTAGCCCCTTTCCCCCAAATCGTATAATTTTTAAGCCTCTTCATAATCTGCATTAACCTAGTGACGGGTCCTCCTTACCTACCTCACTCTCTCCTGTCCATCTACCATTTCCTTCCCACTGCTCACCAAGATCTGCTTGGCACTTGAGCTCCATGGGGCAGGGCTGCCTTTGGAGCTCAGTTCCCACTACACTCTCTGTTCTTATACCTCAGCCTCCAGCAGGTGAATTAGAGGAGTTTTGGGGGGTCGTTATTCTTGTGGGACTCACAAGTCCCTCATGGGAATTGAGCATTGCTAGGACAAGGCCCCTCATTTTTCTTATCTTTGGATTTCTCACAGCACTTTGCACAGGTACTCACATGCAGTAATTCCTCAAAAAAATATTTGCTTGGTGAATGGCTCCTCAGAAAACTTCTAGAAGTGAGATCTGGGGGCTTGTAGAGATGTGTCTTGCCTAGTGCCTGGTACCTGGTAAGCCTCCTGGTGTGATGTCTGCAACTTACTTTCAACTATTTCAGCATTGATATAACGGTATTTTCTGAGTGTTGGTTTAAGCTACAGTCTAGAGATGATCAGTTGCTCTAATCAGGAATATATACTCTGGGGTAGTCAGCTTGTATTTAATCAGAGAAGCCACACTTCAAAGGTCCCTTCAATAAGCCATCTCCTATTAGAAGCATTACTAATTCGCATAATGATTATTATGTTAGTAACGATAGTGGTATTCAAGAGAAGTGGGTGGCCTAAGTATTTTTTGATGTATTTCCCTCTCTTGTATAAAAAGGCTATGAGAAATTACTATGGTCTCAGGGATGGTTTTGTTGGTGTGCTGGTAAATGTTTAACAACAGGCTCTTTGGGGAAATGTATAGTGTTTGCTAATTATTGTGGTGTGAATACTCCTACCATGGTCCAACTACCAACATGAAGCCATTAAACAAGGAGTTGGGAAGAGATGTGTTTATCATACATTTGCCTGTCCAGGTTTCAAACAACTGGCCACTTACAAAGATTTTTAACCCAGATATGGCAGCTCTTCAGCTATTCTCATTAACCTAGACATTAAGAGGACCGGTCTCTGAAATCCTTCAGCTTCAGGTGCTGCCCCTCTTGTGATAAACTTGACTCAAAACTATGTACTACAAAACTCTGAAAAAGCAAGTCAAAGGGATGTTAATGGGTACGTTACCTCTGGGGATGGCTAATCCTTTTGCAGACCTTCTGAGGGGCTGGGTAGGACACACCTAAGAATTGTCTCACCAAAGGACATGAAAGCTGAGGTATTCATGCATGAGTTGGTGAATGAATACCTCACTGGTTGCAAAGGCCAGGCATGCTCCTGAGTCTAGAGAAAAACCATAGGTAGAGAGAGATGCAGGTCCTTGAAGGAGGAAGGCTTCGGCATGTTTGAGAACCGTCTGCTGGAGCCACAGATGCCTTCCAAGTAAGCTCAGGGAATATGGCCGGGGCTGGACCTACAGCAGGGCAGACTGGCCAGCCCCCAGCAGAAGAGCCTCCCCAAGAGCTGGTAGAGCACAAGGACTCCACTCCTGCCAGGGCTGTATGGGAGGGAATGAACAGGAGGTCAGCTCCCCTACTCTACCCTGTTCTCCGGTGACTGGTCTTATACTGGAGTGGGGGTGGGAGCTGCAGCCCAGGGTGCGGGGGAACTGAAGGGAAATAGTCTTAACCATTGACTAGTCCCCTGGAATATTGACTAGTGATTTGGGAGAATGTCTGCCTATTGGGTCCTCACCACTACCCACTTTCACTCCATGGGAAAGAGGGACCCAACTGTGTTCCCGGAAATCTCCCCAAACTCTCACACATTCTTCTTTGAAACAGGGAAGCCGTGTCTCCTCTAAATCCCAAGCATTGCCACTGTAACCCCTTACACCCCATCAGCAACAGGAAAGAACGTCAGACTTTACAAGGAGCAGCTCTGTATTTCACGTATCCAGGCTCTTGTCTCTTCAAGGAATAATTGTTTGTTCTGTCTCTTAGCTGGCAGTGCCCCCAGGCTGTTGAAGGGCAAGGTGCTATCTTTAAAAACTCTGCAGAATAAAGCAGGACCTCAGCAAACCCAGAAGGCATTAGCAGTTGCCTGAGGTCAGGTTATTGAAATGAACATCAGCTTCTCCATCATGAAGAAGAACCTCCAAATGAAAATTAAATCAGCCTAATAATAAGCATTTGTTTCTCCCACAGTACACACTAGTTGGTAAAACTGCCTTCTGCTTCCAGCCAGTACATTTTACTCATTTCTGGTTGCATTCTTGTCATCCCAGTTCAATATGGAAATTTTTGTCCTGGAGCTAATTAGTTTCAGCTGATACTTACTCAGCATCACACTTTTTGGAGATAAATACAAGTAGAGTAGCCAGTTGGTGTGATGGAATCCTTTTTTTTTTCTGTGTAAGTTTATGCCGTCCTTACTGTTTTCTTTTTCTACATTTCTTTAAAGATGAGAAAAAAAACCTTAAGTCTTATGAAATCTGTCAGTGTAAGAGGACAAGAGCTTCACAGGAAAGAGGGAAAAAAATCATTTGTCAACCCCCAGGGCAGGTTCTGAAGGAAATGTACAGCTTTATTTCTATTGCAGGAATATGTGAGATAGATGAAAAAAAATCCAGCCTTGGCATAATGGGCCCTGTTTGCAGCTGACACCGTGAGGTTTCTGCACCAGGGACCTGAGGAGTTGTCAGTGTTAATAAAAAGAAGTTTTCCTGATAATGGTTTTGGTGCACTTTGTGCAAGCGTGTGCTATTCCTAGTGTTTGGTTAGAAAGAGACTATAATATGGAATGTATTATACAGAAGAGCCAAAAATAACATCTGTCTTGAAAATAAGGGGAACGATCTCATTTCATATCTCTTACTTGACAGCATCTTTTTTTTTTCTTTACTGGAAGATTATAGTTTTGTATAGTTTACAGAAATAGCATTTAAACATTGCGTGTGATTTTAGACTCAAATGGGATCTACTTAATAAGACACACAAGCAATTAGAGAACTTGGTTGTAATCACTTCTGAAACCCCAGAAAGTTTACATCGGCTGGGCTGAGTTGCTTCCTTCCTAGGCTTTCTCATTTCGGAAGCTGAGTAGAGGAAATTACCACTGCCCACATCATGTATACAGATCATCTTTACCTAGCAGTACAGATGGTTTTGAACTTCGTGCTGCTACTGCTTGGGCAGATTTCTCATTTCCAGAATGAAAATTATGTTCGCCAGGGATTGGAGTTTGGTGGACACAGAAGTTAAGCACACTTGGCAGTTCATCTTAGGGAAGAATGAATGATTAGGAAAGAAACCCCAGTTTTCTCTTTTTAATTTTATGTAGCAGAGGAGTTACCTGTCTCAGCTGTAATCTAAGCCCACCTACTTAACATTTTTAACCTTCCAAATGTAGGAACTCTTCTACAAGTCCAAAATGTGCCGATACAATTTTAGCAGAAGTCTCATGACAACCATGTTATTGTCATTAGGATTTGCCTTGCTCTTGGATCTCCTTCTGTGCTTTAGCTGTTTTAATCAGTTGAACTCCATATTTCAGAAGAAGCTGGTATTCCCTGCTGTCATGACTGTGCTTGATGAACTACCAGTCTTCAGTTCTTATCATCATTATTGTTTGGTTAGTGATCACAGTCTTTGATTTCAGTGCTTGTATCTATTGGCTAAATCATCTCTTGGATGCCCAGGAAGAGTCTACTTGGATAGATAAATGATCTGTCATTTAAGTAATTCTGATGGTTTATAATGGGCAATATTATGGTGGTAGAGATGGTAGTGGTGTTAGTGATAATTGGTGATGGAGATGGTGGTGTTACTGGAGGTGGTGGTGGCAGAGATAATATTGGAGGTGGTGGTGGCGGAGATAATAGTAGAGGTGATGGTGGTGGTGATGGAGATGGTGGAGCTAGTGAAGTGGTGGTGGAGGTGATGGAGAAAGTGGTGATGGGATGGCGAGACTATTTTGCCAGGCTCAGTCGTTGGAGGGAGTTATATATAGGAGGCACTGAAGGCTTACTATTAATGATGGTAGTCAAACCGTTACTGTTTAAGGTGTGGTCCATAGACTTGTGGCAGTGACCACCAGCCAGCTCTTTGTTAGAAATGTAAAAGCTTAGGTTCCATCTCAGACCAACTGAATCAGAATCTGCATTTTAGCAGTACTCCCAGGTGATTTATATGTACATTAAAGTTCCAGAAGCACTGGTCTAAAGGAGAAATAGCTACAAATACCCTTTACTCTCGTGGCCTCGTGTTCCTGCCCTGCCTCCTCCCCCTGAGGGAATCTCAGCCTTTAGCTGCATATAAGATAAGGGAGGTCAATGTTTAGCTGACTAGTAGAAGGTTATTTGGCCTGTACTCCAGGGTCTAGAGTCAGGTTTAAGTATGGATCCAAAAGAAAGCTGTTCATGCCCTGAAATTTGAGATACCCTAACTAAATATATCTTATCTAAATTTGCCATGGTGCCTGGAGTGCTCATTAGCTTGACTTTTCAAGAAACACAGCCTTTTAGCAGGAATAAGACATTTGGGTGCCACACTGAGGCCTTGATTACGTTATCTGATTACTGTATTAGAACCTGAGGACCTTGGGACCATATGGGTTCCTTAGGAAAGTCTGTAGAGAGCTTGCCTACCTTACCTGATATGTAGTGGGAACCCATGGCACAAGGCGCACACACACACACACACACACACAGACACACACACACACACACACACACACATACACAATGCAGATTAATTACATAAGCAGAAATTCCTGTGTAGCATTAGTGGTATGTGTGTGTGTGAATTGTGTGAGGAGAGACAGGGTTGATTTCTACACATATGTTATGGTTATGTATTGCTATATAGCAGACTACCCCCAAGATTTAATGGCTTAAAAGAACAATCATTTATTTTTGCTCATAAATCTATCATTTAGGCTGTGTTTGGTGAGGACAGCTTGTTTCTGCTCCACATAGCACCAGCTAGGTTGGTCCAGTTGAGACTGAAAGATATGCTTCCAAAATTACTCGCTGCCTGTGAGCAAGTTGGTGCTCAGCTAGGGCTGTCAACTGGTGTCTTGGTACCTCTCCATATGGGCCCATTTGCTTGGGCTTCCTTACAGTATGGTGTTTGGGTTCCAAGCGCAGATGTTCCCAAAGACTTGGGCAGAAGCTGTAGAACTTCTTATAATCTAGCTTCTGAAGTCTCAGATGCTATTTTTTTATGATTGCCTTTCTTTTATGTGGGTGTCCTTTTCATACATATATCCCAGTGCTGGTGTATTTTTGGGGGGGGCAGCACTGGTGTGGCATTTTAAATGAATAAATATAGTTTTGCAACACTGATGCTATCTGCGAAATTTCTAACCTGGTCTTCCCCAGCTTGCTCAGGTACTGTAGAATGAGAAAGAAAAAGCACTGTACAAATAATCAATTAATAGGCTATGTTATAGGGCACTCTAAAAGTAGGACTGGGTTGTGAGGAACAGGTTAATCTGAGGCCAAGAGGGAAAGAGTCAAGGTTGTCTTTGGTTGAGGTTGAGCTTACAAAGATTAGGACTCTGATTGATTAAACTACTCTTGGTCTCACAAGGCAACTGTATATTGAAATAGCGAGTAGAAGTAAGAGTTTAAGTAGAAGTTACCCGTGGAGGGGATCTTCCCCGAATGATACTTTCACCAGGGCCTTCCCCAGCTTAAGAACCTATCGTGGCTTCCTACTCCCATGTTTGGCTTTCAAAGTTCCCCGTAAATGGACCTCACAGTAACTATCCCAACCATCCTCCCATAAGCCCCCAACATTCTTGGCCTAAGCCAGCACCATCTCTTCAAGGCCCTGACTTATCAAACCATATCAAGCTTCCTTGCCTTTGCTTAGTCTGTTCCCCCAGCCAGAAAAGCTCTCTGACTTTTTATCTAAGAAAATCATATTCCTTCAACAAGTCCTACTTCTCCCACAGAATCTTTTCTGACCACTCTGACTACTATGGAGTAATTTTTTCTTGGAACTCTGATAGTCTTATCAGTGTAAAAAATAGTCTCAACTTCCCTCAACTTTCCATTTCCCCCACTCGGGGAGGGGCTCCCTTTTCCCGTACCCCTTCTTTTCAGTACTGAGTTTTCCTCTCTGTCAGTCCCAATGCAAACACCATTACAAGAAACACCATGCAAATGCAGGTGTTTAACGATACAGCAGGCTTATAGTATTGCCTTTCTCAGGGATATTGGTCTTTTAACTAGTGATTGCACCTTTGACCTAAATCAAATCACTATATATTTATTGAGAATCTACCACGCACAAGGCCGTGTGAGGGCCTGTGGAAGGGCCAAAGCAGTGTTAGACATGACTTGCCCCCAAGGAACTTAAAGTTTAGCTGGGCACTATATATAAAATAGTTAACTAATAAGGACCTACTGTATAGCACCAGGAACTCTACTCAGTACTCCGTAATGGCCTATATGGGAAAAGAATCTAAAAAAGAGTAGATTTATATATATGTATAACTGATTCACTTTGCTGTACATCTGAAACTAACACAACATTGTAAATCAACTCTACTCCAATAAGAAATTAGAAAAAAATTTAGCAGGCAGAGGAGCCTAATATACATTAGAAACAATAAAATACAAGTTTAATGGTAAACTGTTGGTTTTGAACGTAGGGTATCTTATGAAGGTAAACTCACCGCCAAGATGAAATGTCAGGGGTGGCTAGAAGGGCATTTTTCTGCTGCCATGCTCGGCTCTTCCAGGTGCTTCATAAAGATGCTCCATGATTCTGCTGGATGGTGGGCGTGGTCTCAGCGAAGCTGTGACCCAGAGAGATGTGGAGGGTGGAGGAGGTAGTGGTGGTAGGTGGGGAACCCTGGTGGAAATCCTCACTCATGCTTGCAGGCGCGGCCAGGGGACTGAGAAAATTATAAAGGAGGCGTGAGGACACAGCAATGTCACTGCACTCCACTTTGGTTCCGCAGCCAGGATTTTCACGTTTCTTCACCATGGTGATATACCTGCTGTCCAAATACCTGCTGCTGTTTGGAGGAAACCGTTATCACGATTTTCAGAGAATGACAATCTGAATTTGAGCCATGCTCAGAAACCTCCAGAAAGTCTACTTCCCTTTAGCTCTTTAGAGGGAAACAGGATATTTTGTGGTAGGTCAAGAAATGAGGAAAGAAAAATAGTAGGATGGGGAATGGAAATAAGGAAAAACAGACCTACGGAAAATGGAAGAGGGTTAAGCAGGGGAGGCATGTGGCATCCACTGAAATGAGACAAGTTTCCTATCTTTTAAAACAAATTTTCCAACTTTTCATATATACAGGGAGACCACACAGTGTTTGTCATAAAAGTCAGTAGCATAGATTTCTGGACTTCCTCCACTCTCTCTATTCCCATGGACCCCACCCTCTCAAAGAAACAAAAAAGGAAGCGAATCGGGGTGGTGAGAGGCTAAGTGACTACAGAAGAATCCCACTAGCTTCACGTACAACTGGAACTGAGACATTTAACGCTAGGCCAGGCTTGCCACCAAGTCCTGCAGAAAGCAAATACACACCCGGTGTTCTAGCCACAAGTTAACCCTGAACCAGGGCCCATTAGTGACTTGTAAACCATTATTGTTGTTGGTACAGTTACTACTTCACCTAGAACTAGGTAGAGGCAATTTTAAGGGGGCTTATTTATATCATTAGCTAACTGCTGGTTCGTTCATTCATTCCTTCATTTCATCAGCCACAGTCTTGTCCTTGTGCTAGACCGGTGGTCTGTGTGTGTTTTCCTTACACGTTGTATTGTTAGCTTCTCAAGGAATATGGATGGATGTAGTGTATTCCATATACACGCCTGGCTTATAAGAAAACTTATCACGTGAAATCATCTATGCTAGTTTCCCCTTCCAGCTGGCTGAAAGGGAGATGATGCCCAGTGAAATTCTGTAATTTTCTTTTGTTATAATGTCTTTATTTAGTTTAAGTATTTGGGTTATGCTGGCCTCATAAAATTTTTCGGAAAGTATTCCCTCCTCTTCTATTTTCTAAAAGAGTTTGTGTAATGCTGTAATTATTACTTCCGTAAATATTTGATAGAATTCACCAGTGTAACCGTCAGGGCCTGGGGTTTTGTTTGCGGCAACGTTTTAAATAATGAATTCAATTTACTTAATAGCAATGGAGCTATTAAAAACTTTTACGTCATTTTGCCTCAGTATTGGTAAGATGTATTTTTCAAGAATTTGTTCATTTTATCTAAGTTGTGGAATTTGTTGGCATAAAGTTTTTCATAAGGTTCATTTCTTACCCATTTGATGTATTGGATTTGTGGTAATAACACTTCTTTTATTCTTGGTATTGGCAATTTGTGTTCTTAATGAAACTTTGGAGACCAAATGTTGATGATGCTGAAGCCACAAGATGGAATAAACCTTGGTCTTTGAATCACATATTGGTAGAGAGCTGCCAACTAATCAGAAAACCTGTATCGTATTGTTACAGGAGCAGGAAAGAAACATCTGTCACAGAGATTTGGGGGGTTGGTTTGTTATAGCAACTAGCATTACCTTACCTATTGCAGATCATCGTAACTAGTTTCTATGTTCATATTCCTTGCTCTACTGTGACCCCTGGAGAATAGGGGCCATGATAATACTGCTCTTGGTACTTTTTCCAGGGCATAGTGCAGTACTTGGTGAATATTAGGTTCTCCATAAACGTTTTTTGAATATACATGAATGACTGAAATTGTTCCTTTGTGTTTGGAGCCTTGAAGTATTCTTTCCCTGGGATGGGTGACTCAACTCTAAGTTGGAGCTTCCAAAAGCAAGCAGTATTGGCTGGCTGCATCTTTCCCATCATCCTTCTCCTTTCCCCTCCCTTCTTCTCACTGCTTTCTGTGTCCTGTCTTCTTTATTCCAGAATTACACCTGAGGGTCACTGTCAGAGAACGTTTATGAAGGTGAAATCTCTTCAATTTGGATCCCACTAGAAGGGAATTCAGAATAAAACAGACATGGGCTGGGCTTATGTTTGCTTTTGCTTTCTCACCAAGACATACTGAAAAAAAAAAATCTACCCAGCAAATAACACCACCACTTAGAACTTTATGCAAATGAGTATATAAAAATTGATCCCACTGACTTTGATCTGTTTGTTCGGTGAAGTTTGTTTCAATTTGCATTTTTTAATATTTTGATGTGGACCATTAAAATAATTTTTTTAAATTTATTTTTAGGCTGCATTGGGTCTTCGTTGCAGTGCGCAGGCTTCTCATTTTTTTTTAACGTCTTTATTGGAGTATAATTGCTTGACAATTGTGTGTTAGTTTCTGCTGTATGACAAAGTGAATCAGCTATATGCATATGTATATCTCCATATCCCCTCCCTCTTGCGTCTCCCTCCCACCCTCGCTATCCCACCCCTCTAGGTGGTCTCAAAGCACCTAGCTGATCTCCCTGTGCTAGCTGCTTCCCACTAGCTATGGAAAAGATAAAAGAAAATAAGTAAGTTGATAAAGCCACGGGAAAATGTATACCACATATACTGCTAGCAGAGCGTTAATTGGGATTGTTTCTTGGAGGGCCACATTATACTCGGAGAATCTTTAAAATGTTTGTACCCTTTGACCCACAATTCCACTTGTAGGAATTGATTCTAAGGAAATAAAGATGTGTATAAAGAAGAAAAAGAAAAGAGGGATGTTGAGATTACTTGAAAGAACAAATGTTTGAAGGACTCTTCCAGTGACATGAGTTTAATGCCTTTGCCTATGTAATAGACTACTTATAAATTATATTTAAAGTAGATATCAGATTCATTGCTGGAAAAAGCATATTTTGCTGTATCTTAGCATATATTCCTATAAAATAATTTTATCAAAACATTTCTCGTTCAGACTTTTACCAAATTGGACTAGCCCCTTAAACAACAGGTATTGGTGAGGGGCTTTCTCTGCGAAGTAACAGTCAGCTGAAGGTTGGGTGCCTCCTGCAGATATTCTGCGGTCCTTATTAAGTGAGAATGAAAACATTCCAACACATACAGTTTGCTGGGTTCTAGGTAACGTCTTGAGTGTTTTTAAAGTAATAACAAATGCTTAGAGCTACATTTCATTTCAGTGGTGTTTTTTCTTAACTACTTGCTGACAAGTTTACTACTCTGCTCAAAGCAAACAGGTGCCGTACGAATTCTCAAAATATCTTTGTTCTTTGTCTTGCCTCATTTATGCTGAAGAGTTTCTACAGTACTTCTTTTTTGTGCATCATATACATCCTTAGAAAATGTAGGCCTCCTTCAGTATACCCTGCAAAAGCACTCTAGCAAGCATTTATTATAAAGCAGACATTATTTTCCATTACTATCTGGAGGTTTATTCATCAGGAGAAAACCCTCCCATAGACTGAGTTGAAAAATTCTGGCAGGAAGTGTGTGGAAAGGAAGAATGGCATAGGGTGGCATGGTAGGAATTGTGGGATTCCTGGAGTTTGCAGTCTCCACTTAAACCATACCCTTCCCCATTACATCACCTTTCTCAATTCTCCTATGACCCTTCAACTCCCATCCTTCCTTAGCCCATAATACCCCTAGGAATTTACACAATATCTAGAAATTCCCTGATTTCATACTCAGTTCTCTGAAACTCTGCTTCCCTTTTCCTTTAGTTTGCTTATTTAGGGTCCCCTAAAGCTGGGCTGTGATATTGTACCTCCACAGAAGATGTCTGACAAATGAAAGACTCCCATCTGTACATCTCCTTAATTGGAGGCTTTAGAGTCTGTGAAATGCAAATACAATTTGGTTAGTTTAAATTCTATATATAATTTACTTAATCAGAGGGAATAATTTAAGAGCAGACAGCGGAGTAAAATCTTGCCATAAACTGTCTTGTTTTAATAATTATGATGATTAAAACTGTTAACTATTATTGAGTGCTTACTATGTTCCAGATGTTATTGGAAATACTTTACAACATATGTTAAATCATTGATCCTCATACCAGCCCTATGAAATAAGCACTATCATTACTCCCATTTTACAGATGAGAACACTAAGGTACAGAGAGGATAAGTAGTTTATCCAAGCCTAAACATCTTGTAGTGGTAAATATTCAAATATTTCTTGTTGAAGAATCTTCCTCTTGCTCAGAGTATGCATATTATATCTGCTTTTGGTGTATAAGAGAAATATTATGATGGTTATTCTTGTCTTTAAATGACATCTACATAAAAAATTTCTACTCTATATTTTAGAGCTATACTCATGTTAACAGAAAAATCATTTTACCTAGTATCTAGGTAAAAATCATTTACCTAGTATAGGATACCTAGTATCCTAAAATACTATCTTGGTTTTTAACCCAGAAATATCAGATCTAAATTCTTAATTTGATGAAATATTTTGCAAGTTGAATTTGAAGCCATCACAACCATCATTGTGATCAGTAGGACTGATTCTCATTATAAACAGTTTGCTCTCTCTTAATAAGGTATGGTATTACAAAATCTACCAGTTTTCACTAGCATAATCTGTGCTGTAAAAGTAACTAAAGGGAACTTGGCTCCTGAAACTTTTTCTGCCCTGTCTTCTCTGTGGTGTATTATGAGGATAACATGTAAAAATACACGTGGTGTCACTTATGTTAGAGTCCTAATCAAATGTTAATAGTTTAACTTCATATTGTATTTTATTAAGCATTCATAAAACAGTTTTAGGCGTGTTTGTTCCTCATGGGTTCGTGTAGGTTTCTGATAACATATTTGTTTAAAGAATTCATTTTTCAGGTTTAATTCTGCTGTCTCTATAATCCTGAGTATTTCTGCAGTGGATTAATTGCACTGAAAGCCCCAAGTTTCCACTCCTCCTACTTTGGGAGGGACATTTTCCCCCAGCTCTTGACTCTGTGGTCAGCCACATGATTTGCTTTGGCCAATGGGGTCTTAATAAATGTGGTACAAAGTATGCACTCCGGACTCAGTCTTTGCTGCTGTTGCATCTTTGCCATAACGATGAGAACATGACCATGCTAGCCCACTAAAAGACTGTAAAAGATGCCTATAAAAGATTCAGGTCATCTGAGGCTATCTAGGACCAGTCACCCTCTAGCCAACCTGCCAGCTGTCCATAGACTCACAAGTGAGCCTAGCCAAGATCAGCCAAGATCAGCCAAGCACGAGCTGGGTCAGCAGAACTACCAGCTGACATATAGACTAGGGAGAAATACCAAATTATCATTACTTTAAGACACTATGCATTGGGATGTTTTGTTATATTGCAATAGCTAACAGATTCAACCTTAATTGCAGCCATAATCATTACTATTTAGAAATATTTCCCCATTCGAGTGTATATTGAAGCTGTTCAGAATAGTGAATTAGGCGCTTGGCTTCAGAACCAGGCTGCCTGGGGTTCAAATCCCAGTTTTTAAATTTGTTTCACTCATAATAGTGCCTGGCACTAGTAAATATGTTAAATAAAATGAAGTAGAGATATTATGTAGATATTTATGAAGTAGATAATATTACACCCATTTAGTAGACGTTGATACCAAGGCTCAGAGAAGTTAAGAAACTTGCACAGTATCACAGTAAGTGGCAGAGCCAAGATTATGAATCTCAGTCTGGCCATGTTTATGATGACTATTATAAATACATTGCCATAGCATCTTACCCATTTGGGCTTTCTTTTGGACTTTTGGTCCAAATTTCAGTCTTGTACCTCAAGTATAATTTTTAAAAATAAATTTAGAAATCTAAATAATATTAACAGGGAAGAAGAGGATGTAACAGAGAAAATGTAAACTGTGCAAGTGCTGTGTATCCCCTTTTACTTGCCAAGGGTACCTTGACATTAAAATCCTGTTTATATACATCAGTTTTGGTCATGGGAAATGAAGATAAATGAAAACCACATTGGGTAAATCTCATCTATTAAATACAGTAAACACTTCATTAAACCAGACCTATTGCTGAGTTTGAGGATGGAGTGGGGGAATAAACCTAAATGAACTTACAGTATTTGAATTATAGATTTATTTTTCAAAGAAGTACAGTTTTACTTAGGTAAATAGTGTTTTCATGGCAAATACTGTTGTTTATAGCTTCTGCTGTGCAGTTATAATAATTAATATTTAGCTCTCACTTGTTCCCCATCCCCTGCTGAAGGCTATGGAATTGTAATGGGATAAACTGCTTAAACACAACATCCAGTCATTGCTCATTGTTAATTTCTTTGGCAAGACAATAATGATAGAATGATCCTAAATTCTGGACTCTAGAATCTATATTACTGAGATTTTATAATCCCTCATTCCTCTGGATTTTCCACACAACTGTTTTTTTAGTTTTAATAATCTATCTTATTTACCCCAATATCTCCAAAATATTATTACTTCAACATGTAATCAGCATAAAAATTATTAAGAATATTTTACATTTTTATGCTAAATCCAGTGTGGATTTAATCTTATAGTACATCTCGATTTGGACTAGCATTCACTTTTTTTGTTGTTAATTTTATGGTTTTTTAAATTGAAGTACAGTTGATTTACAATGTTGTGTTAGTTTCAGGTGTACAGCAAAGTGATTCAGCTTATAAACAGACACACACACACACACACATTTATATTCTTTTTCAGATTCTTTTCCATTACAGGTTATTACAAGATAATTGAATATAGTTCTCCATGCTATACAGTAGGTCCTTGTTGTTTATCTATTTGATATATGGTAGTGTGTATCTATTAATCCCATACCCCTAATTTGTCCCTTCCCACTTCCCTTTCCTCTTTGGTAACCGTAAGTTTGTTTTCTATGTTGTGAGTCTATTGCTGTTTTGTAAATAAGTTCATTAGTATCATTGTCTTATATTCCACATATGAGTGATATCATATGATATTTATCTTTCTCTGTCTGACTTACTTCACTTAGTATGATAATCTCTAGGTCAGTCCATGATGCTGCAGATGGCATTATTTCATATTTTTTGATGGACATTTAGGTTGCTTCCATGTCTTGGCTATTGTGAATAGTACTGCTATGAACACTGGGGTGCATGTAGCTTTTTGAATTAGAGTTTTCATCTTTTCTGGAAATATGCCTAGGAATAGGATTGCTGGATCATATGGTAACTCTATTTTTAGTTTTTTAGGAACGTCCATACTGTTCTCCATAGTGGCTGCATCAATTTACATTCCCACCGATAGTGTAGGAGGGTTCCCTTTTCTCCACACCCTCTCCAGCATTTATTATTTGTTGACTTTTTGATGATGGCCATTCTGACCGGTGTGAGGTGATACCTCATTGTAGTTTTGATTTGCATTTCTCTAATAATTAGCAATGTTGAGAATCTTTTTATATGCCTGTTGGTCATCTGTCCATACACTTTTGATCATTGTCACCAACAAGCAACAAAATGCTGAACTTGTCCCTTTCTTGTGCACATGCTAACAGTCATAAAAAAAAAACAAAAAACCCACTGGAGTCAATTCTTTGGGATCAGACTTTGGACAAAATGGCCTGCGTAATCTACAGCCTGGGTAATTTGCCTCTGGACTCTGTTCTGAATGTACTTTTCAAAGTGTTCAGTTTCTGTTTTCTTTTACTCTGTCCAGTAAAGGAGACTCAGACTGTTGTTTAACAGTTTCTGCCTGGGATCAATCTCAAATGACCCAGCCTTTTCTGTCTTTTATCCTATACATCGGAATCATAATGCGCCTCCACCATACGTTTGAGAGCTGTAATTCACCCCGGGGAGCTCAAGACCAGTCGCTTTGTGTGTATGGTGACAAGCGTGTCAGCTAAGATCGATGGGCAGCCTTCTGTGTCAGGAGCTTCCTTGCTGAAGATGGGCTGTTGTTACATGCCCCCAAATCCCCATCCCTAGGGATAGGCCAGTGCCAAGTCCAGACTCATGGACAGATAATTATTATCATAGTAAAGTAACGTCAAAGAAGGAGGGGAATTCTGTGGCCGTGAGATCACGGTAGATCTGAGTGCAACTTCTGCAGTGTTTCATTAGTTTTCTCTGCAACAGTCCAGGAAGTGGCATGCATGAGGCTTCCTGGCTCACAGATTTGCTGTGCTTCTGGAAAAACAACAACAAAAAAACTGAAGAATTAAGAAATATGTTTATGGTACCCATATCTTAAGAAGCTTTTACTTGATCTTGGCAGGGCAAGCCATTGTTCTAACAATTGAAAACATCTTTTTAAACTGTTTCCAGAAAGCATTTGGAAACACCCCCAAGTAAGGTTACATATTTACAATTCAGCTCTAAGCCTCAATTAAAGCTGTTGTTGTATAGCGTTTGCTGCCTCTGATAGCCTGACACCATAATAATATTATACAGTATCTGAAGATAACGAGATGAGTCTCTAACATCTGCTTATACTCAGAAAACAAGGGAGAATTGGAAGGCTGCATCCTGCAACACTTGTGAAGCACCGCCTTTACTTGCTGGAGACACAGGGTGGCTTTTCCCATCGATTGTTGTCTGCCATCCGGGGGCAAGAGCAAAATGATCCAGAAGAGGTTGGAGAAAGCTTACCATAGATAGGCTGCTCATTCTGGGGACTTAGCTAGACTGAGCTCATTACCTCATTCGGGGAACCATTTGTGAGCTCCTCCGGAATAGTTCAAGACTGTGTTTTTAATTACCATTTCTTTTTTTGTGGCAAGAGCGTTTAAGGTTTACTCTTTGAGCAACAGTCAAGAATATAATACACTATCATCAGCTGTAATCACCGTGCTATACATTATATACCCAGAGCTTGTTCACTGTATAACTGGAAGTTTGTACACATTGGCCACTATCTCCCTACCCTCCACCCCCCTGCCGACTCTGATAATCACTGATCTACTCTCTGTCTCTCTGTGTTTGGCTTTTTTAGATTCCACGTATAGGTAAGATCATACAGCATTTGTCTTTCTCTGACTTCTTTCACTTTGTATAATGCCCTCATGGTTCATCTAAGTTGTCGCAAATGGCAGGATTTCCTTCTTTATCGTGGCTGAAAAATATTACATTGTATATGTATACTTCATCTTCTTTATCCATTCGTCCACTGATGGAGCTTTAGGTGGTTTCCATATCGTGGCTATTGAGAATAGCGCTGCAGTGAACATGGGAGTGCAGATATCTCTGTGGAATCTTGATTTCACTTTCTTTGGATATATAACCAGAAGTGGGATTGCTGGATCATATGGCAACTCAATTTTTAATTCTTTGAGGAATCTCCATACTGTTTTCCATGGTGGTTGTACTAATTTACATTCCCACCAACAGTGCCCAAGGGTTCCCTTTTCTCCACATCCTTGCCAACACTAGGTATCTCTTGTCTTTTTGATAATAGCCATTCTAACAGGTGTGAGGTGATATCTCATTGTGGTTTTGATTTGCATTTCTCTGATGATTAGTGATGTGGAGGTGTTAGCTAATGCTGTGGTGGTAATCCTTTTGTAATATATACATGTATCAAATCAACATGTCACACACCTTAGACTTATATAATAGTATATATCAATTACATCTCAATAAAGCTGGAGAAAATCTTAAAAACGTATAAATAATACATAGTTGTATTTTTAAGTTAGTTTATTAAATAAGAGTCTGTGATTTCCCAATGGTGGCGAATACTCCAGAGGTAATGCGTTTTTCTGACTTGGATCTTTGCTCTAATCTGCTCTTATCTAGAATGTTGTCCTCTGGAACCAAGTGATAGTGAATGATGTTTTTGTTTGTTTTCTTTTTTTTTAAGATTTTTTTTTGAAGTGGACCATTTTTTAAAAGTCTTTATTGAATTTGTTACCATATTGCTTCTGTTTTGGTTTTTTGTCCGTGAGGCATGAGGGATCTTAACTCCCCAACCAGGGATCGAACCTGCACCCCCTGCATTGGAAGGCGAAGTCTCAACCAGTGGACCACCAACGAAGTCCCCAGGAATGATGTTTAATCTGCCTGTCTGACACTTTTAGCAAGAGACCCACTTGGAAAGAGGTTTAAGATGGATCTACCTTACGCCATGCTCTGCTTTTCTGGGGTCATACTTTATAGGGACAAGGATCATCATTCTCAATCTTCATTAAGTAGGAACTTGAGACATGATGAAGGGAAATTACTTACGACCAGAAACACAGCAGGTAGGGGAGGGAATAGCCAAAGTGGAACCCATTGTGCCTGCTTCCTGATCTTCCAGGCAGTGCTGTGCTCTTATCTGTTTAACAGAACTGTAGGAGAAAACCTAGTTGACTTATTAATTAATTGAAAGAGAGGAAACAGGAATGACTATAGAGGGCATTCATTGGTTGACTTTCTAGTGCTTTCCAGTCTTACCCTTTCTCTTTTCTAATGGAACTCTGAATTTCCTCCCTTGCAACTTATTGGGACTTATCCTGGTTTAGATACCCCTGGAAGCAAACCTGACACAAAGATTTAAGTAAAAGTGCTTTATTTGGGAGGGACACTGGTGGGGAAGTGGGGAAGTGTGGCAGGGAGGGGGAAAGTCAGTAAAGGGTGTATTAACCAATCACTGTGGGCACCTGGTGCTCAATGCCCCTGGGAACTCTGGAATACTCTGTAGAACACACCTCAGAATCCTTCCAACTGAAGAGTGAGGATGCTGGGATATTTGTCTGCCAATTCCCTGCTAATCCTTAGTTGAAGGCTGCTTCTGGGAGCATTAATTCTGGAGTTTCTAGCTTGCTCTGTGCATGGGCCAAACATTTTCTTGTGGTCGGGGTGGAAAAAAAGCTCTCAAGCAGAAAGTAGTGGGTGTTTGCAGTGAGAAGCCTTGGGTGAGTAGATTGAGAGTTGAGGGGGAGATGTATGGGCACCGACAGTGACTCAGCAGGACCTGACTCCACCCCCATCTCAGGAGGGGGGCCTTGATTGGCTCAAAGCAATTGACACAGTCCCTCTCCTTAGACACTGTGATTGATTTGCTGTTTGGGCACGACTCAAATCAGTCTATGTCAGAAATGCAACTCAAATTCCAGACTTTAGTCAGCTGTTGCAAGAGCTGACCCTCTCTTCTCCATTGAATGTGAAGAAGCAGGAAGCCCTGGAAATTGCTGGTGGCCATCTTGGGAGCAACCCGAGTCTGAGGACGTGTGGCCAAGACTGGAGGAGAGAAACAGGGTCCCAATCATAGGAACTAACTGAGCCCTGCATTAAGGTTCATACAAAGCTGTATACAGGCTGCTAAGGGCTGCTGTGATAAAGTATCGAAAACAAGGTGGCTTAAAACAATAGAATTCTACTGTCTCACAGTTCTGGAGGCCACAAGTCTGAGGTCATGGGGTCTGCAGGACCAAGTGCTCCTGGATTGCTCTGGGGGTGGGGGCAGGTGGAAATCGTTCCTTACCTCTTCTAGCTTCTGGTATTTGTTGACAATCTTTGGCATTCCTTGGCTTGTAGATGCATTACTCTAGTCCCATGGCCATCTTCTCTCTGTGTGTCTTCACATCTTCTTGCCTCTGTGCACCTCTGTGGCTATGTCCACATTTCCCCTTTTTATAAGGACGTCAGTCATATTGGATTAGGGCCCATCCTAATGACCTCATTTTAACTTGATTACCTCTGTAACGACCCTGTTTCCAAATAAGGTCACATCCTGAGGTAGTCGAGGTTAGGACTTAAACATGTATTTCTGGAGGGACATAAAACAACCCATAACGGAAGCCACATCTATTCATTTATGATAGGAAATAAGTCTGTTTTGGCTTAAGGATATTTGGGTTGAGACTCTGTGTTGTCTGCAATGTCATCTTACTTACCAGTTCCTTGATCTGTGGCTATGGATAAAACAAGACAGAACAAGCAGAGCAAGTGGGGGACTTGCTGTCTCTGAGCTAACCTGGCTGGTGTGATCAGAGGGTGGAGCAAGCAGTAGGATTAGAATATGCACTGCCGAGGTGCTCAGTAAAATGTTCAGAATGGGCCACCATTCATTCATTGATTCAACATGTATTTCCTAACAGCCCCTCCTCCCCAATGTGCCGGATACTGTTCTAGGCATTGGGAATACAGCACTAGATAAAAAAGACGTGCTTTCCTGCCCTCAATGGAGTTTATATTTCTAGTAAGGGAGACAGATAATAAACAAGAGAAATGGGTAAAATGTAGAGTACGTTGGATAATATTCCAAGGAGAGGGAGTATCAGGAGGCCTGGAGTTTCAGATGGAGAGGGCAGACGGGGCCCCACCAGTCAGGTGACATTTGCATAAAGACCCAAAGGAAGTGATGCAGTTCTTCATGTAGTGAGTCCTAATGGGAACACGGTATCCGGTCTGGGTCTAACTGGAAGCACAAATGGGTTAAAAGCCAGAAAACTTACCTATAGAGGAGGCTCTCTGTTTCCTGAGGGAGTTATAGCTAGAAGCTTTTGTGTTTGAAGGAAATTGGTTTATTTCCACCTGGTCCATCTTGGACACCTGGAGAACTCTGTGAACCACTGAATCTGTTTGCAGGAAATGAGTTGTGGCAAAGGTTGAGTCTAACTCACGACAAGCTGAACGTGTCTTTAAAAACTTTAAAAGCTGAGACATTATAAGCTTTATGAGCACTCTCTCTGACTTTGCGGCTTCAGTGCTATGAAAAAGAAAGAGCAGGACCAAGTTGTAATGTCCCTTGGGACTTATTATTTTTAACGGCAAAATATTGATTTTCTAAAACATCCAAATATGCAAGGTGTGGCTTGAAGGCTGGATTGATTCCACAAGCACCCTGTGAAAATTGGTTGTATTTCTTTTAGTTGTAGCCTCCTAAGGTCCCATGGATGGTAACAAATATTGCACAATGCTTTAGACCTTGTCAAATACACTGATTGTACAAAAGGACTCTCCATGCTCCAAATTGTTGTCGAGAAGGACAGTTTGTCACTTTGCCAATTTACATCACTTAGCATGATATTTTTTTACAACTCCAAATTAAGACAGCAGCCATCAGTTAAGTAAACAAAGAATTTACTCTAGTGCAGATGGTAAACATAGTTATATTCTACTAAATTGCTTATTGTTCTTAGATAGTAGCTACATGAAGAGCAGATAATGGTGAGTTTTCAGTATCCATGGTGTTAGTGAAAATAGTGCTTGGACATAGGAATAAGATACTTCAAAAATGTCCCCTTCTCTTGCAAAATTAAGTTATAGAAATTTACAACTAATGTGAGTTATTAAAGGTTCAGTTCAAGATGCTAAAAAGAGAGAGAGAGAGACCAAAATTCAGAGGCATAAACAATAGACAAGATTGCTTCTCTCTGATGTAAGTCTAGAAACAGGTGAGTGGTCCAGGGTGGATAGTGGGTCTACTCTCTGAGGTCACCCAGGACTAGGTTTCTTCTGTCTTGTGGTTCTGTCATCCCTTAGGTTGTTCTCCTCATCTCCCAGGCTGAAGCTGTCTCACCACCACTATGTTTGTTTTCCAGCCTTTAGGAAGAGAAAGGAGCAGCAGAAGAAGAGAAGCAGCTATTTTAACATGACCTGCATGTTGAACTTGCTCTTTAGCTCACATTCAGGTGGCTAGAGCCTAGCGGCAAGGGAAGCTGGAAACATCTCTAGCTGTGTGGCCTTGTTCCCTGGCAAAACTCCTGGGGTTCAGTTACCCCAAAAAGCAAAAATTAGAATGGCTATCAGGAAACGATTAGCTGAAGTGAAGGTGCTATGGGTTCTCTCAGGAGAAGGAATGAAATTTGGATGTTAAGGGCTGATAAACTTTGGGAGGCATTCATTTATTTAACAGCTGCCATGTACTGAGGAAATGATGTTTTCCTCATGGTCATACAGTCCAGATGGAAAGATAGGCAATTACATAGAAATTAATAACATGTGACGATGTTGCGATTGGGGAGATACAAATATTGCGAGAACACAGAGCAGAAGGACCTATCCTAGTCTAGGGGCAGAAGGATCAGTGATGGTTTCCTGAGGTGATCCATGCTGGGCTGAGACTTCTGTGCAGGGTCCTATTTGGGTAGAAAGTAGATACTGTTATAAGGGTGGGAATCAGAGATACAGTGTAGCTTTAACGAATCTTCCAAAGATGGAAGTCATTTACAAGGCTGCTGCAAGGAATCTTAACCCAGGGCAGGAGCAAAGGGAAAGCTGTGTAGAATTTATCCAGAAAGGAAGGAGGATTACTGAGCTTGGAAGAAATTTTCTTGACACTGGTCTTGTAGCAAAGTGTAGAATCATGATGAGCCCCAGATTCTGGGTCATCTGCAGTGGTTTGAAACATGGACCTGGTTATTGTTTGGCTGGAAGCACAAATAAATCGATCAAGCTTTTCAACAAGAATTAGAATATTCCTATAATTCCCCATTTATCACGTCTTTTGGAGAGATAGGAAGTGGTAGGAATCACATCTGTTTGGTTGTTTGACACCAAAGTCTAAGCTCTCCTAGTGTTTATCTGGTGTTTCTTTACTAAAATATGTTGTGAGTTTGAATCATGATGAAATCTATTTTATTTGGAGAGTTGCTTTTGAGAATGGATAGCAAATTGTCCTGAAAAGAAAAAGGGGAGGGCTTCCCTGGTGGCGCAGTGGTTGAGAGTCCGCCTGCCGAAGTAGGGGACGCGGGTTCGTGCCCCGGTCCGGGAGGATCCCACATGCCGCGAAGCGGCTGGGCCCGTGAGCCATGGCCGCTGAGCCTGCGCGTCCAGAGCCTGTGCTCCGCGGCGGCAGTGAGAGGCCCACGTACCGCAAAAAAAAAAAAAAAAAAAAAAAAAAACGGGGAAAAATATTACAAGATAATGGTTGGGTAGGGCAGGGGAACTTAAAAGTTTTTGTTAGTTTGGAACAAAACATCTGATTTTTTCTGTTTTGGAGCAGGATAATCTCCTTTTCTCTATATCTCTTTTATTAGGTTTTGGTTTAAGTGCAGGTTCTGAGCTGCTGCATGCTTTGAATTTTACCTTTTTAAAGATCATTTATTTGCAAGCACTTATTGAGTGCCACGGTGAAGTGTTGCTAGATATTACCGGGAATTGCAGGCTCTGAGTGTTGCTAGGGGCTAGGTGTTTAGGCTATGACAGCGAAAAAAGGCAGACTTAATTCATGCCAAAATAGAGCGCAGCCCTGGAAATTGAGGCACGCCACTTGTCAGCTTTGCTTCTGAAATGCTGTGTGTCTTTGGCCAGTTATTCAACCTCTCTCTTCTATGAAATTCCTGACCTATAATGAGAATGATCATAGTAGTGTTTTCCCCCCTTTCACTCTTCATTCCTACCCTCTGGCAAAATTCTGCCGTATCCAGTTCTTTCACTGTGGCTAGGACATGATTCATCTTTGACAAAACCAGGTGTGAAATATACCAAGAGCTTCTCCTTTCTGAGGCTTCTTGCAGAAGGATGACTCAGAAAGTACTTGCTAGAAGGAGAGATGGCTTCCGCATGGCAGGCACTCCATGTTTTTACTCACAGATGGAAGCTTAGGTATCCCTTAGAATTCCATGCCCAGCTGAGGTCGTTTCCATCGTCTACTACACTTTAGAGACATTCTGAATGGAAGAATGGAAGGTAGGGAAGTTTTTTCTCTCAGCATTTGGCAGAAGTAGTGGCATGGAATGGGTCTTAATGAATTATGTGCCAAGCACTGTTACATATATTACCTCATTTTGCATAAGGAGCAAGCCAACAATGAGGCATTATTATTCCCATTATAAAGATGAGTAGGTTGAGGTTGGGAGAGGCTAAGTAACAGCTGATAAAATGTAGAGGCAGGATTCAAACCCCTCCTTAGACTGCCATGTCCATGCTGCCTTCCACCAAAATGTTTTTCCTTGAGCTGGTGAGATCCAGACACTAATTAGTCCGGTTGGGTCAGCCCTGCGCCTTTCAGAAATCTAGGTGAGTTTCAGCTGTCTGGAAGAGCAGACTCCTCCAGGGCTGGGGCAAAATGGGACAGATTGGAGCTGAGAAAGGAAGTTGGCTGGAATGTTGTTGCTCAAGCTGCTGTCTTACTGGCAAGAACACACCATTTTTGTTTAGCCAATGATCGAAGTTCATTACCCTGTTTTCCCTTCAGCTGGACCTTAAAGATACCAATAAAACATTAAAAATTAAAAAGAAATTTTCTGTGGTTTTGAAAGCTTGTTCCAAATGTATGTCTGGGCCAAGTCTACAGAGAATGTGCGTGATTGCCTTACACACAGCAGACGTTGTTCTTGCCCTGTGTGTTGTGCTGTAATTTATCTGACTGTGGGTCTCCAGAGGGCAGGGGGGTACAGCTCAGTCATCATAGGACCGCAAGCATCCAGCACAGTATCTGGCACACAGCTCAGCAAATGTCCATTGAAATGAACTGGTATCCCCAACACAGCTCAGCAAATGTCCATTGAAATGAACTGGTGTCCCCATTCTTGTCCATGACTAAACAAATTAAATTTAAATTCAAATAGACTTTCTCTGTTATAAAGCAGAAACTAACACACCATTGTCAAGCAATTATACTCCAATAAAGATGTTCAAAAAAATTCAAATAGACTAATGCCAATCAAGTCATTTCCAGCTCTCTCTGTTCCTGGGGAAAGTGTGGGCTTGGTTTACTTTGAGTGTTACTTAGTTTTACCTGGAGGGAGGGCATTGTCTTTGTGCCATACATACCCCGCCTTCTTTAGGGGAAAGCCCTCTAGCTGAGGTGCATGGATTCCCAGTGCCGTGCCTCATGGTCCACCAAAGAATTTGACAAGTGGGTAGTAACGTTTGTAACATGTCCACTTGGTCTGTGAATGTAACTGCCGAAGTTGCCAAGCCAAAAAAAAAAAAAAGGAAATTTGGAGAGAAGTTAGGGGGAGGCCATAGCAATATTGAAATATATTAAGTTTGAAGAGCTGCTTGGGAAATGGTTAACTTCTCACTAGCACAGGGAGAGCAGAGAGAAACGCATGAATGGAGGAGAGCTGCCCTGTGGTCTGAGCGGGTCTGTTTGCATTTTCACTGGTAGAGTTCCTATGGCCTTTTTTACTGATGTTGGTAATGCTCTGGTGGTGAGTTTCAACGATTTTCTTTATTGTGATTTGTAGATCAATCTCTGACATGGTTGTTCCATTTAACCTGTATTCCCTAGGTTATTTCTTAAAGCAATTTACTGAACATTACCTAAATTGAACTGCATTTACTATCCCTTGACCCAATTACTTAAGTGGTCCACATCCATTTGATTTTGGTTGTCTGCTCTGCCCATTTGCTTTCCCTCTAATTTTACTATCAGTTGCAAAAGAGAATGGGTTCTGCTGTCCCTTCCTTCCCACACCACTCTCTGTATGAACAGTGCAACTCATAAAGGCAGCTGTTCTAATTTGAAAAATCTCAGTTCTTCTAGCTGAGTATGGTTTTGTTTGAACAATTCAATTCTACAAAGATTTATGGAGTGCCCACTTTGTGATAGGAATCAGCTAAGAGCTATCTGCTTGCCCCCTTTCTCCTTTGGAATGAGTTTGCTGGGCAAAGGTCTCTGATCTCTGAGCAGGGCATCTTAGCTCTGGATCCTATCAGATGGTTTTCCAACACCAGTTTCTACTCCTGGGTTCCTTTCCACACATCTCTCACCATGCACAGCAAATGTGCATCACCTTGGTTGGCTGCTGTCATTCGTGTGTCTGTAACTTCTAATTCATGATCTAGCCCTGTTTCTTCAGGTGTTCTTCTGTCATAGTCCTTAGACTAGTTTCTACTCTTTGTCTCATAACATTTGTATAATGTGCTTGGTCCTGGTTCATGTCTTGAATTATTAAAAAAAAAATGTCAGTATCAATACAATTTGTCACTTCCCACACTTAGCATTTCCTCTTTAAACTTCTGAACTCAAGGAAGATTCACTATCTCCCTTCATTTCTCCTAACCCTTGTAAACCAGCACTGTGTTTTTATTGGCCTTCAAACTTGTTTAAGTAGAGCTAGTGGTGGGAATGGAAATGTCTTTTTCTGGGAAACCTGACTATTTATACTGCACGAGGAAAGGCATCTTTAAACAGGGCTCCCTACTGGCCTTTTCCGATTTCTCTCCTGGTGTGAAAGTAACATTTTGTTAATCTTTTCCTTTATTTGTTAATTCCCATGTCCATCTTGGGAGGTCAACGCTGCTGTCACCAATTTGTTGCTTAAATCCTATTACAACCAATTCTCCACTAACCCACAGAGAGCCCAGTCACAGGTGGAGCTCTCCTCACTTGCAGTGTCCTACCCTATGGAGTCCCAGGCTGTACAAGCAGGATTCGACCTGTTCTCCTGAGGCAGAGGGAAATCTTGTCTAAAGCCACTTAGGAGCTCAGTAGCTGAAAACCCCGAAATTCCAGATTTGGGAATATTTGATTTGATCACTCAACCATGCCATAGTTCAAGCCTCGGGTTATATTTTGAGTGACAGCAATTTGATTCAACCATGACATTGAACAGGAGATTGAATTACCAGGGTGCTGAGTTTACTGAAGGAAAAGACAAAACAAAGTAGGTGAAATGGTAGCAATGGAGAGAGGCAGAATTTGGTAGCAGAATGGAAGGAAATGGAATTAGCCTGTTATTTGAAAGAGCCAAGACTGTGGAGGTTATGCTAAGGAGCCCATGAAGCGCTTTTTTAAAATTTTATGTGCAATTCAGGGCCTTTGTGAAATGCTTTCTTGTGTTACAGCAAAAATAAGGTCCTGTTTCTTAACCAAAAAGGAAAAAATAGGGCATATTAAAAAAAGAAACTAACCGTTATGTTTTAAAATATGATCTTTTGTCTTAAAAATGCTTCTCCTTTTCTTTCTTCTTGGATTTATTCTATGGCAAATGGAAGACAAGGGTCTGATTACCCTGACCTTTTATCCCTGCCCCTTTTCCTGGTGGTGTCCGGATTCCACTAGACTCTACAATTGGTGTGAGGATATGGCCATTTGGCAAATAACTGGAGGAAATATGATATTTTTTGTTTGCAGCTGTATTGTATTCCAAAAGGAAATGTGGTGCTATTACAAGTTCACTATATAATCTTAAATGTCTGGGCTCTGATACAACTGTGCACTCGTAAAAGGGGGAACCCAGGCTTGGTGTTTTGAACATTAGGTGCTAAATGTTCTTTTCACAAAATATGCTGTTTCTGTCCATTTGAGATTCAAAACTTTGTGTACAGGATGGCTTTCCTTTCTCTCAAGAACTAAAGAGGAATAGCCAATGTAAACACTTAGTCTGGTGTGAATCATTTCATCCTTGGATATAAGAGGCTTTTGAAATATGTTCATTTGAAGGCTTTAAGTTTATTCTGTGTGCAAAATACAACGTTTCAGAGTTTCCCAACCCTCGTGTCTGGTAACAGCATATTTGACGATCGGAGATCGATTTTCTCTATTCATTCTGTCAACTAAACATGTTTCCCCTTCAATCATTTGTCTCAATAGAATGAAACGGTTACTTTTGGCATTTGGCATTCATTATAGTAGCTTGTATTTTTTCCAGATGACTTCAGTGTATATGTCAGCACTATGTACGTAGAGCTCTATTTTTTTTTAAATAAAGCAGAATTCAGTCTAACCCTTTTATACAGAGGAAAATAAAGCCATATGGAAAGATTTCATTTTTCAAATGTACTCTCAGCAGACAGAAAATTTAAATTCGGCTTTTGTGGAGAGCAGGTTGCGTTTGTTTCATGTCGTTCTCACTGTTGACTCTGAGTCTGAAGAGTGTTGCACTGACTCGGCTTTGCATCACGTACAACGTACCTCTTACCCTAGTGTTTGGACAGATGTGAAGAGTAAGGGGGACTTGAGCAGATATTTCGGACAGCCAGACCAAGTCATACATTCTTGGAAACTGATGCAATCTAGGTTTCAGCAGAGACTGTAAAGCCCCAAAGGCATTTATCGGTTCCACAGTGAGGCGTTGGGGGCTCTCAAGCCAAGCAGTGGCATCCGCGGCCCCTGCTAGTTTGACACTTACACACCAGCTAGAACAGAAACCCCTTTCCCAAGATAGCGGGAGATCTGACCACTTTGTAGAATTTGAAGAAAACTCTCATAGAATCACGGAATAAAGGTGTCAGCCGAGAAATGTCCTGGAAGACATCTGCCCTATCCATGCGTGTAATAATCTTCTGTTTGAAAAAGAAAAATCATATACAGTGTAGCTTGTAATCTATATTTTGCTTGAGAAAGAGCATGGTTGTGAATAGAAATACATCTGGGTCTCTTTAAAATACCAAGCACCTCACTCATTAATAAATGTGTAAACGTTGATGGTAATCAGCCATGGTTGGGTGACATCGCTACTCGCCCAATGATGGGTTTAGAGCAGGTTGGAGATTCTGAGGACATGTTGCCAGAGATGGAAGCTCTAAGGGGAAAAACAGATTCCAGTGTAAAAGGCACAGCCCTAAAGCAGAGCATTAGGGGAGATTTCCTTTACCAGTGGACTCCTCTTGAGTATTTCATTAAGAAGAGACTAGTGGCTTGGACAGTATGGAAAAAGCCAGGTAAGCATATTCAAAACTGTGTTTCTTAACAAAATGATTGGCAGCAAGTGTAGATTAATATGTAAGAGTCAATAAAAATTTGAATTGAAAGCAGCTGTAAAATTATTAAAAATCAAGTAAGAAGGGACAGTATTTTCTTATTTTTAGCTGTTTCATTTTTTCTGGATTCTTTTTATTTTGGTTGTATCTAGTGGTTCATAAACAAGACTTTTGAGCTTTCTATTTTATTATGAATAACATTTAAATATTTTGATATATCACTGTATGTCTTCCCTTGGTATTCTTGGTATCTAATGTAAGGTATTTTAAATTTCAGGTTGCGAGTGATTAGTGAGTGGGATAATCTAATTTAATGGTTTGTGACCAGTATTTTTTCTTAATGTTTTACTGAAGTGTGATTTACATACAGAAAAGTGCACATACAGTTTGATACATCTCCACAAATTGAACACACATGTAACCAGCACTGAGATCAAGAGGCACCAGCTCCCTAGAAACACTGCCCCCCACAGTGACTCCTTCAAAGCACTACCCCTCCAAAGGTAACCCACTGTTCTTAGAACAGCGTAGATTTTCGTTTTGGCTGGTTTTGAACTTTCTATAACTAGAATCATAAAGTATGAACTCTTTTGTGTCTACCATTATGTGTGGGAAATTCATTTATATTATTGCAAACAATTGTAGTACTTTATTGTATGAATATACTATCCTTTATTTATCCATTCTGTTCTTGAGCCTTTGTGTAGTTTCTGACATTTGGCCTTATGAACATTTCTTCTGTTCATATTCACTTCATGTTCACTTCTGTGAACATTCTAAACAAGTCCAATGGTGGACACATGTATTCATTTCTCCCGAGTATGTACCCAAGAGTGAAATTGTTGGGTCATTGGATATGGTATATTCCACTTTAGTGGACCCAACCAAAGAGTTTCCCAAAGCGGTTGTCCCAACTCAGAATAGAATACCATAGAATAAATAGAAATAGAATAGAATGGAATGGAAAAGAAAATGGAAGCCTGCTTCACATGCTGTAGTGGTAATTATTGTTTCTTCAAAGTTTCATTTCAATTATGTAGATATTTATGTTTGTACTAGATCTTAATATGAAACGTATTCCTTTTTTTTCCTGAGTTTCCATAAAGAAGTTTAAGAAGCACTTGTCTAATCTTAAGACTCAAGTCCAAGCAATTATATTGACTGTATTGCTTTAACAAGCAACAGAAATTGCCCTGATGTCAGTGAGTAATAGGAAAGTCTTTGTCAAGAGTAGGGAAATCATAAGTTCTTTCAGGATCTGAGCCAACTTTCAATAATAATAATACTTAGAAGTATGCTGTGATAAGAGCCGCACAGAGAAATGAAAGCCTGAGGTTGAATAATCACTTGTGATTCGGGGGCAGTCAGAACAGCAACCTGGGTAATTTCATGCGCTCATTTCTGGTCTCGGGTACCGAGAGTGCTTGTGGAGTGGCCCTTAAAAGGCCTCTCCTCACACACAGCTCCAGCTTACCCAGCTCTCAACCAGGGAAATCAATCACTCCTCAAGTCCAAGGCAAAGGGCTAATTCCATCCTAAGAAGGAAGAGGTGTAGTTCACATACAAAACATATTTGCCTGCGTTTCCTGATCGATCACCCAGAGTGGTTAAGACTCATTAACAGACATCGTGAGAGAGTATAGCATAGTTGACTGCTTGCGATTGTATCCTGCTTCTACTACTTACTACCTGTGTCTCCCTCCCTCCCGCCCTCCCTCCCAGTTCTGATTACGAGGGTGGCACCTATTGCGTATTGTGGTTCTCTCTTTTAGGCCTATGGTTCTATTAAAAGTACAACTCTGATCATGTCATTCCCTTGCTTAATATCCTTCAGTGTTCCCATTGCCTTCAGGGAAAATTCTTCACGTGGTTTACAAAGTCCTGTGCCCTCTGGCCACTCCTTACCTCTCCTTAGTTACCTGTGGACTAACATTGCCCCTTGCTTTCAACCACGTTGAACTCCCTTTGGTTTTCTGAAAGTGCCAAACTCTATCTGTCTTTAAGGACTTACTGTGGGAAGTTCCCTTTCCCTCTTTTGTGCCTGGCTAATTGCTGCTCTTCTTTCCGGGCTCTTCTTAGATGACACTTTCTCCAGGAGGCTTTCCCAAGGTGTGAATTATTTGTCCTTGGTCCTATTGATTCTTGCTGTTTACTAAATATGCTGTATTGTATTTGCTTATTTATTTTCTTCCTCAGAGGATGTCTCTCTCATTCATCTTTGTATCTTTAAAAGTGTTCATCAAGTCAATCATGAAACACAGGATATTCTCTGAAGGGTGGATTTGCAGATGACTTTTCATTTCTTTCTACTTATCTGTTGTGACTTACTTTTCTACAGTGAACAGGAATTATCTGTGTTGCAAAATTGTAAAAGTTTGAAATGAGTTAACTATCAAAAGGTAAATTAAAAAAAAAACCCAGATAACTGCAGGAAAAGGATAAAGTGGTACCTATTAGTGATTCTGTTATCTGAGGCTGGTGTTTAAAGGGTGATAGAATTCAGGGCCCCTAGCCACCCCTATCCCAAGCTTATATTTGTTAGTAGGATTTAGGGTGTGGAGATTGTAGGGTCCAGCCTATTAAAGGCAGGTGGAACCAGAGAGGATATGCGTATGATTAAAGAGGGGAGGGGCATTTAGGAGAAACAGATGGGAACAGCTGTGAAAGGTCTTTGGAAAACTGGAAGAAAATAAAAGGTTTGCAAGTATAAGAAGAAATAGGAGCTGCAGAACCAGGAAACATGAGCAAAATCTGGAGGAATAAGAAGTACAAAGTATAATAGAGAGAGAAGAGGGATAAAGGAAAAAAAAGAAAGGAAGAAAGGAATAGGGCTCAGTAGGGAAAAGATATATCAGAAAGATATGTAGCGAACAAGTCAGGAAGGAATAGAAGTTAAGACTGTTGACCTGTCCTACCCAGCGCGGGACATCTGGTCTCCTGCTGGTGGTAGATCTGCCTCATTTTCAGCCCTCCAGGTGCAGCTGTCATAGCCACAAGGTGCTGGAGGGATTTCTGAATAGTACCCTTCGGGTCACTCTTTTCTTTGGGAGGTTTTGTCTTCCAAACTTAAGTGCACTGGGCCTCTGGTGTGAGCCATTTATTTACATTTTGAAATGTGAGCGTTGCCTGTGAACTTTCCCTACCCTGCTGTATCTGTGTGCCTGGGACAAAAGACATGACTTAGCTGTCAGTGCACTGAAGTATGCAGCCTGCCTGCAGGTCAGGTCACAAAGCAAAGCTGTTTAAAAAGCATGGGGCTCCTCTCGGGAGACAGCTGTGTGTCCATGCAGCATTTGTCAGCTGTGCTAAAGATGGAATTGAGGACAGAAAGGAACATCCTGAACACTGTATGAATGGAAGGGCGCCATAAAGTGTTTTAAACCGGTGTGAAGTCAGGTTTGAAGTGTTGAGGTCAGAGGGTAAGTTCTCTTTCCCCTGGAGCCTATGTCATTCTCTGGCAGAGTTTCAGAAAGCTAGTTGTGGTAGGTACAGAACGGCTGCACTGAGACTCATTGACTGTGAGTCTTCCTGCTAGTTTACCAAGGTGAAGCCTATGGTACGGAGTCCAGGGTGATCCTATTTCCTTGGGCTTAGGAGGAGGTTATGGTCATATTGTATCATTTATTTTCTTATCCTGCCACAGATTCTGCTTTTAACCATGGACACTTGGTCTTAGAAATACACACTCTTGGCCACTGTCTAGTGAGTCTGACTGATAAAATTGATCTTGAAGCTGAAAGGGCTAAGACAGGTGGTTAAATTGCCTGTTATTTGTGGGGAGGAATTTGACCTTCATGAGATGATCAAATTCAATATATGGAAAAACATGGGTTGAGTAGGGCAAAACTTGCTTTACATTGTGGCCTTGAATTTATTTATGCGGCTACGGAGATGACTGTTTAGTTTGGTTGTTAACTTGGTAAACAATCACAGAAAGTAGAATTGGGCGGAGCTAGGATGGCCCACTGGCCCCAGGGACTCATCCTTTTCTGCCTTGGACATGGGTTGCAAGCAACTTTCTACTTTTTGGTGTTGCTCTGCCATCAGAATGATTCACATCTAGTACTATGTATTTCAGTCCAGAGTCTGAATGTAATATTTCATGACCCATTATGGAAACTATTCTGTTTGTAGATACCCACACTCATCTGGAAAATATTGAGACTCATTCATGTCTCTGCCTTCGGGAAACAGTTATGATATTGTGGAAATGGCATGGATTTAAGCACGAGATTGTCCTAGCTTCAAATCTGAGCTTGACCACATACTTACCAGAAAACCTTGGACCATTTATTTAAGCTCATAGCTTCAGTTTCCTTACCTGTAAGATGAGGATAATACTGTCTGCTCATGCAGTCGTTGTGAATGTTAGATAGGAAAATGTGTATATATTAGGGTTCTTCATTGCGTACAACAGAATTTGCTTTCACTAATTTAAGGAGAAAGGTATTTGTTAAGGGATATTAGCTCACAGAATTGTTGGGAATGCAGAAAGAATGGTCTTCTAGGCTGGGCTGGAACTGACCTGCTAAGAGAGATGCTGCCACATTGAGTCCCAGCACCAGGTTGCCTCTGCCCTCATCAGAACTTGATAAATCAGAAGTGGTCATTGCTGTTGCCATTCCTGGAAGAGCCAAATGCTCCCACCTTCATGCTTCCCAGAAAAGCTGGGCCCACCTGAGTGGCCTCCACATCTCACTGTGCACTTCTCTTACCTCCAGTCCTAGTATGCTTTTCTTCAAAGAGTTATGGTCCTTTTACAAAGATTACTCCCAAGTGCTTTGCATTTTGCCCTCTGATTGTTGTTGCTACCTTGCTACCCAGAATGACTTTCCTTCTGCTCTCCACCCATCAAAATCCTAGTAACCTTAAAGACATAACTCAAGTTCTCCTGTTCCAAGCTTCACAGAATTAAGTCATTCCTCTGTCCTTCAAATTTTAAAATGACCTCTGTCTGATTACCCTCAATTCTCAGCTGTTGTTGTCTTTACCTGTTATTTTAAAATTTTATTGTGCAAATATTTTTGTTTGCATTTTAATCTGTTCTCCTCAAGTAAATGCAAAGATACCTATATAAAATTTGGCAGTCTCTGTAGTAATCAGCACATGGTATATATTCAACAAATCTTGTTGATAACAAACCAGCTGGACTGTTAACATACTTAAAACTGGCTCCATTAGGAACTATAGTGGATGCTGTGAAGAGCTACATAGATCCACCTTCAGGGCTAAAGGATTTATTCCTCCATCTGTTTACCTTAACTTGGGATAGCTCTGAAGGACCATCTGGCTTTCAGGGCTCCCAAAGGGTTTGGTAGAGGTGTCTGTTAAGACTATATGACAGCCCAGCTTCCCCCTCTTCTCAATCCCTGCTTCGAAGTCCCTTCTTTTCTCCTTAGGTGCTCATCTTGGGAGCACTCCCTAATAAACTTCCTACACACTTATCTCAGGGTGTTTTCCTGGGAATTCAACCTGCAACAGGAACTGTGTGATAAGGTAAAACTAATAAACGATTTGAAGGTTCTGAGCTTTGTTTGATGTGTTTGAAAGAAAAAGAAGTTGTTCATGTTTTGGCAAGTTTTTTAATGCCTGCATATTTGAAACCAGAGGCATGTAATTATTATTATTGTTGTTGTTATTTTCAAATGAGGATCTTAAAAAGAATCAGTGACTAAGGTGTCGCTTTGCATTCAGGTAGGATCTACCACCTTATTCAGAGAGCGATACATGAAACCACAATTAGGATAGTTTTAACATGTATGTATGTCTTATTTTCTTACATGCAAAAACTTTGAAAAATTACTGATGGGTACTGCCTGATGGAAACGGAATATACCATAATGTTGATAAAAGACCATTACTAATTTGAGTTTTCTAAATGAATTTGAAAAATGGAGTAAAACTAGAAATAATAAGAGCATAAATAAATGTTTAAAAATTAATCGAATTTTCAAAGACTTGCCATCAATTTAATATAAATTGTATTTATTAACTTCATTGTTTTGCAGTGAGAAACCATGCATTTGGGAAGATATTAACTGTTGTTTTACAATGATTCTATTTACAAATGGAGCTAGGCTTCTGATGGAATTTGTAATTATCCTACATGTGTAACATGGCTGTTCCCCACCCTCCCCCAGATCAGAGTCATGCAGCTAGAAGCAGTCTTAGATTTCAGCCGGTGAATCTGTATCTCTCAATTTACATATAAAAATAAAGGAAATCAAAAAACGTGTCCAGAGTCAAGATCCGTCTAATAGCCAAGCCAGGCATCTAATCCAGGATCTTCAAATTTCATCCATTGTGTGTGGTAGCCCCTTCCCTGTGTCTGTCTTTGAGAGATTATCTTTGTAAATTACCTCTCACTCAGGGCTGAAGGATGATTTTTATTACTTGTATTCTTTTATGCTATGCCAAACAATTTGAGGCATTCACAGGTCAGAGTGTCTGAATTGCATAAAATAACAAAAACCCAAACAAATTTAATTCAGTTAAAAGATTGATTTTTGTTGGCCTCCATGGTGCCCAGCAGGTGGGTTGACAGAAATATTTACTTCTCAAATTACTATTGTTCCTGCTCTGAGGACATCTGATTGCTTTGGCATAAACAAATACAAGGAAGACAGAGGGGAGCAATAACCTCTATCTCATATGTAATTAAGTTCAACTCAAAGGCCAAGTAATAAAAGAAGATATATTTTTGAAATGTCTCCCACTCCACTCTCCATAAATCAGCTTTTTTGCGTCAACCTGACCTGCTCAGAGAGACCTATGAACATCTGGCTTGTTCCTCTCACTTGAGGTTGAGAGGCTGGCGAATGTTGACTGGCCATGGGTCCTCAGTGGGGCTGTGTTTCTAGATTTGTTTAGAAACTTGGAATGGTTAATCAGTCTTCTGGGGTGGGGAAAGAGTGTGTCTATCAGGTTAACCTGGAACCAGAGACAGAGTCAGTGGCATTTGGGCCTAAAGTAAATGGCGATTTTGCTTTTATTTGGCTAATTTTCTTCTCCATAGATAGTCAAATGGGCATATAAAATAGAGTAAATATTTATGGCCATATTTGGTTGTCTTCATGAGTCAAATCTACCATGTACTGTTCTGTCACCTCTAGAATGGTCAAGGCTATGGTCAAGGCTATCCAGAGCTGTTTTCCTACAATCTGTGTAACAAACAAACACGATCTATAACCAGAAAACAAAAAGGCAAATGGAAGTATGTACACCTATTCTAAGAGTAAACTTGATATTTGACTCCAGTGAAGTTTAAGGTCTCAGTACCTACATACTTTTATTGGGGTTCTAACACATTTTGGAAAAGTAGTGTTGGGGGCTCTCTATGATTTTCTCAACCCCAAACAGATCTTGCTTGTAACTGTTATGCATCAGATAATAGAAGCTTGGTTTCCAGACCCCGACCCTTTAGTGATAACTACCTTATTAAATACAATTATTTCTTTAAAGTGAAATAAAATGTCAGCTTGAAATTGTGCAGTTGCAACCCATCTTGGGAAGGACTCATTCCCTAGTTCTCACACGATGATGTTTATAATTATTTTCATTTCCCAACAGACATTGATTACTGGCAGATAGGTCATCCCTAACATGCCAGCCGGAGTGTAAGTACACGGGTCTCTCTAAATAGATATTCTTTTTTCCCAAATGCAGTCTTCAAAGTTTTAACTTTTACCAATAACACTCCACTATATTTAGGGATTATCACTATGCATGGTGAGGTTTTATATTTGTACTTGTGAGCCTCAAAGCTACACAAATCACAGAGGCCAGGTCTATATTATTGCCACTAATACTACTACAGTGGCCACTTATTGACTGTGGACCATGTGCTAGGCACTTTGTATATACTATAGTTAATCCTTTCTATAACAGAGCAAGTTAGGTGTTATTATATCTATTTTATATATGGAAAAACTGAGAGTGGAAGAAATAAAATAATCTAGCTGGGGCCTCACAGCTGACTTGTAACAGACTTGGGTTTCGATGCCAGTTCTTTCTGGGTTTAAAGATCTTAATTGTTCATTTTTTCACTCGGCAAGTAATATCTGTGCAATGCGAATAATTGGGGGATTAATCTAGCCATTTTCCGTATTGTAGTTGAATATAGAAATATTCTGCTTTCCTCTTTCTTTTTTTGTAAAGGGTGTGAGTCACCCCCTTTGTCTCTAGACCTAACGTGGTAGCTGTAATACTTAAAATCACAGGCCATCCATGGGAATGGTAAATAGTGCCTGGGTTCAAAGTCCATTTCAGCCACTTACTAGCTGTGTGACCCCAGGTAAGTCACTCAGCCCAGTCGCACAGGGAGCTCTGTAGCCTAAATGACACTTTAGCTTTGTCCTGCCTTGAGGTAAGATTGCTGAACTTTGATACTCCCTCACTGGTCAACTATTGGCTAAGGGCCAGGAAATGGAGGAGAAAAGAGGGGATGCAAAAGTCCATGTGATCTGCACATGTGACCAAGTGGTGTTGCCGGTGTTAGTCACTAAAACATCAAGAGCACAGGGACTTCGGGACACACAGAACTGGCCAACCAGGTCTGAGGGTCTGGCCAGAGCACAGGCAGGGGCCTGTGCAATGCGGGAATCATTTCCCCATTTATCTAATGCACTGTGGGCGTGTCCTGTGCTATAGGAACGGCTGCCTGGCAAGACTGCTCAGGGCAGACCCTCACTGCTCTAAAGCTGTGGCTCCTGCCACTTTTGAGGGCACTGGGATCCTTTTCTCCCTCTGTCCTCTTTCTGCCTTGATAAAGCAGAACCTTGGCCTGGTGCCGAGACAGCGGGTATATGAAGGGGAGTGAGTCAAGGTCTCTGCCATTTGCAGAGCTCACTGGCTTGTGGGAGAGGCAGCCATGTATACAGTTGGCTAAAATAATTCCTAAAGACAACAACATTGGGGCTACGAAGCACAGTGCTATGCGAACACAAGAGGAGGAGTAGAGAATTCAAAACGGAGCTTTGAGGGAAAATTCATGGCAGTGGTGGATAAATATCTGTAAGATTTTCAGATGGGAAAGAAAGGGAGGGCCCTGCAGTTTGAGGAAACAGCATGAGCAAATACTGTGAGAAAGGAAGCATGTAGTTTGCTCGGGGCAATGCATAGTCCACTGGCTACCTTAGTGCCATGTAAATCAGGAGAAGCAGGGCCTTGATGCTGTGGAAACTTTCACGTGAGGACAGGGCTGTCGCCGTGACCAGCTTCTATAGCCATGGTGCTGTTCACACTGGTTTCATTATATTATAGCAAAGGTGTGCTGGGAAACTGTCCTCATAAATGACTGAAAAAGGAGGTTCCCATGGAAGTTTCTGTTGACACCCAATGACAATGGAAATAACATTCCAAACTGAAGTGTAAGACCAGGATTTACAAAGCAGTTGACTGAAAACCTAAGACCTTGAACCCTTCATCCACATTGAGGATATAAAATGGTCTAGGAGAGGAGTACATTTGAAAATTCGTGGAGATCATTTTTGGGGAGAGGAAGTTCAACCCAAAGGAATCCCCCAGAGGGGAGTTGTTCCCTATCCTTTTCAAATAAAGAGAAACGGGCTTCTAGGACACCCGTTGGACTTGTGTGTCCCTTTAGGCTGTTCTTGTGCCTGACATCACCCGGAAAGCCCAAAAGCTGAGATAGACAGGCTCGTTGCTTTGACCTGAGGGGTGAAGGAGAGTTTGCTCTGCGGTGAGATTGATTAGCACTTTCAGAGTTGCCCGGGCAGATAACAGGGTTGCAGCAAGAGATAACTAGTGTGGTGTCTCCTTACGTCCTCTCTGAAAGGAGAGGCACCCAGATCACAGCAGAGGGAAGCTGGAGGCGCAGCTGGATTTCTTAGGGCTAAGGAAGGAGTAAACCACCACCGGCAGAGAAGCTGGCAGAGAAGTGCGTTCTGCTGGTGCAGACCTACAGTTATGGAGCACTTCCAAAGAACCCAGAAAAGTGCCCATGAGAGATTTACCTTGAGACACCTGCCAGGTCGCGAGAGCGGCAATCGAAGTATCACAATAAGATCAGTCAAGTAAGAACATACCTGCCTGACTTCCTTTACTTCTTCCATGACTTCTCATTCTGAGGTGTCAGAAAACACATTTAACAAACTGAGGGAGGAGGAATAAAAGTGCTGGGCCATGGAAGAGGCAAGACATTTTCTTTAGCCCCTTTCCTAGGCTGCTTCTGTATAGTTAGGCCCTAGCTTGGGGTAGGGGTGATAGGGGGAGGGGGGAAAGGTTTAACCTTATAGCAAGCCTGACATTTACATGGGATTAGACATTTATAATAATGGATTGAGAGTATTTAAATTTCTTAAAGCTTATCAGAAAAGTTGAGAGACTGCCCAAATTTTCATCCAAGGGTATCCACCAATTAAGCTCCACTGAGTAAGTCATTTTATGGCTAAATCCTCTGAGTTATGCTTGTTTAATGTAGTGGTGACACCACTAATTATTCTTAAAATTGTTTCCATGAGAAAAACTCACCCAGTTCCCAAAAGATGGAATACAGCATATCAACACTCCCCATTTGCCCATGTTAGGTAATACTATGATGGTTATAAGCATGCAAGGCAGTGAATTAATGATTCTGATATAAGAGCCAAATAAGTGATCCTGGCTCCTATTATCACCCCGAATCTACAGTGAAATGAAACACTGTCTGCAAGTGAACTGCTTAACTGGTCTCAGCATCAGATAGGTGGGATCTTGCCACCAGAGTCCAGGGCTTCACCTTCCTTCCTCCACGTTGAGCCACAGACCCTTCGTTAAGTTCACCACCTCCTACCCTGCCCCTTAACAGGGCACTGACCCCACTGCTTCCCAATCAAAGGCAAGGAGACATTACTGTTCCCCAGTGGGGTTCTGCTAGGCCTTCAGGACCTGAATAAAAGGCAGCCCAGATGCTTACACTTAGGGGGCGACTACCTTGTCTGAGCTCTTCTAAGAACTACGTGCTAAGCACTTAAAGAGGCTGTGGCTCTTATTCAGTCCTGCTTAAGCATTTTGTAGAGCAAAGTTTTCTTCTAGAGGGAAGTCTGCATACTTCAGCCCATTGGCCAAAATCAGCCCGCTGCCTGTTCTTCTGTAGCCTGTAAGCTAGTAATGGTTATTATTTTTTAAACGTTTGGGGGGAAAAAATCAAAAGAAGAAACAGTATTTTGTTACATGTGAAATTATATGAAATTCACATTTCAGAGTCCATAAATAAAATTTTATTGGAATACAGCCACACTCATTCATTTACATATTGTCTGTGACTACAATGAAAGTTGAATACTCGCAACAGAGACCGTGTGGCAAAGCCTCAACTATTCACTATCTGGCCCTTTCCAGAAAAACGTTTGCCAATTCCTGAACTCTGACACTATCTCCTACTTATGATTTTATCTTGATCCAAGAAAGTTCTGTTTTCCACGCATTAACCATTTTTGATTCTGTTGTTTAGGCTGTAGCAATCATGGGGCTGTTGATTTAGAAAATGAATCTTCCCCTGCTAAATGATTTCAGTGTGATATAGTGGGCAGAGCACTCGCAAACTTAGGACCCCTGGGCTTTAAACGTGATTCTTTCATTAGCCTAGAGACTCTAGTAAGTTAATTCACCACTGGGGACTTTGAGGAGTGAACTGTTTAACAGGTTTTCAACCTGTGCTTTGAGGAGTTCTGGTCAATTTCAGGATCAAATAGACAAGGGGTTCCTAGTACCCCACTACTTGATCTTCAACCAGAGGCCCCTCAAGAGTATGGACTTTACATAGTGACCATTTGCATAAGATTTTAATGGATAGAAAGGACTGGCTACTAAGCATTTTTTGAAAAGCCATAGAATCAGATCATCCCCAAGATCCCTTACTGTCCCATGAGACTAAAAGGAAGGAAGAGCTTTTGGGATCTGATACTACTCAGACGTTTAAGCCATAGACAGGAGATGCTGATCGTCAAATTCTAAATCCAGCTTGTTGGCATATTATGTAATAGTCCACCTGTTTCAGTTTTCCCATCTGGACAGCAGAAGTGGCACATAACTGGGTTCTCCAAAACATATGATAGTTATGGCAATATTTACTAGTTGGAGAAGGAATGGTAGCCTGGCTGGTTTATTCCAATTTTTGGCTTACTAAAAACTCACAGACATGGATTCCACCAGGGAAGCTGAAAGGTGAGAAGCATCTTATTACTTTCACGTCAACCCTTGGGGTTGACAGAGCTTTGATAAGCAATTCTCTAAAAACAGTTTGAAATCAGTATTACTTAACATACTCAAGAGTAGATCGGTATGGTTTTAACTGGTGAAGTTCGTTAGAAAAGCCTAAAAAGGGTGGAAATAATAAGCCACAGTTTTTCCTGACTCCCTAATGTAGACACGACCGGCTATTTTTAGATGCATTATCTTTGAGTTGATAAACATTTTCAGTCATTATCTTAAGAAGGCAAGCTTAACTGAATTTGCAGTTCACATTCGCTGTGTTCTATGCCCGTTTACAAATGACCGTTCATCTGCCCACTCGAAAAGACTAATGATAGAAGGCAGGCAAATTGCTTAAGTACAGATTTGATTTATTTTTACTAAATAATGCTTAATGGTGAGTACATTGGAGAGATGGTACTGATAATTTTTCTACAGTTAAATTTTGGAAGTACAAGTGAGTGAAGAAGTAGAAGGGATGGTCAAGGGAATAATAGAAGAGTCCATTAAATTTTATTTTAGATAGGCATACTCAGTTTATTCAGTGAGAGCGTATTAACCCCCATATACCAAGCACTGTGGTGGATATGACAATGAATTAATGAGACAGAGACTTGTATTCAAGGGACCCACTGTCCGGAGAGGAGTTCAGAGGCAAAGAATGGATTCTCTCTGTTTAACTCAGAAGATACCACCCTTCTCTGGCCCACCGACCATTAGCAACTTGGGGCCCAGCTAGTGGGGAGGGCTCAGCTTGATGAAAACATTGCATGAAATGGATAATCCTCCCTCATCTTTTTCAGTACTCTTCCCCAACTTCCAGTTTTGACAGCATTGACTCATGTTTCAAATCATCTTCAGACAGGAGACTTGAGGAGGCTCCATGGGCTTATAGTGCTATCCATTCATCATGAGGTTTGGAGCCATGTCTGTAACGGAACATTTGAGACTAGAATTGTGGAAGCTCTGAATCCAGATCTTCCCACCTGTGATGTTTTACCATCAGGGTTCCCAGGGGAAACCTGGAATCCCCAACCCTGGTCTTCAGTTGGGACTGAATTGTTGGCTCTGTCCCCAACCGCTCTGTTACTCCTGGCCAATCACTTGATTTTCCTTCTCCGGTCCCTGGAGGGGGCGGTGAGGGCTAGCCCTTCCTCCACTTGCCCTCCCTCACGGTGTGATTGTGGTACTTCACTGGAAGATGGCTCTTAATTTGCTTCATTGGAAGCTTCCATGAAAGTATCTGATCAAGATTGAGAAAGCATGGTGGAAATAAGTATCCCAAGATTTACAGTTATGTTGGGGTGGCTAGGGGGACGGAGGGTGTATTTAAAAGCCTGGTTCAATCTTCGGAGTTGGGGACTTGGAAAGGAACTTGGATTTTGGAGGGTTCGAATTTGTTAGTTCTTGGCCAAACACAACCTTCCATTCCTAAGGAAGAAGTCTATAAAAAAGCCATTTGGACTTCAAAGAGATGGTATTTTGATGCATTAAGTGTACATATGAATCAGGAACATGTGGATTAAATTTCCCTTTCAAACACGTGGCCTTGAAAATTTCAGGGGAAAGTGTTTGGCAAAGTGTGCCTGGGATTTGGATAAAGATGGAGCTTTTTTTTTCATGTTTGAGAAGTTTTATCTTCTTCCACGTGCCCCTGTGTGATGTGATTGACATAGCCCTAATGTACACTCAGAGGGTGGCAGGGGAAATTTTGCCTTCTGGCGAATATATATTGAGTTTATGAAAAGAGAGGAGAACATGGACCTTCGTTGGAGGGGTCACTGCAGTTTACAAAAACCCCAAACCCAACTAAACAGTTTTTTCCCGGAATAAGGGCATGGGAATGCAAGACACCAGTTACACTGGCGACAAGTGCTACGGGACAGCTGGCTCTGTTTTAATGACTGGTGTCCTACCCTCTCAGTCCAAGGCCGCCATCAATATTGGTGTGACCTTTGCTAGGCAGCCTGTAAAGAACTCAGAAGGAAAGCCAGCCCTTCTGAGCTTGGCTGCCAAGGCACTGGTCTCTGCATAAACTTTGGTTCATCTACAGTTCACTGGCTATAGTATGTATAGGATGCCTTTTGGGGTTCCTCTAGAAGAGACTGCCTCTGTCCAAGAGGAGCTAGAAAACTTGACTAATGTCAGCTTCAGTGCAGCTCTCCAAGGTGAATGGTGATGACCTTCCAATCAAATAAAAGAGGGCCTACCATCTGTCTTAGGGAAGAATATGGAGACCAAATCATTGTTTGATCAAAGGTTACACTCAACATTCTTTCTTTCTTTTTGTTCTATAATAGTGTGGTTTTTTTCCCCTGCATATAAATAATTGCTGCTCATTGTGGAAAATTTAAAAAACACACACAACTATGCTGAAGAAAATAAAAATCACCAGAATCCAATAACTCAGTCACCATTAACATGGACAGTTTTCCATGTCATTAAGTATTTTTCAAAAACATTACGTAGCCTTTCCAAATTCCATAGTCTGGATGTTTCAGAATGCATTTGACCAATCTCCTATTGTTGATATTTTAGTTTCCAATTTTTTTGTTATGATAATGCAGAGATAAACATTCCTGAATGTAAATCTGTGTTCCTATCTCTGATTATTTCCTTAAGGTAGCTTCCTAGTGAGGAGAATGCTGACTTAGAGTATGTGAACATTTTTATACATTTTGATATATTATGCCAAGTAGATTTCCAGGAAGGTGGCATTAATGTATTTTCCCACCTGCAGTGCATTTGAGGGTCTCATCCATTCTTTGAAGCCTTTACAGTTTCAGAGGGCACCCTCCTTCTTCATGCACAGCCTCACAGACGGGGATATTTATGAATCCTTTGCCATGCTGAACCATCCAGTAAGAATGGCAGTGACCATGGTTGCCAACCACTGAGCCCTAGAAGAGGTGAGAGTTCTACAGAGCATTTCGAAGAATCTTGTTGGCTTTAGAGCGTATTGGCTAAATTTTTCTTCTCTCCAAGTGCACCAGGGCTCCAATTATCCTTTCTTTTCTTTGAATTGCTCTAAGAATCAGCATAGCTTCTTTCCTGGGGACTCCCTACAAAACCAGCTCTAGGTTGAAATCATGGGGTGTGGGTTCTCCTCCAAGCCTATTGTAGAGTTTATCTCCTAAAGATACAGGGACCATACTCTTGACTTCCCAACCCAGTGGGGTCCAGTGGGAACTAGGATCTGGGACAGGCAGTATATGGCCTCACACCAGAATGTTCTTCTCTGCATTGGCCAGAGATGGTTACCCACTCCTTGGCTCAGTCCAGAGTTTCCTGGACTGTATGGTCTCATCAGTCCTTCCTGGCTGCAAAGCCAGTCGGTCTTCACATCAAGCGATGACACTTTGCAAGAGAATGGCATTCCTGTCTCCGGGATTAAGTGGGGGATGCCTTCCAGAATCATGATCCCAACCCTATACCATTTAGGCTTCTGGGTCACCTCCCCCTTCCCCCATGGCTACTGTATGTTAGGAATGCAAATTAGCATCAGTATTAGTTTGAGTAACACATACAAAGGGAAAGTAGATTTTCTGTTAAGCAAGCCATCAATTAACAAAATGCAGCAATTTTGCTAAATCTACTCTCCTCATTAATCAAGTACTTAGTAGCGTCTGTGGAAATATTACAAAAACAATATTTTTAAAACATTTTAAAAGGAAGAAGAAATTTCCATTTACTTTAGGCCACATAGTGTTCTGACAGACATAATTAATGATATAATTTCCTGAATGTCCAAAGGACCTGCTTTTTTTCTTTAAACATATAATGCACACATATAACAAAAAACCCAAACAGGTAATTAAAGTGTTTCCCATTTTTAACGAATAAACCCTTCAGAGACCTGTCAGGCAGCATCTGGGCTCCACGGCCCACTCATTATTAACTGACATGTCAAAGAAGAAAGCCATATCATTTTTATGTTCCCATGGCACAGAAACTAATTTGGGGTATTTTAGGCCAGGGAGATTTATAGATCAGCATCAGAAACTTCTCTCAGGTTCCTGAGAGAGTAGTAACATTCCAGGAGTTGGATGGATTTAGTATCTGCCCTGTTTAAAATATGGGCTCCTGTCAAACCTGTGGGTATCCCTGAGTAACCTTCTATTATGGCCCAGCTATTCCTTAAAAAAAGCCGTGGAGAATGTCAGGACACTGCGGCGGGTCTCCCCTCCTTTGCTGGGTCACCTTGGGGAGGATTGGGTTGAGCAGAAATTCTGCAGGAGGCTTCTGAGGCTCTCAGGAGAATCGCCTGCCAAATGCCATTGATGGCGTCCCTTGAGGTTGAGCGTTTAGTGAGAAGGGAGAGAAAGAGTACCTGGGAATCAACACTTTGGAGCAAACACCACATCTTTCTTTGGATCAGCCTTCATGGGGATCCCAGGAGGAAGGAAGTTGATGTTTCAGAGTATCAATGATAAAAAGAATCATACAAGGCTAAATAGAGGATGTTTTTGTTAGATTTTTAGTGTTAAAAAGAACAAATATTTGTTGTTCATTTGTTGGCCAAGGAGAAATAAAGGTATAATTGTCATTTGGCTGGATTACCTACTAAAAAAAGCTTTTAATACTTCATGTGCCACATTTCCCTTTTTATTCTAATGGAGGTGACCACAAAATGCTTCTTCCTGATACCCTTAACCTGAACAGCTAGATCTTCAAGGAATACCTCATAGAATAGGTGGCTTTGGAATCCGAGAGGCCTCGATCTCAATCCTTCCAAGCTGTGTGACCTTGGGGAAAATTGTAACCTCTCTGGGCCTGATTCCCTAAACTCAAAGTGGGGATGATCATACCGATTTTGTAAGACTGATTCAAGGATTCAATGAGATAATACAAGTAAAGATTTTAGTATCGAACACATGGTAAACCTTCAATGAATGGGAGCTTTTAGGATGATTATCAGGGAAGCACCAGGAGAAATAGAAATAGATGACTGACTGGATGGAACATATGAAGGCCAAAAGCAAGGCTGCAAGAATTGCTACTATTTGCGTTATAAAGGAATTTGATGAAAGTCCAGTCACCTCTTAGCTAGTAAACTCCATGAGAATCGGTCCTGTGTCTTATTTTGCTCAACATCGTATTTCCAGTGCTTGGCATACAGTAGTGTATAGGGTGTGACCGTTTGGTGAAGGAAGGAAGGAAGGGAGGGAGAGAGGGAGGGAGGGAGGGAGGGAGGAAAGAAGGAAGGAAGGAAGGAAGGAAGGAAGGAAGGAAGGAAGGAAGGAAAGAAGGGAGAAACACTAAGTCTCAGTTCAAGTCTTCTAATGGATTAGAGATTTCTCTAACCCATTCTGATTTCTCTCTTAAATTCACCGCCTGACCTATTTTTGGAAACTTTATGACATTCTCCCTTGTACTGATATTTCATAGTACTGTGTGTGTGTGTGTGTGTGTGTGTGTGTGTGTGTGAGAGAGAGAGAGAGAGAGAGAGAGAGAGAGAGAGAGAGAGAGAGAGAGAGAGGGAGAGAGAGAGAGACAAGACTATAAACTCTGGAAGGCAGGAGCTATGCCTTACACTTTTCCTGAGTTTTCCCCTGGCCTCCCCTCACCACTCCTGACACCTCAAACAAACAGCATCCACCGGCACACATTAGTGACTAAACACATACACGCTGAATTGAATTGAAATAGCGCAGTGCCTTAGTGGAGGGAGTCAGCAAACGCAGTTACAGATTTGTAACTAGAGATTTGTAACAGGAGATTCACACTGCCCACAGGACAGGCTGACTCTTATATGCTCTCCTGACCATTTCAGGAGTCTCGGGGCTTGGCATGTGCCCACTTGCCTTCTTTTGCAGAATATCTCCGCCAACCTAAGCAGGGTTGTCATGGGCTTAAGTTCCCTTATTGCCTTCCTGTGAAACACATACTCTTAGAAAGCTCACACTTTAACTTTGGTTGACACCCGTTTACAAATCTATGCCAACAGAGAAAATCCTGCTGCTTTGCAATCACTGACTCTTTGAATAGGCGAGCTCTTATTCATTGGTTTCTCCAGGAATTTGGTTTCAAAGTTGAACAGGTATGAGGAACATGACTCCCGTCTGATCGTATTTCATGGCCACCACAAGTAGCTGCTAAGAGATTTTGCTTAAGGCTGCAGCTGGGGCTAGTTGGGTGCCTGCCAAGAGCAGGGGCGTGATATATTTCTGTGGTATATGTGGATGTCTGTTTTCATAGGTACGATATTTATATATATTGCTTTGGGAATTGAGGGGAAGGGTGTGAATACTCTGTTTCCCTCCATAGTGGTTTGTAGGTTAATTCTGCTTTCTGCCTGTGTGGCTTCCAACAGGATCCTGAAGATTACAGATCCTCAGAAAAAGCCAGAATGGTATAGTGGTGCCTTCAAGGAGGACAATTATGCCATTCATGAGGCTGGGGTAGGTAGGTACTAGACATAGGGGTATCACTTGTTGATACACAGTTGTCACAAATAACCACATATGTTCCTACGTTTTCTCTGGGAGCTTCAAGTTCTGTTTGACTGGTCCCCTCACTCATCAGCCTGCCTCCGTCTGAATATCTGCATTAAGGGAATGGCTTGCAGAAGGTTTCCAACATCACCCTCCCCACTTATTTAAGAAAGATTCTATAGAGAAGATAGGATTTCAGGAACCGCTTAAATAAAGGAAAAGAGGTGTCTTGGTGACTCAAGCTCTCTATCCAACTCTATTTTCCAATTCTTTAGCATAAACTTTGAGTCCGTCTTTAAAGCACCTGACATAGTGTCTAGCTCAGTAGTTTTTATGTATTGAACCCTCCTTAAATATTGTTAAGTTTTCATGGTTTAGAGTAGTAAAGAATATCCCATGCTGCCTGTAGGTACTTTTCAGACAACTGGAGGTTAAAAACAGAGGAAAGAGACCACGTGTGTGTGTCTTTATATGCACACGTGCACATGTGTGTCTTAGATTCTGAGGAACCTTTGGATAAAGAAGGCAGTAGTCGCGGTGCCTTGAGTGCTCGTGATGTGCCAGGCACTCTACCATGGCCTTGCAGGCATCGTTGCATCCACCGCTCAGGTTCTCACAACAGCCGTGAGGCCGGCATTATCATGACTCTCATTTTACAGATGAGGAGCTTGATGTTTCAGAAGGGGAAGCAACTTGTTCAGGGTCACACAGCTAGTAATTGGCAAAGTCAGGATTCAGATTCAGGTTTTTCTCACTCTAGAGCTGGAGCTCTTCCTAATGTTACACTGTCTTAAGTCCTCCAATAGGTTCAAAGACACACACACACACACACACACACACAGGTGTGCATGCACACATGCCATCCCCACCCCCAGCCCCATCCCTGTCCCCGTCCCCATCCCCACCCACTCTGAGGATTGAGGACCTTTTTCTGTGCTGAGGGAACTGTTCCTTGAACACAAGCTCCTGGTTCTGAAAGCCCAAGTGAAGCACGTTTAGGGGCTTGGAGGTCTTTCAGTGGAGCGGACTTGTGACTGCCCTTCCTCAGTTGTGTGGGGCTTACAGAGACGTCCATGAGCTCAAAAGCCATGTGGTTTTGTGCGGCTGCTCCGTAGCTGATCTGCAGGGACTGGTCCCATATCAGATTCCTGGATGCGGACAGTGGGCGCCTGCAGTCAGCTCAGGCGCTTCCTGGATATCTCCTGTCTGTGGATCTCCCTTTCCCTGAAGCTGCCCTCATTCTTTATTGATAGAGCAGCTGTTTACTATTGAACACCTTGTTGGCAGGATGCTGCCTCAGTGTTTTGAAAGATATGTCTCTTCTGATACGGGTGGACGGATATTTGCCCGGCGGTATTGGTGGTCTTTCTCGTCGTCTCTTTCACTTTCCTTCCCCAATAGCTGCAGAGCATCTTGATCTGTTCCCGAGGATTGGGTCTGTAGTCCTTAGACCACTGACCGTAACTGCTTCTGCCCTAATCATCTTAGAAATGGACCTGCGATTTGGTTCTAATACTCCACCCAGGAGCAGAAAGCCAGCTTAAATATCTCAAAGAATAGCTCATCAAGTGATTAAAGAAACACTTTGCAAACTGAGATCAATATCCTAAGCTCAACTCTCACTTAAAGTCGGACCACCAATATAATCAACGTCAGTAGGCATTATCCTGCTGCATCAGGGAGAATCAAGCCATGTTATCCTCATGTGGGCTGCATACATAAGAGGGATTTAAGTGAGCGGAATCTCAAAGAGCAGAGGAATTCCATGAATAACTCGTCAGTCAAAGATGACAATAAAATGTCGACTAGCTTAATGGAGTTGGTCACCTGCTGCTTCCAGGAAGCTGGTTAATTCAATGTATCAGCTCCAGGCAGATGTTAGGGACCCAGGTCATGCCTAGAACTCATAAGGACCTATACTGAATTCCGATGTCTTTAGTTTATCACCTCCTTTCAGCGGCACGTGCAACAGGATTCACTGACCCCAAAGGCGGGTGTTACGGTGATATAAGGTGGCTGTTATGAACTGGCAAAGAATAGACTCAGTGCTGAAGAAAACCGGTTAAGCTACAATCTTGCTACCCTCCTACAGTCTTGGAGTCCTGTGCTCTGAGATGTCTCTGTATGACCGGAGCAACCAAGGCATGACATTGGACCCTGATGTTTACTTTTTTATGTAGAATTCAAGAATCATCTTGTCTCAAATGAAACACATTTTCTTTTTTTTTTAATGTTTTTTAAATCAAAGTACAGTTGATTTACAGTGCTGTGCCAATCTGCTGTACAGCAACGTGACTCAGTTGTACACATAGATACATTCTTTCTTTACATTCTTTTCCATTGTGGTTGATCACAAGATATTGAATATAGTTCCCTGTGCTATACAGTAGGACCTTGTTGTTTATCCATCCTATATATAATAGTTTGCATCTGCTGCACATTTTCTTTTGTGTATACCTAAATTCCTTATTAAGTCTTCCTTGATCGAGGAGGAAGCAGTAGTAAATTCCCCCTACATTACCCACTCTCCTAGCTCTTGATGAATATATCATCCCATGATAGATAATGTTTACTTAGAAATTTGCCTCTGCAGGGCGTTGAGTTTGTATGGATGTTGTCAGAGACATTTAGAAGATATAGAAATACAAAAATCAGACGGTGTGGCTCGATTTGGAACCTAGACCCAAGAACTGGGATTTAAGTGTTATTCACTTATGTGTTATTCACACTGATAATAATGCAGTCACGGCCTGATGGTTCCACCTAAAAAGCAAACGTTCAGGAGAGCAGGATTACTTTTGGGAATGGCCAGGTCATCTGAGAGTACCTGCCTTTTGTGAGTGATCTAATTAGCATTCTTGAGGCTACACAGCTACAAGCACTGGTCTGAAAAGTGTAGGTCTGTGTGCTTACAGCAAGCAGGTTTATTTAAGAACTTTCCCAGGACCCTGGGGGCACTATTGAATATCAATGGCCGGTTCCAGGTTGGGAGCGAGGGCAGTGTACAGTTACAGGAGGGAGTGCCGACATTTTTTTGTCTAGCTTGCTATCTAAGCAAGCTGCTTGGGTAAACAACATGTAAATTTTACAGGCTTTGAACATGTGGCACTCCACACGCATTGGGCAGTTGAATTGACTGGTAATTTTTTTTTTAATTACTTTTTTTAAATGTTATTTTCCGCTGCGTTGGGTCTTTGTTACTGTGCGCGGGCTTTCTCTAGTTGTGGTGAGCGGGGGCTACTCTGTTACGGTGCGCGGGGCTTCTCTTATTGCGGAGGATGAGTTCTAGGCGTGCGGGCTTCAGTAGTTGCAGCACGCAGGCTCAATAGTTGAGGCTCACGGGCTCTAGGGCACCGGGCTTCAGTAGTTGTGGAGCGTGGGCTCTAGAGTGCAGGCTCAGTAGTTGTGGTGCACGGGCTTAGTTGCTCTGCGGCATGTGGGATCCTCCTGGACCAGGGCTCGAACCCGTGTCCCCTGCATTGGCAGGAGGACTCTCAACCACTGCGCCACCAGGGAAGTCCCTGACTGGTAATTTTAAATGAGGAGGATTTCTTGTTGAATTCACTAGAATTTCCCTGTCATATGTTTTAGATTTTCAAAGCAGTGAACCAGGAGGCCTGGAGCTTCCAGTATTAGGGAACTAAATGTGAACAATGCCAAGGAGCAAGATCTTAGAAAATTAAATAATCTTTTTAACACTGGTAACGCTTATCACTTTAGAAGGCAAACGTTCTACTGGGGGACTTTTGTGCAAAGCTAATTGGATCCAGTTGCCGTCCTCCTCTGCCTGGATCTGACAGAATCTTGATATGGCTTTATTTCTTACCTTTCTGCAGCAAGATTTTTAATCCTGTTTTAGAAAAATCTATTTTGCTGTTATCTTGTCCCTATCCTCATGACTTTCATTCCCAAGTTGAAAGAAAGAAGGAAAGAAGGAAAGAAAGAGAGAAAGAAAGAAAGGGGAAGAAAAAAGAGAAAAGAAACCAATCCAGTCTATTTTAGATTAGCATAATGGGCCCCCTGTATGTTTGACTTTAGAGTTGGTGTTAGTCAAATTTGAAGGTGAATCCAAAGGTCTGGATACCAGGTCAATGGAAAAGTGGAGGACTTAGAATTTTCCCACCGTAAGTGAAATAAACAATTAGCTTAAATAACTCCCAAAGGCATTGTAGGAGAGCTTTGTACAAGTGATTCCACAAGTCTTTGTCTTCTGCCTCCCAGACTGTCCTGTCAGGCGCCTTCCCCTCACCTCCCCTTTCCTTACACAACTTAATTTTCCCAGCAATTTCTGTCCCCCTCTGTGGATTCAAGTAGTACTGCTGTAGTCCATGCAGTTTGGACTTTGCACCATCCCTGCATTGTTCTATCCATGTCAGTTCTTCCTCTTCATTGGAATCATACGCTCTCCTCTGGGCTAGTTGTCTGGAGTTAGGAAGGTACCTGGTCTTCCTTTACGTTTCTGAACCTCACAGGATCCACAAAATCATGCACAATAAATAGTTATGGATTAATTCAAATTTTATATTATGTAGTGAGAAGGGACTAGGACCAAAAGAAGCAAGAGTACTGGTCCCCATGCCTCAGTTTTTTCATCAATAGGATGAGGGTAATGGATGAAATACAGTGGTTTCAATTTTTTTTTTAACAGTGGAACATTTTTTCCCACATGAAGTCTTGTTTTATCTAAAGTACCAGTAGGCAAGAGTTTATTAAAATTTCTATTTTAAAAGTTTACATTTATCATGGTTATTACAAGTCACTTGGCACATGCAGTGAGGCTTTCTTTATGAACGCCAACATGGAAGTCAGGGGTTTTAACTGCAACTAGTACATCAGCATCCAATTTATTGCTGTGTTCTGCTTAGGTTATACAATACTGAGAAAGCTCCGATTCACACAGAGACTATTTGCAAATAGGAGCAGGTTTTCTTTTTTAAACATATCACCTTGTCATTTCAGGGAACCCACCAGTTAAACACATCCAGAAGATGAGAAACATGAGAGAACATTTTTTATTCACATTTTAATCACTAATAACTTGGAATGCCTGACAATACTCATAATCTCAAAAGTCAGATGTGAAAGCACTCATATTTTATGAATGTGAAAACTGTAAGAAGTTAATAATACATCTCACTGTGTTTACTTCTTGTTATACAGTTGATAGAGACACTACAATAAGATGCTTACGACATGCAATTTAATGAATATTAATTTCATTAAAATATAAGCATAAGCAGAAGATAATTAGAAACTCATGGAACGGTACAGTTAAGAATTGTACATTTTATTTAATGTGAATTTACCCTAAAAAAGGAACAATAAACAAATACCGAAGTCTGGTTTGAGACATGCATACTGAAGTTTTTAGGAGTTAAATGCTTTGATGTCTGCAACTTACTTTGAAATACATCAAAGAAATTAAATGAGTAGATGGTTGGATAGAGTTGGGTAGTTGTAGAGATACATGGTAAAACAAACATAGCAAAAATGTTACCTGTTCACTGTACAGTTCTTTCAACTTTTCTGTATGACAGTTCTCAAGTTATCAGGGCAATGTAACTGGAAAGGCAAATCTTTATCTGAAATGGAAGAGTGTATATCAAACATGTTACTTTAATTCACATGCAGTATTGAAACTTTTTTTGTAAACTGAATTCCTGAAAACTTGGATGACCTTACGCCACTCTTGAGGGCGACAATTATCCAGCTGGTTCCAGTGATGGCAGTGTGAGTGGGGTCATATCACTGATATCAGTCCAGTGAAAAGGTTGTAAGTTACACTCTGTGGTGCCTAGAGCTTCAGACTGTGTAGGTACCAGCCCAAAAATCAGAACCTGAGAGAAGACAGATAATTCTACCACTGTCCCACGTTTCATTTCTAGCCCAGCTTGGAGAATAGCACTCATAGCAGCTAAGATCTCCCCTTTACACAGTCCCATGACCCCAATTCCTCTCCTATTTCCTAGGGGATGGCAGATCTCATCCTCATCGGCACAAGGGAACAGGTGCGGCTATACATTGCTGGTAACTTACAATTTCAACCGAAGTCTCCCTTTGTGGAGGAAACTAATGTTTTCCTTTTCAGGTGCCCAAGAGAGGAGAGGTTGAATGGAAGCTTTACTGAGTCCCACACCCAAACAGGCAGAGATGCTGAGGATTAGGTCAAAGGTCTTCTTGATGATGCATCTCACTCCTTGGCTTCAGAATGGATAGTTCAGGTACTGAGAAGGAAAACCAGAACTTCCGCACAGCTAGGATGGTCTCTAAACTGGTATCCCTGTGCCTGGTTTCTTTTCCCTTCATTCTGTCCAATTTACCATATTCAGTTTAATCATCCTACACTTTCAGTTTTGCTTTTGTTCCCTTAAAACTCTTCTCTTTCAGATTCTTCAGCGGCTTCCCATTACCTACAGGATAAAATATGATCTCTTTAACCTCTCACTTAGGAGCCTCACACTGAGGACTATGGCTCTGATCTGTCTTTTGGGACTTAATTTCCTCGACTCTTTAGGAACTCCTTCTGCCTCAGCTTGATTGGTTCCCACTGCTTCCCTCTACTCCCTGCACTCCCTAAGTGTGCTATAGAAATTCTGTGAGAGCTCTGCACGTGCTGTTTCCTTCCACCTCATTCATCCAAATCCAATAGCTAAGGTAGTCCTATCTTCCTCTGAGTTTCTGCATCAGTTACAAATACGGGATCAGGATGCTTTGGGCTGTGAGTAATCGAAAACCAGGGGTCAGGTTATCCTAAACCAGTGGTTTTTAAGCTTTAGCATGCATCAGAGACCCCTGGAGGCGTGTTAAGCCACATATTGCTGGGTTATACTCCTGCATTTTCTGATTCACTAGGGCAGGGGTGAGACCTAAAAGTGTGCATTTCAAACAAGTTCCCAGGTGATACTGATGCTGCTGGTTGGGGAAACACGCTTTGAGAAACACTGACTTAAATAACAGGAAGTGTGTTGTCACACTCAACAGGAAATCTAGAGCAGTGGTTCTCAGACTTGGCTGTACAATATAAAAAACGGGGAATACTTTTTTAAATCCTGATAATCATACCTCACCACTTACCAATGAAATCAGATCCTCTAGGGCTGAGGCCCAGGCAACAGTAGTTTTTTTTTAAATATATTTTTAAAATTAATTTTTACTGGAGTATAGTTGTTTTACAATGTTGTGTTAGTTTCTGCTGTACAGCAAAGTGAATCAGTTATACGTATACATATATCCCCTCTTTTTTGGGTTTCCTTCCCATTTAGGTCACCACAGAACATTGAATAGAATTCCCTGTGCTATACAGTAGGTTTTCATTAGTTATCTATTTTATACATAGTAGTGTACATATGTCAATCCCAGTCTCCCAGTTCATCTCACCCCCCATACGTTTGTTCTTTATGTCTGTGTCTCTATTTCTGCTTTGCAAATAAGTTCGTCTGTATCTTTTTTCTAGACTCCACATATAAGCAATATTATATGATATTTATTTTTCTCTTTCTGACTTACTTCACTCTGTACGACATTCTCTAGGTCCATCCATGTCTCTGCAAATGGTGCGATTTAGTTCCTTTTTATGGCTAAGTAATATTCCATTGTATGTATGTACCATATCTTCTTTATCCATTCCTCTGTTGATGGACATTTAGGTTGCTTCCATGTCCTGGCTATTGTAAATAGTGCTGCAGTGAACATTGGGGTGTGTGTATCTTTTGGAATTATGGTTTTCCCTGGATATATGCCTAGGAGGGGGATTTGCTGGGTCGTATGGTAGTTCTATTTTTAGTTTCTTAAGAAACCTCCATACTGTTCTCCATAGTGGCTGTATCAATTTGCATTCCCACCAACAGTATAGGAGTGTTCCCTTTTCTCCACACCCTCTCCAGCATTTGCTGTTTGTAGATTTTTTTGATGATGGCCATTCTGACCAGTGTGAGGTGATACCTCATTGTAGTTTAGATTTGCATTTCTCTAATAATTAGTGATGTTGAGCATCTTTTCATGTTTTTGTTGACCATCTATATGTCTTCTTTGGAGAAATGTCTATTTAGGTCTTCTGCCCATTTTTTGGGTTGTTTGTTTTTGTGATATTGAGCTGCATGAGCTGTTTGTATATTTTGGAGATTAATCCCTTGTCAGTTGCTTTGTTTGCAAATATTTTCTCCCATTCTGAGGGTTGTGTTTTCATCTTGTTTACGGTTTCCTTTGCTGTGCAAAAGCTTTGAAGTTTCATTAGGTCCCATTTGTTTATTTTTGTTTTTATTTGCGTTACTCTAGGAGGGGGGTCACAAAGGATCTTGCTGCAATTTATGTCAGAGTGTTCTCCGGCATCAGTAGTTTTAAGAATACTCCAGGTGTTTACCATGAGCAACCAAGGTTTAGATCCACCGGTCTAGCAGTTTTGGTTATTTCATGAATCCAGCAGTGTCGTCATGGACCATGCTTCTTCTGTCTTTCTCTTCTACCTTCCTCTGGATGTTGGTCGTTGTTGACTCTTCCCTTCACTGGTGCAAGTTGCTTGCACCTATTCAAACCACACCTCCTGTCAAAATACTGTACAAAGCTCAGAAAAGAAGGAGAAAGCACCTTCTTTCCTTTTGTCTTTTTAAACCTAAAGAAAAACTTCCCAGAAACTTCCCAGCAGATACCTTTTCACATCTTTGACAGGAACTAAGTCACATGACCAACCCTGTGCCAATCACTAACTACCGAATAAAATAACTGGCTTGACTTAGACCAATGGTTCTCACCCTTGGCATACATTAGAATCACATGGAGGACTTTTAAGCCTATGGGGTGCTGGGACCCATGTCCAACCAATTAAATCAGAATCTTGGGATTGGGCTTAATCACTGGGATGGTTAAACCCCTCCCCAGGTGATTCTATTGAGTGGGCAGAATTCAGAACCATTGGTTTTGGCCAATCAAGCTTCCCCCACTAAGGCTGTGAGGAAGCTCACCCTTTAGGAAAACACATAACCACCTGATAGGTGAACAGAGTCAAGGTTCTCTTAGCAGGGGAGGAAGGGTAATTGCTATTGGAAAGGCCCCTGTCACTCATGGGATATCCATATGCTGCCATGTACGGTTGATCGCAATTGCCTGGATTTACACCCTCATTAGAGTGAGACTCTGCTCCACTTCTTTATAGCCCTGGCAAGTTCTTATCTTAGTGCCAGGCACAGAGTAGGCATTCAGTACATTTTTTTTGTGTGTGTGTGGTACGCGGGCCTCTCACCGTTGTGGCCTCTCCCCTTGCAGAGCACAGGCTCCGGAGGCGCAGGCTCAGCGGCCATGGCTCACGGGCCCAGCCGCTCCGCAGCATGTGGGATCTTCCCAGACCGGGGCACGAACCCGTGTGCCCTGCATCTGTAGGCAGACTCTCAACCACTGCACCACCAGGGAAGCCCTGTACATTTTTATTATTAATTTCATTGTCAATCTGCTGGGTGATTCACTAAAGGAGTAAAGTTATTTTGCCTGGACATTTAAACCTGCCAGAAGGACTGCTTCACCTCCCCCAGCATCGAAGCATTGAAACATCCCACCCTGCTCCTTGATTGGTGTATCTGCCTCTTGACCCCGCTGTGGTTTTATGTGACAGGGAAATTCCACACTCCCGGCATGAATGCTTGGCCTGACAGGGGCCATGCCAGGAGCTGCTGTGGCGTTTCTGTGTGCCTGCTTTTGTCCTCAGGGTGGTGAGGGCCAAAGCTTGTCCCCCAAAGCCAACTGGGGCAAGTCAGCTCTGGGACTCTTTTGTGTGATGAGTACATTTAGATGCATAGCAGAAACTTTTCCCCCTTCTGCTGAGACCTTGACATTTCCCTCTCGCGATGAGAGAATAAGTATTGGCAGAGTGAAGGGTGAAGAGACAGACTGTCAAGTCTAAATTAAAGGAATTGCTGGGGGTGAGGGAGGGCTGGTTGTGACTTCAGAAGCACAAACTCTCTTTCATTTGGCAAAAGCCCCTGCACAGCGTCTCATTCACATCTCCTACAGAAGAGAGTGTCCAGGAAGGTTGCCCTGGGGAACTCAGTTGGCATGTTAACCTGTACGCTGTTTCATATGGGGCAGGAAAGGAGGAGGTTCTAAGGGCAAGGTCTGTGAAATAATCACTTGGAACGTTTCTTTTTCAAGGTGGGAGGAAGGTGTTCGGTCATTAATCATTCCCTTCTCTGTAATAAAGTCTGGAATAAAGACTTTATATTCTGTTACACAAAACCCGATTCTCAGGGAATGTTGCTTCTCGTTTCTTTCCTTTCCACACATAATTAATCTGGCCACTCCCTATTAATGACTCAGTTCTTTGTAATTGGAGACATTTACCGGTAGAGCTGCCTTTCAGATACTCACCTTGGAGGGCTGTCTCACATCTAACAAGTATTAATATCAAATTCACTACATGATACGCAGAGAATGACCATTTCTTTCCTATCATTTTTCTCTTAATTAAAAATCTTTGCCTCGCCACCACCTTGTAGATAAGAGTCTTTGCAGACTAATTTCAGGGACAGTTTTCTTCTAAGGATTTGGGGAGGAAGCTATGAACATATTGCAGTGTGGTCGAAGCCAACACAAACTAAAACTCTCTTCTTCTGAGAGGTAGGTGAACCCAGGTGGATTCACTTTGGAGGCCCACAGCTGGCAGTGGACTGCATGGTATTGATCTCTCCTTTGTTTTCAATAACATTCCCTGAGACCTCTACAAAGACAACAGGACAGCTTTATGGGGCCAGATTAGGAGCTAATGTTTGCTCTGCCAATTGCCATTTCCTATAAATCTTACAAAGACCCTTGCCATGCTGTTTACAAAGATGCTGCATCTGAGTGGCAGAGCAAGGATCAGATTCCTTTTCTGAAACTTCATTGAGGGCAACGTTCATCCTTCTTCCATGAAGAATTATTGTAAAAAGTGAAAACATGTGGCTAAAGGAGGGAGCAGTGGAGAGTGTGGGCCAGAGCCCAGTACAGGTGCCTTTAATTTGCCTTGTTGACCGTCATCCATGCTCCCGAAGAGACGGCATATCCCAGCCCCCAATCCTCCTCGTTTCTTTCTGAAGAATTCTTGTGAAAGTGTAAAGTGAGTATACATTTGCCTCACATCTTAAGAAAACAAGGAAACCTCGGTTTTGCTTCCCCCCGTATATCTCGTACTGCTAATTGGTTGGCATCCAGGGTGAGGAGACACAAACTACATAAGTGAATTTTCTGGTTCCTGGACACTGGTGGTGGACCGTTGACAAGGAGGGGAGCGTTATGCTATGACTCCACTTCTTGGGAGGCAAGGAGAAGAGAGAATAGCCAAGTTACTCCTCCATTTCCCACCAAAGAGCCTCCCTGCCTGCCTGTCCAATTCCTCAGGGTTTGTGGGGAGGGGTGGTTATAGTAGTACCTTGGGGATTTCAGAAACGCTTAGGGATTTGCAAGCATTCCGATCGTAGCTGTTCTCTGCTCCCGGTGAGTGTCTCCTGGCAGGGCAGACAGGGGCAGTCAGTGGAAGCGAGTGGGCACCAAGTGAAGCTCTGGGAGCCCTGATGGGAGCAGACTTGTGGGTGTGGTCCTGGCAGAAGAGGCTGAGACCTGGTCCCGATACTCCCTGATGCTGCAGGTGGTGGGTGGATGACTTATTCAACTTTCATCCTCATCTCTTGGCCTGGAAAATAGGGATGATGCCATGGGACTACTCAGGATTTCCAGCACGGTGACTACCTAGGAATTTGCCAGTAGGAAATGCTGAGTGTTTGACTGTTGGTGAACCCGGCTTCCCAGATCTGGGAGCTCACCAGAACATCTCCATCCACAGAACTTTTACCAGGCCCTTCCAGGCCTTTTAGTCTAAATCCTGACCATGTACTGACAAGACTTTTTGCACCTTAGCTAGTTTGTTAACTCTGAAGGGACTGTGAACATGCAAAGTGAAAGCCAACTGTATATTTGTGGCTTTGTTCCTTGTGGCTTTCCTATTAAATAGGGAAGAAATGGAAGAGATGATTTAACTTCTCAAAAACTTGCCCTTCTCTTTGGGTATTTCTTCCCCTTTGGGTGTCAGTTGCCTTCCGACTCTGTCAGCCAAAAGAAAAGATTCAGTGTGCTAATCTGAACAATCTTAAAATGAAAAAAATAAAAGACGATCTTTATACATTGTTATTTGCCTACGGGTCAGATATTCTTATCTTTTGGCTGACTTCAATATTTACCTTTTCTACTGCAAAAGTGCTGCAGTCTTGTGTAATTCAGCCAGAAACAGCCTTCCAATCCACTGGAGCATACGCTGTGCTGTTCTTGAACCATCATAACTCTAACAAGCCGGTATTCTATTCATCATTTTCAGCTTGGAGCACAGTCTTCCTCTTGTGTTCTCAGGATTCCTGCTGGTCCCTCCTCTCTTGAGCTGGAGGACAGGAGTCAACCTGACCCAGAAAATCAACAGCAGACCATTAATGCAACCTTTTTGTAATGCTTGGAGCAAGACTAACATCTATCACGTAGAAGGATGAACCCAGTGATTTCTCATTACTGTCCTTTATGTGCAGTGAGTGACATCTGCATCACCAGGCTCCTACTGCATTTCTGGATGTGTCCTGTCCTTATACTCAGTCTACTTCTAGCTGTGTGACCTTTGCTGTCACTGTCATTCTACCTCCAAGTCAGCTGGGGGCGCTAGATGGGGGTTCAAGATAAGAAAATGTCCCATTCTGGCATCTTTCTGCCTTGTGTTCCCCCAAATAGCCGTATGTAAGTGGGTGGTAGTTCTCAGAAGTCAGAGAGTGGGAATAATGCTAATGGCAGCAATGTCCTGAAACTCAATTGCTCGTATCTTATCCAACCACCACCGCCCTACAGCCACCTGTGCCAAATCCTCGTGTATCAAGGGCTGAATTGCAGAGTGGCAATAGATCCTTCCGGGACTCTCACTATCCTGGCTACTCAATACGTGTCTAATTCAAGGACGTTCTCTTTTAGTGTCTCAAGTAATTTATTCTCTTAGAGCAAAAGATCCTGGAGTCATAGAACCATGAATCCTGGAACCATAAACCGTGGACTCTTGGAAGCTGTGATTCCTAGGCTTTGTGACTGTCAACCTCTAAGTAGAATGTACTGAAAGTTCTCTACAATTTATGCAATGGATTTACATGTCTATGGTATTTCACATGCCATGCTATTAGAATAGGTATTGTTTCTCAATTTTACTGATGAAGGGAACATTAGAAGTGAATTAGTTTTCAAGCTTTTCGACCTCTCAGTGCAGGGAGGACCCTGAGAGATTGTGTAGTAAGTTTTTCAGAGGAGGAAATGGGCTCTGAGGGGGTTAAATGGATTGTGCAAGGTGGACGCAGTTGTCAGGCAGGGTGGGGCCACTTCCAGGTGGCCATGACTCTGCTCTCCCTGGCACCATGCTACCTCTCTACAAGGTCGTGCTTAGGCAACAGTTACCATGAGGCAGATTCAATTCCAATCGAGACAACTCCATTTTGGTTGGTATAAGCAAATCTCATCATATTAAGAAGAGCCTAGAAATGTAAGTCTGAGTCATTTTAAAATGCTAAGGAATATTGACACTTCGAAGGGACTCTATGGGGCACTTTTTGTTCATTATCATGGTCTGTAAGTCTTGCTGTATTTAAGGGAGCTAGTTGTTTTATGCCTTAAGGGTGGCATAAACTTTGTGAATCTGTACCTCTCAGTAGAATGTACTGAGAGTTGGGGGCCTTACTGGGCATAAAGTTGAAGTCTTTGTATTCCATACATCGTTTTCTTTGAGATACTATGGCAATGGATACTCTTCCCTCCTCCCTTCCTTTCTTCCTTCTTTCCCTCCCCACCTTCTTCCTTTCTTTCCTTCCATCTCTCCTTCCTCCTCCTTCTCTACATCTTCTACTTCGTATCCCCTCCTCCTTCTCTGCTTTCCCTTCTTTGATAAAGAAATGGTTGGGAGTGAGTTGTCAGGATGAAGGTAGAGAATATGTTTATGGTTCAACCAATGCTAATTGCCTTCAAATAAAACACTTTATTTGCCCCACAGACTAAAAACAAACACACAAACAAAACAGAGAAAAAACCCAAGTCAACTGTTAGAAAAAGAAGGTATGTAGCAAAGACATTAATAGGCATCCACCTCATATTGTGAAATCCTCAGTTCCTAATGGCGTTCTTATGAAGAAAGTGTGATCATGGATGACATGATCATAAACTAGGTAAGAGTTATTGTACTTTCTCCATGCAGCCTCACAATTTTAAGACAAAATCTGGGACTCCTGAGGGTAGGAAAGGGGGCAGCAGAGTTACTGAACTTCCCCAGATTCAAAAAACGCAAGTCACTCAAGGATGACCTCTTCCCTGACTATCCTAAAGAGTCTAGACGTGGCCTCATAGGAACAATACCACTTGTTATAAGCCAGAGGGCAGAAATCCATTTGGATTTCATTGTTAAAACCAAAACAGAATTAGTTCCGGTCAGGCTGCAGTAGGAAAAGGAATTAATACTAATGAGTTGGAAGAATGTAACTAAACTTGCAGCTAAGGAAAACAAATACATTTGGAGAGATTAAAAGGTGTGAATTTTCCCCATAAAAGGAGGGGTGGGACCTAATCCCCTTTTCTACTAGGTTTATCACATACAGGTGTGTGTGTGTGTGTGTGTGTGTGTGTGTGTGTGTGTGTGTGTATTTCATCTTCTCTAGATACTTCTTTCTTGTTTTTTTTGAGACTAATTTAGACCATATTTGATAATATGTAAATAGTTCCAACCATGATGGTGTTCAACAATTAAGGGCCTGTGAGTATTCCCCTGGCTCTACAGAGATTACAGGTGCCATGATCATCCCTGTCCATTTGGAAATTGTAGTGACAAATTGTGTGGTAAAGTCCTTCCCTGTGAACTTACGGTTCTCATCAGATTTGGGGTGATTGCCGAGGTGAGGGCAGGGCTTTGAGCTTGACTGCTTCACTGCTCAACCATACCTTCCTTTTATTGCCTTTCCTGTTCAGGAGCTTCATAGTTTTTCAAAGCCCAACAGCATTTCTAAAAGTAGAAGGAAGAGTGTTTGTTTAGCTGAATTAGGAGAAGTCTCCCAAGGCCAATGAAGTTTTTATTGAGCCATATCTGGAAGGACTTAAAAAATTAAGTGGATTTCTTTATTTTGTGCTTTATTGTTTCTTTATATCCCTTTGAAAAGGTAACCTGTACTGAGGTTCAAGCTGGTTGATGTCCGTTGAGAAGTGAGACATCATTAATAGGACAAAAAGAGAGGAGGAGCCTGTGGGAGATGACACTTGAACATGCTGAGATAGACAGATCATTTGGTTGAACTGGGAAGGGAGAGTCTGAGAATTTCATCAAGTCAGTGACAGGTTTTTGTGACTCTCTGTGGGTGTATGGTGTGTCAGATTGTGAGGACTAGCTGGGGAGTCTAAAGGATTCCCGGCAAAAGGTAACAAAAATGGAAGGTGTGCCAGATGGAACAATAAGTAGGGAGAAGATGGGGGTAACCTTATCAATAAGGAAAAATTGGGAGAGAACTAAAGTGTGCCAGCACCGTATCACATAGCTGAAGTATGATAGGGTTACGAATATGCGTGTGTGTGCTGTGTGTATGTGTAGTCCCTACAAATATAAACATTTTTAACCTAATTCTTACTGAATGCTTACTCTGTACCAGGCACTGTTCTAGAGTCAGTGATTTCAATCTCACAAGACCTTCTGTCCTCTGGGTTGTGCTTAGCTTTCTGTAAGCAAACTGGACTTGCAGATGCAGGATTACCCTTGCTTGCCTACAATGGAATTTAAAAAAACCAATCAGCCACAAAGCATATAAACAAACCTGCTTACTATTGGATTCAAAGCAAGTGTTATTATCAATCGTTTTTTATAGAAACACAAGGAAGTTAAGGAATTTGCCCAAAGTCACACTGTTAGGAGTGGAAATGGTGGTATTTGAACCCAGGGATGTGGGACCAGAGCATGGCTGCTTCACCACTGTAGTACTTTCCCTCTTTACAGGCACTGTGTGGTCTTTTCTTTGTTATCATACCAAAATGCCCGTAAAAGGATGTTCAGGGAAGTATCATTTATATAGCACATTATTGGAAAATATCTAAATGTTCTACCAGAGGAAATGGTTGAATAAATTTTGGTATGTTCCTATGAGAGAACACTATGCAGCTGTGAAAAAGAATATTCTCAAAGAACAGATATGGGTACTAGGTAATGTTACGTGGAAAAAGCAGGCAACAAGTCTGTATGTACAATTTGATGTCAATTTTTTTTTAACGATGATAAAGGGAAGAACGTGAAGACAATCTAACGGTGTATTAGTAGATGGACTAAGGCTTAGTCTTCCAGTGGAATACCACACCTAGTCCAACAGAGTGAGAGTGGTTGCTGTGTATCAACATGGGCAAGTCCTAAAACATGCTGCTGACGAAACAAAGCAAGGTACAAATGATGCATATGACATTATATCATTTATGCAAAAATTTAACACGTACAAAAGCAATATACATTGTTATGGATGTATAAATACGTAGTAAAAGTGTAAAAATACCTGCAGGATCTATACACACCAGCTTCAGGGTGGCGCTTCTTGGCTTCTCTTAGGAAGGAGAATTGGATACATTTGGGTCTTAGCTGTGGCCCCATTTTATTTTTAAAGAGAGAGAATCGAAGCACATATGGCAAAATGTTAACGTGTGTTAAACTGAGTGGTGTATGTAGGGTGGTATATAGGTTTCTTTTATACTACTCTTCTGTACGTTTGAAATATTTTATAATTAAAATTTTATGTATATATATATATAAATACATACAGCAATATATATGGAAGAGACTGGCAGATAGGTATCAAAATATAAACAATGATTACTGTTGGAAGATTATAAACAATTATTTTCTTCAAGTTCTGTATTTTTCAAATTTTCTATAGTAAGCATGAGATAATAAATAAAAACAGTCTTTGACTTTTTAGAAAGTATCAATATTGGAGGCAAAGAGCACTGCCTTGGAATCTACTGTCACCGCTTTGAAACCCAGCCCTGGTTAGATGACTCATTTAGCTGCTGGGAGGCATAGTTCTTTTCCCCTGCACGGTGGTGGTGATTGGAGTCTGTGTAGAGGTGGGCTGCATGCTCACTAAATCTACTTAGTTTTCCTGGTAACCTGGTGCCTAATTGGCCCACGTGACTAACTCACCCCAGTGCAGTGGGAGGTCGCAGTTAGGACTGAGTGTACCTTCTCTGAAGTTTCCCTCTTCCCTCTGACTGCTGGCTGGATGAAGCCTAGGGTGCCTTGAAACTTTTTTGAGATGGTGAAGCCACAGTGTGGAAGTAGCCTGGATCCCACAGATCACTACTTGGAGGAGGGTGGTCTAACCAGGAACATACACATTGGATTTTGTGAGAACAAGAAATAAACTTCTGGGGTTGTTTGTTACAGCAGTTAGCCTACTCTGACCAATACATCTCTAGGGTCCCTTCAAATTCTAATATTTTATGAATCCAAAGAGGCCCTTGGTTTCACGTTATTTTTCCATTCATTTGACTCAATGAGGTTCACTAGTCTCAAGGACAAACTAACTTAAACCATAAATTTGGATGTGTCCCAAATAACAAGTGAATAATAATAAGTGAATTGAAAAGATAAATAAAAACAGAAAGAAGGCCAGGAGCAAATTCAGAACAAAGTAAGTTTGACACGTGACCAACTTGAGGCTGTTACGTTTTTTGCATTTCCTGAAGACAAGGACCTGAATATCTTTTTATAACCCCTATTTTTATATAGCATAGGCACTTAATCAATACTGTTGGATGAATGAATGAATGTGTGGGAAAATGCTATCAAGTTCTGATGGTCACATACCTTGAGAAGTGGTATGTATCTCCCCCAGATTCATGTTGAAATCCTAATCCCTAAAGATGATGGTATTAGTAGGTGGGGGGCTTTGGGAGGCGCTTGAGTCCTGAGGGCAGAGTCCTCATGAATGGCATCAGTGCTCTTATAAAAGGCTCCGGGAGACCCCCTAGCTCCTTTCACCATGTGAGGACACAGTGAGAAGAGCCCTTACCGAAGGCTATTGCCTTGATCTCATACTTTCAGCCTCCAGAACTGTGAGAAATAAATTTCTGTTGTTTGTAAGCTACCCAGTCTGTACGTAGTATCTTGTTCTAGCAGTCTGAATGGACTCAGGCAAGAAGCCAGTTCTGCATCATTTCTGGGGTTATAGTCACCTGAACTCAGTTCTGTCACACATGGACGATGTGCCCTTTCAGCTTGGTGAGGGGAGTCAGACACATGACTCTGGACCCAGAGGGCTCGGACAGGCTGGGTTAGAATCCTCTAGCCTCTGCCTCTGCCTTAGACCTTCCGTGCCTCAGTCTTCTTAGATATAAAATAGGGATAAAAGTGCTACAAAACTCCTAGCGTCATTTTGAGAATGAAAGAAGTGAATGGAGATGAAACACTTAGCATAGACCTGCCCCAAAGCTGAGTAACTTGGAGTTAGGACATGAATTCAAAGTGACACTAGGGCTCCCCTGGTGGCGCAGTGGTTGAGAGTCCGCCTGCAGATGCAGGGGACGCGGGTTTGTGCCCCGGTCCGGGAAGATCCCACATGCCGCGGAGCGGCTGGACCCGTGAGCCATGGCCGCTGAGCCTGCGCGTCCGGAGCCTGTGCTCCACAACGGGAGAGGCCACAACAGTGAGAGGCCCGCGTACCGCAAAAACAAAAACAAAGTGACCCTAAGTTATAGCAAGACAAGACTTCCCCCTCCCCCCATCTGGTTCTGCCACTGCCACTGTCTCAGCCAGCAATGTGTTGGCCTTGACAAGATGTAGCATTGCTCTATAGTGTGCGCCAAAATCGCCTTATTAAAACATCAACAAGTCATACTTGCGTACTCACTGATAAAGATATCAGTGGTTCTTATGTAGCAGGAGTGTGGGTGGTGTGGGAAGTTTCCTAAAACAGACGTCCTGTAGGGTAACTTCTTAGCTGAATGACTTAGAGCAAGTGACTCAAGTTCTTGAGTTTCATTTTCTCATCTGTAAAGTGGGGAGAGAAAACCTACCTACCATGCAGGTTATTGTGAGGATGAAATCAAAACAGTGTCCCTGAGGCTCAGTGCCTGGCATGGAGGGGTCACTCTTACCCCTCCCTGTCACCTCTTTGAAACCCAGCCCTGGTCGAAGCACAGAAGACATTCCTCAGTTTTTATTCAGAACACTGTGGTTTTGTTAAAACTCAGATACTTTGGGGGAAGCTTTTATTTATTTATATTTTGTGTCCCCAAACACCCATTTTCCTGAAGGGAAATGGAATCTGTCTGGTTTTGATTCACTTACACTCAACTTGTTGGTATTGTTTTGTAAGCACCAGCCAGTATCCAAGTAGCCCTTGGAAACTTCTTTTAAAAGCTGCATTTTAAAGTCTAGGAAGTTTACTTTTCTCCCTCCCTCCCTTCCTTCCTTCCTTCCTTCCTTCCTTCCTTCCTTCCTTCCTTCCTTCTTCCTTCCTTCCTTCCCTTTCTTTCCTTTCTCCTTTTTCAAAAAATGTTAAAAGGAAATTAGACTTTAGCACCAGTTTGAGTTTGGGTTTATCCTCAGTGTATGACTGGCTTCCAACGAATGTGGTAAAAAGTACACTTTGCCATTCCTGGTTTGAAGATTTCAGCTCAATTTCAGTTACTCATGAAAAATGTTTTCATATTCCAAGCCAAGAGCACGTTTGTGTGTTCTGTTGCTGTTTTAGTGGATCATGAAATTGTTGCCTCTTCAAGACTTTTGGTTTGCCACTTAAATGAAATAAATGAGCACCTTTGCTGCATATTTGCATCGTACTGGCTTTCCATTGACCCTATCTTCATTGATTTGGTAGAGGGTTTGGTGGAAACTGGTAAGAAGTTTCATGTAGTCAGTCAAGAGAAATTACATGTAATTATCCTAACCTATACTCAACAGAAAGGAATTGGACGCTACCCTTGGTGTAGAGGGTCTCTCAGAGATTTCTAATGAGTAGGACACCAGTCTCACTCTCTAGTGTGTCATTTTACCCACCAAGCCGGTATAGTGAACACAATCTCAAGACAATGCCATGTACTTTCCATTGTGTAGTAATAGGCTTCGTCTGCTATTTCTATGCTAACAATTGTTCATTGTTCACGCTGCTTCAAGGTTTAGAAATTGAATTTTCTCTCTGGTTACTAGGGGAAACAGGGAGACTGAAAACAAACAAGGAGGTAATTTCCACATGTCTAGCAGCCATTTCATTTGCCAAACTGTATATTTGTGTATTTTAAGAGATGAGTTTGCAGCAGCTTAGATTTTTGTATAAATCTCAGGAAGGAAATGAAGTCTCCTCTTGGATTTGCATTCAGCTGCGCTTTCTGGGCAGACACGGTAAGCCTTGTCAAGTTTGACTTGAGTACTCATTTCCAGGCAAGGAATGTGTATTTCTGGTTTCATAAGAGGAACAGTAAATTTCAATCTTCTAGCCTTCCACTTTGCTACTGTCTGGAGGCAGTGCATGAGATGTCACACTGAAGACTATTTTTTTTAATACCAATCTCCAGTGACTTTATTATTATTTTTTAATAGCTCTTTATTGGAGTATAATTGTTTCACAATGCTGTGTTAGTTTCTGTTGTACAACAAAGTGAATCAGCCATGTGCATACATATATCCCCATATCCCTCCCTCTTGAGCCTCCCTCCCACCCTCCCTATCCCACGTCTCTAGGTCATCGCAAAGCTGATCTCCCTGTGCTATGCTGCTGCTTCCCACTAGCTAACTATTTCACATCTCCACCTAGATTGTGAGCATTTTGAGGTAAATAAGGGAGACTTATAAGTATCAAATTGTTTTCTTTGCATCTATACCTAAATTTTCATATAGCCAAAATAGCCACAGAAGATTTGGGTAGAGGGATTAAACAACCCTCGAAACTCTTCCTTGTTGAATTTAACTAGGTCGGTGGAGCCCATGGAGGGCCTGCCCACCCAAGGCAAAAAGATGGGAATGAAACCCCCCCCAAATGTTGTACTAACAAAGGTGGGGTGTGAGAGGAGTGGAGTTATGTTTATGGTTTGTCTGTTTTCTTTTTCTTTTCTGAATTCTTATACAATGAATGTATGTGTGTCTCTATAGATCTTAAGGTTGTGTTTACCAGAAAGATGAGCATATTTATTTGTTGTTTTTAGAAATCAAACTATAGACAAATGTATAGAATGCAATGTACAAGTTCTTATCATTCGACCCTAATCATTCTGATCTCTAGAGATCACAGTTTTGTGGGTAAACTTCCAGACTTTTCTCAGGTTATCTATGTGTAATTGTCAACATTGTATTGAAGGAGTGGGACTCGATAGAGTACGGGTAGAAAACAGATTCCCTTTGCTGTCTCTATCAATGTGATAAGCAGGTTCACTTCAACTTTCTTGGATACTCATCTAGATAACAATTCCTCCAGTCCTTTCAAGTCCCAAGCAAAATCCCCAGGCTCTCTGGCTCTCTGCACATGAGGGGTTCCGACAGCTTGAGGGCATCCTCTGATAAAAGATACAGGTGTTGCCGGGGAGAATGAAAGCTAACCCCTGGAGCAGGTGTGCGAATATCATCAAGAGATCAGAAGGATATGAGCAGGGAGTGCTGACTGCATCTCTACAGGTGGGGCCCCTTTTAAAATGATCCGGCTGGCTCCCTCACATGTGGTCCAGAGAGGACATACATGCAGTTTGGCTGCTGCCCTTAGGAGGAGGGCAGTCTGCTTCAATGCAGTGCCTTCAGTGCCTGGCCCTCCCTGGGCCGCTGGATCCAGTGTCTTGCCAGTAGATGAATTTTGATCATAGATTAGTCAGTACTCCTATACACTCCAGTGTTCTGAGCAATCTCCTTGAAGCGCCCCTTATTTAGATTGAGGTAAAGATGGAAGTACTACCCCAACATATCATTCTAAAGAAATTCTTTCTCAGCCTTGTCAATTTCAGTCCTTTTCTACTCTTGAGGTGGGTGATGGGCTAACCGTTGTAGTGGATGCCTCCTTTCCAAGTCTGTCTAGGCTGTCTAGCAGCTCATTTTGAAATGTGAGAGCCCTAATCACCTATTGCTTTGTTCTGAGTCTCTTGCAGCCTTAGACAAAGCTGAAAAAGAGTTTCATTTTAATCTCTTGTTACAGACCTAGAAATTGTATCGTTTTCCATAAATTGGAACATATTAATGTTCTGCAAATTGCTGTCTTAATTACTTAGCAATCTTTTCACGTCAGATGATGCCGAACTGCCTCATTCATTTTAATGAAAGCAAGATTCCGTCAGGTAGATCAGCTGTAGTTTAGCCATTTCCCTATTGATCGGTTGTTTTCAATTTTTGGATCTTTTAAACAATGCTGCTATCAATATTTCTGTACTCACATTTTTTTTTGCATGTGTGTACACATGCTAGTAATTTCTCTAGACTAGAGACTTAGAAGTAAAGGTAAAGATATGAAAGGTGTGAACCAGGAAGTTTTTGCTAGATTCTTCCAGAGTGCCTCTGCGAGGGTTGTAAAAACTCTACTTTCTCCAGCAGTGCCTAAGAGTACCCATTTGCCCGCAGCCTCACTAAGTGTTTTCCCTGTTTTTAATCTTTGCCATTTTGGGGAGCCAACAGTAATCTCATTATTATTTTATTCTGTATTCCCTTGGGTACTAATGATGTGAGTTATCTTTTCTCATGTTTGTCCCTGTGTGTCTGTGCTCTTTGAATCAACATATCCTTCTCTAGTTTGGAGTTCTAAGGCCTTTACCAACCTCTTGTAGTTCTAAACACGGGAGAAATGGTAAAATGATAAAGGAGAGATAAATTGAAGAGATTTGGTGAGAACCTGGCCCAGCTCCACAAGGACAAGAATGGTGGAATTTCTACCACTCAGATTTTATCACCTTTTTTCCTAAAACTCTTGGCAAGTCTGAATCTGAAACACAGGCTAACTTTTTTTCTCAAATTGACATGTGTAATTTATTAGTAAAATTTCAACTGATTTTTTTGTATTCAAGAGCACGTGCAAAATTACTTTGAATCTTAAACCCAAATAGTTGCCTGCATGCCTTTTGTCTCTTGGCCCTTATTTTACACGTATTAAAAATTACTAAAGGCATATTGGGTTTAGAGGAAGAACCAAAGGAGATTATTTAGGAACACCTAGCAGCCATGGCAACATAGAAGGGGCATGTACTCTCCTCAAAAATATTCCACTTACAGGTAATGCCATACATTTGCTAAACAGCCCCAAGCTAACCCAAGAAGAATAGAGAGATGGTTTGAGGTGTGTCAGGAATAGGATTTACAAAATAAGATTATAGTTATGCTGGAAAGTAACAGCAATCATTGTAAAAAGATGGAACAGACTCACTTTTTGCCATGGGGCAGAGGAAGAAGGAGGGTTTTTAATTGCTGCATGTGAATTAGAGTTGGCTCACCAAGATACATAGCTCTCTGGGTTTTATAGATTTCTCTAGGCACTTGTATAGACTCTATGACGGGCCTCTAGTTGGGTTTCTTCAGATCGGAAGCAGGGGAATTGCTTATAGACATCCCTGATGGTGTTGGCCCTGTTTTACTTGTGTTTGGCATGCTAATCTACAACCTTTACCCGAACATCACTATCATACCACTTGAACTGTCAGTTGAGAAGACATTGGAAAGAGCCAGCCTGTTTATTCCTGGATGTGTATTTTTGGCTTCTTGAAATAGATTTTCAGCAAAGGAGGGTACAGAATACCTCCCATGTATGATTGGCCTATTTTCTCATTAGCCCAAATCATAGCCTTTGAAGGTGTACTGAATGAGTCTGCCTCTGCCATGAATTTTATTTTATTTATTTATTTTTATTTTTTTATTTTTAAACATCTTTATTAGAGTATAATTGCTTTACAATGGTGTATCATTTTCTACTTTATAACAAAGTGAATCAGTTATATATATACATATGTCCCCATATCTCTTCCCTCTTGCATCTCTCTCCCTCCCACCCTCCCTATCCCACCCCTGTAGGTGGTCACAAAGCACTGAGCTGATCTCCCTGTGCTATGCGGCTGCTTCCCACTAGCTATCTGTTTTATGGTTGGTAGTGTATATATGTCCATGCCACTCTCTTACTTTGTCCCAGTTTACCCTTCCCCTTCCCCATATCCTCAAGTCCATTCTCTAGTAGGTCTGCATCTTTATTCCCGTCTTGCCCCTAGGTTCTTCTGACCATTTTCTTTTACTTTTTCTTTTACTTTTTTTAGATTCCATATATATGTGTTAGCATACGGTATTTGTTTTTCTCTTTCTGACTTACTTCACTCTGTATGACAGTCTCTAAGTCCATCCACCTCACTGTAAATAACTCAGTTTCGTTCCTTTTTATGGCTGAGTAATATTCCATTGTATATATATGCCACATCTTTTTTTTTTTTAACATCTTTATTGGGGTATAATTGTTTTACAATGGTGTGTTAGTTTCTGCTTTATAACAAAGTGAATCAATTATACATACATATGTTCCCATATCTCTCCCCTCTTGTGTCTCCCTCCCTCCCACCCTCCCTATCCCACCCCTCCAGGCGGTCACAAAGCACCGAGCCGATATCCCTGTGCCATGCGGCTGCTTCCCACTAGCTATCTACCTTACGTTTGTTAGTGTATATATGTCCATGCCTCTCTCTTGCCCTGTCACAGCTCACCCTTCCCCATCCCCATATCCTCCAGTCTGTTCTCCAGTAGGTCTGTGTCTTTATTCCTGTCTTACCCCTAGGTTCTTCATGACATTTTTTTTCTTAAATTCCATATATATGTGTTAGCATACAGTATTTGTCTTTTTCTTTCTGACTTACTTCACTCTGTATGACAGACTCTAGGTCTATCCATCTCATTACAAATAGCTCAATTTCGTTTCTTTTTATGGCTGAGTAATATTCCATTGTATATATGTGCCACATCTTCTTTATCCATTCATCTGATGATGGGCACTTAGGTTGTTTCCATCTCTGGGCTATTGTAAATAGAGCTGCAATGAACATTTTGGTACATGACTCTTTTTGAATTCTGGTTTTCTCAGGGTATATGCCCAGTAGTGGGATTGCTGGGTCATATGGTAGTTCTATTTGTAGTTTTTTAAGGAACCTCCATACTGTTCTCCATAGTGGCTGTATCAATTTACATTCCCACCAACAGTGCAAGAGGTTTCTCCACACCCTCTCCAGCATTTATTATTTGTAGATTTTTTGATCATGGCCATTCTGACCAGTGTGAGATGATATCTCATTGTAGTTTTGATTTGCATTTCTCTAATGATTAATGATGTTGAGCATTCTTTCATGTGTTTGTTGGCAATCTGTGTGTCTTCTTTGGAGAAATGTCTATTTAGGTCTTCTGCCCATTTTTAGATTGGGTTGTTTGTTTTTTTGATATTGACTGCATGTTGCATGAGCTGCTTGTATATTTTGGAGATTAATCCTTTGTCCGTTGATTTGTTTGCAAGTATTTTCTCCCAATCTGAGGGTTGTCTTTTCGTCTTGTTTATTGTTTCCTTTGCTGTGCAAAAGCTTTTAAGTTTCATTAGGTCCCATTTGTTTATTTTTGTTTTTATTTACATTTCTCTAGGAGGTGGGTCAAAAGGACCTTGCTGTGGTTTATGTCATACAGTGTTCTGACTATGTTTTCCTCTAAGAGTTTGATGGTGTCTGGCCTTACATTTAGGTCTTTAATCCATTTGGAGTATATTTTTGTGCATGGTGTTAGAAAGTGTTCTAATTTCATTCTTTTACATGTAGCTGTCCAGTTTTCCCAGCACCACTTATTGAAGAGGCTGTCTTTTCTCCACTGTATATTCTTGCCTCCTTTATCAAAGATAAGGTGACCATATGTGTGTGGGTTTATCTCTGGGCTTTCTATACTGTGCCATTGATCGATATTTCTGTTTTTGTGCCACTACCATACTGTCTTTATTACTGTAGCTTTGTAGTATAGTCTGAAGTCAGGGAGCCTGATTCCTCCAGCTCCGTTTTTCTTACTCAAGGTTGCTCTGGCTATTCGGGGTCTTTTGTGTTTCCATACAAATTGTGAAATTTTTTGTTCTAGTTCTGTGAAAAATGCCAGTGGTAGTTTGATAGGGATTGCATTGAATCTGTAGATTGCTTTGGGTAGTATAGTCATTTTCACAATGTTGATTCTTCCAAACCAAGAACATGGTATATCTCTCCATCTGTTTGTCTCATCTTTAATTTCTTTCATCAGTGTCTTATAGTTTTCTGCATACAGGTCTTTTGTCTCCTTAGGTAGGTTTCTCCCTAGGTATTTTATTCTTTCTGTTGCAATGGTAAATGGGAGTGTTTTCTTAATTTCTCATTCAGATTTTTCATCATTAGTGTATAGGATCGCAAGAGATTTCAGTGCATTAATTTTGTATCCTGCTACTTTACCAAATTCATTGATTAGCTCTAGTAGTTTTCTGGTAGCATCTTTAGGATTCTCTATGTATAGTATCATGTCATCTGCAAACAGTGACAGCTTTACTTCTTCGTTTCTGATTTGAATTCCTTTTATTTCTTTTTCTTCTCTGACTTCTGTGGTGAAAACTTCCAAAACTATGCTGAATAATAGTTGTGAGAGTGGGAAACGTTGTCTTGTTCCTGATCTTAGTGGAAATGGTTTCAGTTTTTCACCATTGAGGACGATGTTGGCTGTGGGTTTGTCATATATGGCCTTTACTATGTTGAGGAACTTTCCTTCTATGCCTACTTTCCAGAGGGTTTTTATCGTAAATGGGTGTTGAATATTGTCAAAAGCTTTCTCTGCATCTATTGAGATGATCATATGGTTTTTCTCCTTCAATTTGTTAATATGGTGTATCATGTTGATTGATTTGCGTATATTGAAGAGTCCTTGCATTCCTGGGATAAACCCCACTTGATCATAATGTATGATCCTTTTAATGTGCTGTTGGATTCTATTTGTTAAGATTTTGTTGAGGATTTTTGCATCTATGTTCATCGGTGATATTGGCCTGTAGTTTTCTTTCGTTGTGACATCTTTGTCTGGTTTTCGTATCAGGGTGATGGTGACCTCGTAGAATGAGTTTGGGAGTGTTCCTTCCTCTGCTATATTTTGGAAGAGTTTGAGAAGGGTAGATGTTAGCTCTTCTCTAAATGTTTGATAGAATTCGACTGTGAAGCCATCTGGTCCTGGGCTTTTGTTTGTTGGAAGATATTTAATCACAGTTTCAATTTCAGTGCTTGTGATTGGGCTGTTCATATTTTCTATTTCTTCCTGGTTCAGTATCAGAAGGTTGTACATTTCTAAGAATTTGTCCATTTCTTCCAGGTTGTCCATTTTATTGGCATATAGTTGCTTGTAGTAATCTCTCATGATGCTTTGTATTTCTGCAGTGTCAGTTGTTACTTCTTCTTTTTCATTTCTAATTCTATTGATTTGAGTCTTCTCCCTTTTTTTCTTGATGAGTCTGGCTAATGGTTTATCAATTTTCTTTATCTTCTCAAACAACCAGCTTTTACTTTTATTGATCTTTGCTATCGTTTCCTTCATTTCTTCTTCATTTATTTCTGATCTGATCTTTATGATTTCTTTCCTTCTCTTAACTTTCGTTTTTTTTGTTCTTCTTTCTCTAATTGCTTTAGGTGTAAGTTTAGGTTGTTTATTTGAAATGTTTCTTGTTTCTTAAAGTAGGCTTGTATAGCTATAAACTTCCCTCTTAGAACTTCTTCTGCTGCATCCCATAGGTTTTGGGTCATCGTGTTTTCATTGTCATTTGTTTCTAGGTCTTTTTTGATTTCCTCTTTGATTTCTTCAGTGATCTCTTGGTTATTAAGTAGTGTGTTGTTTAGACTCAGTGTGTTTGTATTTCTTACAGATTTTTTCCTGTAATTGATATCTAGTCTCATAGCGTCGTGGTCAGAAAAATACTTGATATGATTTCAACTTTCTTAAATTTACCAAGGCTTGATTTCTGACCCAAGATATGATCTATCCTGGAGAATATTCTATGAGCACTTGAGAAGAATGTGTATTCTGTTGTTTTTGGATGGAATGTCCTATAAATATCAATTAAGTCCACCTTGTTTAATGTATCATTTAAAGCTTGTGTTTTCTTATTTATTTTCATTTTGGATGATCTGTCCATTGGTGAAAGTGAGGTGTTAAAGTCCCCTACTATGATTGTGTTACTGTTGATTTCCCCTTTTATGGCTGTTAGTGTTTGCCTTATGTATGGAGGTGCTCCTATGTTGGGTGCATAAATATTTACAATTGTTATATCTTCTTCTTGGATTGATCAATTTGTAGTGTCCTTGATCATTATGTAGTGATCATTATGTAGTGTCCTTGATCATTGTGTAGTGTCCTTCTTTCTCTCTTCTAATAGTCTTTGTTTTAAAGTCTATTTTGTCTGATTGGAGAATTGCTACTCCAGCTTTCTTTTGATTTCCATTTGCATGGAATATCTTTTCCATCCCCTCACTTCCAGTCTGTGTGTGTCCCTAGGTCTGAAGTGGGTCTCTTGAGGACAGCATATATACAGGTCTTGTTTTTGTATCCATTCAGCCAGTCTGTGTCTTTTGGTTGGAGCATTTAATCCATTTACATTTAAGGTAATTATTGATATGTATGTTCCTATTCCCATTTTCTTAATGGTTTTGGGTTTGTTATTGTAGGTCTTTTCCTTCTCTTGTGTTTCCTGCTTAGAGAAGTTCCTTTAGCATTTGTTGTAAAGCTGGTTTGGTGGTGCTGAATTCTTTTAGCATTTGCTTGTCTGTGAAGCTTTTAATTTCTCCGTCAAATCTGAATGAGATCCTTGCTGGGTACAGTAATCTTGGTTGTAGGTTTTTCTCTTTCATCACTTTAAATATGTCCTGCCACTCCCTTCTGGCTTGCAGAGTTTCTGCTGAAAGATCAGCTTTTAACCTTATGAGGATTCCCTTATGTGTTACTTGTTGTTTTTCCCTTGCTACTTTTAAAATTTGTTCTTTGTATTTAATTTTTGATGGTTTGATTAATGTGTGTCTTGGAATGTTTCTCCTTGGATTTATCCTGTATGGGACTCTCTGTGCTTCCTGGACTTGGTTAACTATTTCCTTTCCCATATTAGGGAAGTTTTCAACTGTAATCTCTTCACATATTTTCTCAGTCCCTTTCTTTTTCTCTTCTTCTTCTGGGACCCCTATATTTCGAATGTTGGTGTGTTTAATGTTGTCCCAGAAGTCTCTGAGACTGTCCTCAATTCTTTTCATTCTTTTTTCTTTATTCTGCTCTGCAGTAGTTATTTCCACTATTTTATCTTCCAGGTCACTTATCCGTTCTTCTGCTTCAGTTATTTTGCTATTGATCCCTTCTAGAGAATTTTTAATTTCATTTATTGTGTTGTTCATCTCTGTTTGTTTGCTCTTTAGTTCTTCTAGGTCCTTGTTAAACGTTTCTTGTATTTTCTCCATTCTATTTCCAAGATTTTGCATCATCTTTACTATCATTACTCTGAATTCTTTTTCAGGTAGACTGCCTATTTCCTCCTCATTTGTTAGGTCTGGTGGGTTTTTATCTTGCTCCTTCATGTGCTGTGTTTCTCTGTCTTCTCATTTTGCTTATCTTATTGTTTGGGGTCTCCTTTTCCTAGGCTGCAGATTTGTATTTTCCATTGTTTTTGGTGTCTGTCCCCAGTGGCTAAGGTTGGTTCAGTGGGTGTGTAGGCTTCCTGGTGGAGGGGACTAGTGCCTGTATTCTGGTGGATGAGGCTGGATCTTGTCTTTCTGGTGGGCATGACCGCGTCCGGTGGTGTGTTTTGGGGTGTCTGTGGCCTTATTATGATTTTAGGCAGCCTCTGTGCTAATGGATGGGGTTGTGTTCATGTCTTGCTAGTTTTTTGGCATAGGGTGTCCTTCACTGTAGCTTGCTGGTCGTTGAGTGGAGCTGGGTCTTGGCATTGAGATGGAGATCTCTGGGAGATTTTCACCATTTGATATTACGTGGAGCTGGAAGGTCTCTTGTGGACCAGTGTCCTGAACTTGGCTCTCCCAGCTCAGTGGCAGAGCACTGACGCCTGCCTGGAGCACCAAGAGCTGTCCTCCACACGGCTGGCCCGCGGTCCCAAGGATCGTCATGGTTTTGGCTGGTGAGGCCCCTCCAGAGCCCGCAGCCTCTGTGAGGCCACCCTCCCCTCGGGCTCCGGGGAAGTTCAGTGACGGCAGAGGGAAGAGACCCCGAGCCAGGAGTTCCAGCTCTGTGGAAACGCAGGCTCTATTCTGGGCACCTGCCATGAATTTTAAATCTCAAATCTCTCCTTTCCAATTCAACTAAGAATTTAGAAAAATAGTATTTTCTCTTGGGAGTATTTTGGTATTTTCCAAGGGAAAAGAGAGAGAGATTGTCAGTGGGGATTTGCTGATGATGAGAAGAAGGTGGTCACAAAGAAAAGACTGGAGATCTCAGAACTTGGGATGCAGTTGAAGCTTCCTTGTGTGGTTAGGAACTGTCCCCATGTAAGCAAGGGATGGATTTGGCCTTTAGACTATATTTCCGTTAGTGCTAATGTTTGACAGCCAGTTCCCAATGGCAGCCCGCCACAAATCATGTGAGACCTCCAAGTTGGCATGGCTGATCTCTGACTAATGGGGAGAACTACCCAATGAGAATTAGCAATCTTGCATCACCAGTCAAAATTCTTACATTACCTTTCATGTGGGTAACAGCACAAGACTTCCAAAAGGAGTTAGGACTGGTTTTAACATGGACTGTTGGTCAGTGAGACAGGAAATATTTAACATGAATCAGACTCATTTGGAATAGTTTTGATTTGTCTTGATCCTAAGGTTTCCCGGTGTTAGTATTACTGAGCACTCATTTAGCCCTTTCATGTATCGAAAAAAATGTGCCCTCTCATCATTCCTGGATAGATACAATTGGCCTGATTTGACTCTCTCATGGTTTTTATTTGTAACAGATTTTTCAACCTAACACTTTTGGAGAAGTGGGTCTCTTACATGTTAAACTAAGAAAACCAGTCCTGGCCAACTATTCCAAAGAACAGTGTTGCTATCATAGGCTGAATTGATCCCAGATGGATTCTGGAGTGAGAGGACTAACAGTTACATAAAGTGGCCTAAATCTGAATTACACAGTGGTGACCTTCTGGAAGAGGGCTGACCCACAACCACGTGTCCTCAGAGTTGGGGCATAGATACTATTTCCTTTGGAGTTTGGATGGCATGAGGTGGTCAAAATGATTTGAAAAATATTAAGTTAAGCTGGCATCGGAAGATGGCATAGTGTGAGAACAAATGCAGCAACTGAGGTAGTAAACTTGCCTTCGTCGTCATTGATGTCAGAAATTACAAGCTAAGGGTCCAGGATGGAGGTGATTTATCCTTTTTACCTTGCCTCTTTAGACAAATCCTTTAGAAATCCTGCTTTTGTACGTTTGCTGCAATGTCTTTTGGTAATAATGACATCTGAGCAGAGGAAGACATGGTTGTGGCTTTCTGAGTCCTCTCTAACCAGGATGATAAATATAATGACAATAATGAAAACACCCAGAGTGCTTCTTTATTTATCTCTCCATGTGAACTCATAGATTGAAGGAGCTCTCATGTAGTGGATTCCCCTGGTAGGAATATACACAAACAACACCAAACCTACAGGATCTATCCTGGACCAGAGGACCCATGTCTGATCCCAGGTAACTGGAGGATCCTTAGCAGACTGTGGGATTAGATGGGACTATCTCTTCATTATTCTGTTCTTAAGGGGCATATGAACTGTGTACTGAGAATGGATTTTTCAGGACACAGGCTATAAAATATATAGGAATGTATAAGGAATGACCAAGAACTGATCTCAGGTGGCCTTGGCCTGCAGTGGCTTGAAGCAGGGTTTCAGTTCCCAGCCAGTGACTGAGGTCAGGTCACAGGGGTGAGAGCACCGAATTCTAGCCACTAGGCTGGTGGTCAGTGACAAGGCCCTGGCCCTACAGCTTTGCAGAAAAAGAATTCCTGCAAAGACGGAAAGTAGTGAAACAAGTAAAGAATTTATTAGGAAGAAAAAAAGAAGTACAGTATGTGTGGATAGACACACGGGCGGGCTCAGAGAGAGAGTCGCGCCCTTGTGGCAGTTTGAATCACTTCTATGGGGCATTTCTTCTGGGTTTCCTTTGACCAATCATTTTGATTTGCCTGGTTCAGAGTCCATATTTGGTGTATCTCAGGATTTTCCCATGTGTGCGTGCACATCTCTTAGCCAAGATGGAGTCTACCGAAGAGGCCTATGGGTAGGTTTGACCACTTGGCGTCACTCCCCTTTTGACCATCAAGGAGCCTTTCTACACATGTGTAGTTGCGGAGGTCTCCTGACTTTGAGAATGAGGAATATGTGGTCTCTTATCTTCTATCTGGGCAGGGCCCAGCCTTCTCTCTCAGTTGTCCTGTTATTCCCATCTTGGAGTATCGGTCCACAAGGAACGAAATCAAAACGTTTGCCCTGAGGGCCCATCTATCTCCTGCCTCAGAACCAAGGTCAGAATAGGGGGGTCAGATGAATTCCTAGTTTCACCCAACATTAATTTAATACTGTAGAGTCAGGAAAGCATTCAAGGGAGGTGTGCTCTGTAAGGTCACCAGAGGGAAATTTGAAGAGTTTTTGGACCAAAACTGAAATTGTGTGAATTTTACAATATAGTCAACAGGAGAAATATTAACATGTGATTGTGTAAAAAATGAGGGTTGTAATATCTCACAGATACTGCCATTTTCTGTGATTTTCACGGCAAAGTCAACTGGAAAATAGAGGTTGTTGAATCTACTAGATTTTTTTCTCTGTTCCCCAGTCTGCCTTCCCTCCTTCACCTAGAAGCACTTAGGCAGCGAGCACTTTCTGATTACTCTCCTTATTCTGATTGCATCTTTGGTGGACAATTTAATTCTCAACTTCCTCCTTGGCTTCCCCCCTCCTTGGTGTTCCTTGGAATCAAACACCATAGTAGGCTGCAACAAATCCTACTCTCAAACAGATTCTAGTCCTTGCTGTTTTGTTTTATTTTAGTACCTGTACTTCTAACAAATTCTACTCTAGAAAACATGATTGTACAACAGTAATGCTAAGCCTTGTGCCAGACATTTTATATGTATGATCTCATTTACTCTTCAGAACAATCTTATGAAGTAGGCATAATTACTTTCAATTAACAGATGAGAATTCTGAGTTCAGTGGAAGTTGAACACTGTCCCCAAGACCACACAGGTGGTAAGGGGCACCTGTAGAATTTGGACCCAGGGCTGTGGATTTCTTGACCACTGTGTTACAGTAAGATCTTAGTTTTATAGTAAAAGTGACATCGTTTATTAAAGAATAATGATGATTATTCTTATGGTAACACTTATTTAAATTTCAAATCACTCTCAGTTCTTCCTAAATATCGACCCGCTCTATGGAATCACTTGGTATTTTAACTCAGAAATCTGAGCCTTCGTCCAACTCTACATGTTCTTATGATAGATCTGAAATATGATAGAACTAATGACTGTTTCACCTCTTCTCTCCCCATTTACAGGGCCCTCCACTAATACATATGGTCTCTTGGTACAAACTCAAAAAGGGGCCTCTCCCCCCAAGCAGAAGACGCTTTGTGCCAGGATGCTCATTGGACAAGCCTGAGCTGGATCTCAACCTCTAGTTATCCTCTTGGCTGGGGCCAAAGGGAAAATGTGGAGTGAGGTGAGTCAAGGATCCAAACAGTCGCATTTCAGATAATCATTGAGATATGGATATGTGCATTTCATATGGTCATATTTTATGAGAAGCAGGGTGTTAACTGACAAAGGAGAACTAAAACAAATATCAAAGGACAAAGCAGTTAGGCCTGAACTGCCAGAGAAAGAGGAAGACTTCGTTGGGATCCATAAAAGCTCTAATCTGCTTCTGAAGCCCCAGGTTTTAACCTTCTGGTTAAACTCTTGATAAGGTGTTCAACTTGTCTGTAATTCCTATAGAAAGTCATCCAGTAATCTGCATGCCTCAGCTAACATCTCCCTCAAATGAGGCTCAGTGCATAGCAAAGTGTTCAAGTAGGCCAACTAATAAACCCTCATCTGATTTCTCCCTGGACTCTCATGTGAATAGAACAGATATGACTCCAAAATAGGAGTATAACTATGGCACCAAAGTAGGGTTCTGATTGGCCATTATACTTGGATCTGGAAGAACTTATAAAACAAGTTAGGGTATTTTCCTTCTTCAACCAGGTTTATAAAGAATAGCCCAACACCCCGGGCAAGGGTGTTACAGGGAAGAAGTATTGCACTTTTTTAGGGCCTTTCGGTCGCTCTAAGTTTGGACACATACCTTACAACATACAGGAGGCATGCACGAATCAGCACTCAGAAATGCCCTGGCTGACATGTCTCGTGGCTTAATTATAGCTGTGCACATCCGCAGCACAGCACCAGTGTCTTGAATGATTCCCATAGCAATATCTACACTCTGGTCTCCCTCAGGTTTCTAGCTATTCAGCCCAGAGATGGGTACTGATATGCTGTACCATAATTACAGTTATCCTACCAGTAGATTCCATTTCAACTTTTCGGAGTTCTCAATAAAATTATCCAGAAGTCCTATACCTTAATTCTAATCCAGTGCTTTTCAAATTGTAGCTTGCCACCCATTAATGGATTTGAAATCAATTGAATGGGCCATTACTGGTGTTTTGGGGAGAAATGACATTAAATAGAGTAGAAGAGAGTAGTAAATATCAAAGTGGACTACACATAATAAAGATTAGTATTGATGCTTGAAACGTTCTCTATATTCCATCTAAGATGTAGCATTCCATATAAGATATACATTTTTTCATCATAAATCTCTTAAATCAGGATGAGTTTTGTTATAGACAACATTTTTTCTTTCTCAGTGGTAAAATTATGGTTTATCTTGCAATTGATGACAACTCAGATTTGTGTATGTGTATATTGGGTTTCAACGTAAAATGTGTTTCTCTTTGTGGGTCATGGCTGAAAGAGCTAGAAGCAGACTTGATTTAACCCAGCCTTTCCAGGTTGCCTTCTCCACTGGAAGTTGGACAGTTAGTCTCTTGCTGCCTGTAGACTATACACAGAATTTCTGAGCCTCCAATGTCACCCCATTTCCTGATGAGGAATGGCTATCCTCCCTCCACAGGGAAGTATGCATTCCAAAACTAGTCATCTCTATGTAGTCTCTCTTTGGATGTTGAAGACGATTCAGCCGGGATGGTAATAGTGTCAGAGATCTTAGGTAATGGGGCTTCTCTGGTCTGACCCTCCTGTCTACTGTTCATGCCAATGCCTCCCAAAAGAGACTTCTTGGTGGTAAAGCAGGCTTGTAGGTGGAAGAGTGAGATGCTTCTAGATTTTTCTTTTGCGAACACCACCCCCTAAGCCTACCTGTGGTTTCTCCTGTTAGCCAGGGCTTCCTGTGGCCAACAGTGAGGGTTCACTAGAGCAGCGGACTTTTAAGGTCCTTGGGATTTCTCATATCTCAGGTGGTTTCTGCCTCTTTCTCAGGCTGACAACTCAGTAGGATTCCCAGCATTACTTACAGAGGGCAAGTCACAGGGCGCTGCTGAGCCCTCTGGCTCAGATACTGTCCTTTATAGATATGTAAGGGAAACAGGTCTGCATTACACCAGGGACCATAGCCCTACCTCTCTTTTGCTCTGTCCAGAAAGGGAAGTTCTTAACCCAAAGGAATGAGCCACTTAATGGGAATTTTTAGATTCTGTGGCTATTGAGAGGAGAGGTGTAATTTCCTGTCATTCCTTGGGCCCTGTCCCTACCCCAAATCCTCCCCCTTAGATAGTCATCTTATCAATGTCCCCAAACACTGCAAGCTAGAGTCTTAAATGCTGTATAAAACCCTAAAACCTCTTGTGTTTGACTCCAAATTTGTTCCGTCTGCAAATCCTGCCCATTTTCCTCAAGTTCAAGTGCTACCCTCCCCAACAACCTCTATCTTGACTCCAACCACGTAGAATCACCTTGTCTCTTTTTGCACTTTATGTAAGTGGAACTGTACAGGTTGTGCTTTTCTGTGTCTAGCTCCTTTTATTCATCATTATATTCATGAAATTCATCCATATTTTTGCATGTTCCTGTAGATTATTTGTTCTCATTTGCTGTAAAGTATCACATTTTTGTGAATATACCACAAATTAGTCCTCCATTCGACTACTGAGGGTATTTGGGTAGTTTCTACGGTTTACCTATTGCAAACAGTGCTGCTATGAACATCCTAGTACCTTCTAGGATGTATACCTAGGAGCAGAATTAATGAATCGTAGGGAATATATATTCAGCTTTAGTAGATTCTGAAAATGAACTTTTTCATTTCAGCCATTCTGGTGATTGTGTAATAGCATTTCATGTGGTTTTATTTTGCATTTCCCTGATGGCGAATGGAGTTGAGAATCTTTCCTGTGCTTATTGGTTATTTGGATCGCTTATTTTGTGAATCGTCTATACATTTTTTCTATTGGGTTGTCTGTCATTTTCTTATTGATTTATGAAAGTTATTCTGGATGTGAGTCCCTTATCTGATGTATGCAATTGCAAATATCCTTTCCACTGTGGAGTTGCCTTTTAATTCTCTTAATAATGTCTTTTGATGAACAGGTGCTCTTAGATTTAATATTGTCTAATTTATCAATTTTATGTTTAATGTTTTCTGTGTCCTCTTTAAGAGCTTTTTGCCTACTCCAAAGTCACGAAAATATTCTCCTATGTTTTAACAATTTTTTAAAAAGGTCCAATTCCTTCTTTTCTGCCTTTTCTTCTTACCTTTACTTTCCTTACTTTTCTTGCTTTCTATGACTCCCCCCTTTCCTGTTTCTCCTTTCCTTACTTCTTTTTTCCCCTCTGTTTCTCTGTCCAAATAAGCAGCATAAGAAAACCTTTCATCTTTTCATTATGAAAATCAGATTCGTCCTCAGCCTAAAATATTCCGTGGTCTACCAAAGCTTTCAGGATGAAGTTGGAATTTCTTAGCTTAGGAATTAAGGTTTATAATGATCTTTCTCCTGCCTACCTCTCTGGCCTCCCCTGATTACTGTCTCCACCTGAAACATACTCTTCATTGCAATCGTATTGTGATATTAAAGTTCCTAAAGATATCTGCTTTTTTATGCTTCCATGCCTTTGCATATGCTGTTCTGTCTACCTGGTACACTCTTCCTCCTTTTCTTTTTAATTAATTACCATTCATCCTTCAAAACTCAGCCCAACAAAGTTTTCTCTGGTGATCTTTCTGCTCCACACATCTGGTTTAGCTGTGCTTCCTTTGCTCCCTCAGCATCCTGGGCATATCTGGGTTATGACACTTACCACACTCTATCATTTTGCCTCACTGGAGTCACAAGATGCTTGAGAGCAAGGACAGTGTCTTATTGGCCTTTATGTGTCTAATGTCAATATTCCTGGATTGTAGAAGATGCTCTAAGTGTTGAGTAAGTACATTTGGAGATCAATGCAGCCCTGCTTTATGGCTGAGGAAAACAGTGGATGTGAAGTGATAACCAGACCAAACTAGACAAAAGAGATGGAATTTATTGAGGATACATGCACCAGCATTTTCTGTTATTGGGACCTCTTGATTGAGAATTCTGTGTGGAGCTTTCCCATAGCATATTGGTTTTGCTAGTAAGCTCTGCACTAGTTCTTTTTCTTATCTGTTCTCTCTGGAAGTTTATGGTTCATTTTGAGAGAACTGGCAATATCTAAATGCTCTGGTAACATCATTACATCAGTTCCCTTTCTGTACACCTTGTCAAGAGATTTCCTAGCCATTCATCTATCTTAAGAAAAAATAAATGAAATCACTTTTGCTAGCTCATGTCTTTCATTTTTTGTTGTGTTCATGTTATATTTTTATTTAATTAATTATGAATAAGCAATGTGTGCATATGGTTTAAATTCAAAAGGTGAGAAGGATATATAGTGAAAAGATTCTTCCTAAAAGCCTCATTTTAACAATACCAAATGTTGGGGGAGATTGGTTCAAGATGGCAGAGTAGAAGGATGTGCGCTCACTCCCTCTTCTGAGAGCACCGGAATCACAACTAACTGTTGAACAATCATCAACAAGAAGACACTGGAACTCACCAAAAGGGTACCCCACGTCGAAAGACAGAGAAGAAACCGCAGTGAGACGGTAGGAGAGGCGCAATCACAATAAAATCAAATCCCATAACTGCTGGGTGGGTGACTCACAAAATGGAGAACAATTATACCACAGAAGTCCACCCACTGGAGTGAAGGTTCTGAGCCCCATATCAGGCTTCCCAACCTGGGGGTCTGGCAACAGGAGTAGGAATTCCCAGAGAATCAGACTTCGAAATCTAGCGTGATTTGCTAGCAGGACTTGGACAGGACTGAGGGAAACAGAGACTCTTCTCTTGGAAGGCACACACAAAGTAGTGTGCACATCAGGACACGGGGGAAGGAGCAGTGGCCCCATAAGAGACTGAACCAGACTTACCTGTTAGTGTTGGAGGGTCTCCTACAGAGGCGGGAGGTGGCTGTGGCTCACCACAGGGACAAGGACACTGGCAGCAGACGTTCTGAGAAGTACTCCTTGGCATGAGCCCTCCTGGAGTCCACAATTAGCCCCACCAAAGAGCCTGTAGCCTCCAGTGCTGGGTTGCCTCAGGCCAAACACCCAACATGGAAGGAACACAGCCCCACCCATCAGCAGACAAGTGGATTAAAGTTTTACTGAGCTTTGCCCACCAGAGCAACACCCAGGTCTACCCACCAGCAGTCCCTTCCATCAGGAAGCTTGCACAAACCTTTTAGATAGCCTCATCCACCAGAGGGCAGACATCAGAAGCAAGAAGGACTGCAGTCCTGCAGCCTGTGGAACAAAAAACACAGTCACAGAAAGATAGACAAAACGAAAAGGCAGAGGACTATGTCCCAGATGAAGGAACAAGATAAAACGCAGGAAAACAACTAAATGAAGTGGAGATAGGCAACCTTCCAGAAAAAAGAATTCAGAATAATGATACTGAGGATGATTCAGGACCCCGGAAAAAGAATGGAGGCAAAGATTGAGAATATGCAACAAATGTTTAACAAAGACCTAGAAGAATTAAAGAACAAACACCTAGAAGAATTAAAGAACAAATAAACAAAAGAATTAAAGAGATGAACAATAAAATAACTGAAAGGAAAAATACACTAGAAGGGATCCATAGCAGAATAACTGAGGCAGAAGAACAGATAAGTGACCTGGAAGACAGAATGGTGGAATTCACTGCTGTGGAACAGAATAAAAAAAGAAGAATGAAAAGAAATGAAGACACCGTAAGAGACCTCTGGGACAACGTTAAATGCACCAACATTTGCATTATAGGTGTTCCAGAAAGAGAAGAGAAGGGAAGGGACCTGAGAAAATCTTTGAAGATATTATAGCTGAAAACTTCTCTAAATGGGAAAGGAAATAGCCACCCAAGTCCAGGAAGCACAGAGAGTCTCAGGAAGGATAAATGTAAGAAGAAACACACTGAGACACATAGTAATAAAATAGACAAAATTAGACAAAGAAAAATTATTAAAAGAAACAAGAGAAAAATGACAAATAATACACAAGGAAACTCCCATAAGGTTAACAGCTGATCTTTCAGCAGAAACTACAAGCCAGAAGAGAGTGGCACGATATATTTAAAGTGATGAGAGGGAAGAACCTACAACCAAAGTTATTCTACCCAGCAAGGATCTCATTCAGATTCAGTGGAGAACTCAGTAGCTTCAAAGAGAAGCAAAAGCTTAGAGAATTCAGCATCACCAAACCAGCTCTACAACAAATGCTAAAGGAACTTCTCTAAGTGGGAAACACAAGAGAAGAAAAGGAACAACAAAACAAACCCAAAACAATTAAGAAAATTGTAATAGGAACATACATATCGATAATTACCTTAAATGTGAATGGATTAAATGCTCGAACCAAAAGACATAGCCTCGCTGAATGGATAAAAAACAAGACCCATATATATGCTGTCTACAAGAGACCCACTTCAGACCTAGGGACACATACAGACTGAAAGTGAGGGGATGGAAAAAGATATTCCATGCAAATGAAAATCAAAAGAAAGCTGGAGTAGCAATACCCATATCAGATAAAATAGACTTTAAAATAAAGACTATTACAAGAGACAAGGAAGGACACTACATAATGATCAAGGGATCAATCCAAGAAGATATAACAATTATAAATATATATGCACCCAACATAGGATCACCTCAATACATAAGGCAAATGCTAATGGCTATAAAAGAGGAAATCAAAATTAACACTATAATAGTGGGAAACTTTAACACCGATGGACAGATCATCCAGACAGAATATTAATAAGGAAACACAAGCTTTAAATGACACAATAGACCAGAAAGATTTAATTGATATTTATAGGATATGCCATCTGAAAACAGCAGATTACACTTTCTTCTGAAGTGCATATGGAACATTCTGCAGGATAGATCACATCTTGGGTCACAAATAAAGCCTCGGTAAATTTAAGAAAAATGAAATCATAGCAAACATCTTTTCTGACCACAGCGCTATGAGATTAGAAATCAATTGTAGGGAAAAAACCGTAAAAAACACAAACACATGGAGGCTAAACAATACGTTACTACATAACCAAGAGATCATTAAAGAAATAAAAAATACCTAGAAACAAATAACAATGAACACACGACAATCAAAAACCTATGGGATGCAACAAAAGCAGTTCCAAGAGGGAAGTGTATACTGAAACAATCCTACGTCAAGAAACAAGAAAAATCTCAAATAAACAATCTAACCTTACACCTAAAGGAACTAGAGAAAGAAGAAAAAAAACCCCAAAGTTAGTAGAAGGAAAGTAATCATAAAGATCAGAGCAGAAATAAATGAAATAGAAACAAAGAAAACAATAGCAAAGATCAATAAAACTAAAAGCTGGTTCTTTGAGAAGATAAACAAAATTGACAGACCATTAGCCAGACTTATCAAGAAAAAGAGGGAGAGGACTCAAATAAATAAAATTAGCAATGAGAAAGGAGAAGTTACAATGGACACTGCAGAAATACAAAGCATCCTAAGAGACTACTACAAGCAACTCTATGCCAATAAAATGGACAACCTGAAAGAAATGCACAAATTCTTAGAAAGGTATAACCTTCCAACACTGAACCAGAAAGAAATAGAAAATATGAACAGACCAATCACAAGTAATGAAATTGAAACTGTGATTAAAAATCTTCCAACAAACAAAAATCCAGGACCAGATGGCTTCACAGGTGAATTCTATCAAACATTTAGAGAATAGCTAACACTCATCCTTCTCAAACTCTTCCAAAAATTTGCAGAGGAAGGAACACTCCCAAGCTCATTCTACGAGGCCATGGTCACCCTGATACCAAAACCAAAGATACTACAAAAATAGACAGTTACAGACGAACATCACTGATGAATACAGATGCAGAAATCGTCAACAAAATACTAGCAAACAGAATCCAGCAACACAAAAGGATCATACACCATGATCAAATGGGATTTATCCCAGGGATGCAAGGATTCTTCAGTATATGCAAATCAATCAATGTGATACACTATATTAAAAAATTGAAGAATAAAAACCATATGATCATCTCAATAGATGCAGAAAAAGCTCTGGACAAAATTCAACACCCATTTATGATAAAAGAAACTCTCCAGGAAGTGGGCATAGAGGGAACCTACCTCAACATAATAAAGGCCATATACGACAAACCCACAGAAAACATTCTCAATGGTGAAAAACTGAAAACATTTCCTCTAAGATTAGGAACAAGACAAGGATGTCCACTCTCACCACTATTATTCAACATAGTTTTGGAAGTCCTAGCCATGGCAATCAGAGAAGAAAAAGAAATAAAAGGAATACAAATTGGAAAAGAAGAAGTAAAACTGTCACTGTTTGCAGATGACATGATACTATACGTAGAGAACCCTAAAGACTCTACCAGAAAACTACTATAGCTAATCAATGAATTTGGTAAAGTTGCAGGATACAAAATTAATGCACAGAAATCTCTGGCATTCCTATACACTAACAATGAAAGATCGGAAAGAGAAATGAAGGAAAGAATCCCATTCACCACTGCAACAACAAGAATAAATTACCTAGGAATAAACCCACCTAAGGAGGTGAAAACCTGTACTCATAAAACTATAAGACCCTGATGAAGGAAATCAAAGATGACACTAACAGATGGAGAGATATACCATGTTCTTGGATTGGAAGAATCAATATTGTGAAAATGACTATACTAACCAAAGCAATCTACAGATTCAATGCAATCCCTATCAAATTACCAATGGCATTTTTCACAGAACTAGAACAAAAAGTCTTAAAATTTGTATGGAGACACAAAAGACCCCGAATAGCCAAAGCAGTCTTGAGGGAAAAAAACGTAGCTGGAGGAATCAGACTCCCTGACTTCAGCCTATACTACAAAGCTACAGTAATCAAGACAATATGGTATTGGCACAAGAACAGAAATAGACATCAATGGAACAGGTTTAGAAAGCCCAGAGATAAACCCACGCACCTATGGTCAACTAATCTATGACAAATAAGGCAAGGATAGACAATGGAGAAAAGACAGTCTCTTCACTAAGGAAAACTGGACAGCTACATGTAAAAGAATGAAATTAGAACACTCCCTAACACCATACACAAAAATAAACTCAAAATGGATTTAAGACCTAAATGTAAGACCGGATACTATAAAACTCTTAGAGGAAAACATAGGAAGAACACTCTTTGACATAAATCACAGCAAGATCTTTTTTGACCCGCCTCTTAGAGTAATGGAAATAAAAACAAAAATAAACAAATGAGACCTAATGAAACTTAAAAGCTTTTGCACAGCAAAGGAAACTATAAACAAGACGAAGAAACAACCCTCAGAATGGGAGAAAATATTTGCCAACAATTCAACGGACAAAGGATTAATGTCCAAAATATATAAACAGCTCATGTAGCTCAATATTAAAAAAACATACAACCCAATCCAAAAATGGGCAGAAGACCTAAATAGACATTTCTCCAAAGAAGACTTACAGATGACCAAGAGGCACATGAAAAACTGCTCAACATCACTAATTACTAGAGAAATGCAAATCAAAACTACAGTGAGGTATCAGTTCACACTGGTTAGAATGGGCATCATCTACAAACAACAAATGCTGGAGAAGGTGTGGAGAAAAGGGAACCTTCTTGTACTGTTGGTGGGAATGTAAATTGATACAGCCACTATGGAGAACAGTATGGAGTTTCCTTAAAAAACTAAAAATAGAATCACCCTATGACCCAGCAATCCCACTACTGGGCATATACCCAGAGAAAACCATAATTCAAAAAGACACATGCACCCCAGTATTCATTGCAGCACTATTTACAATAGTCAGGTCATGGAAGCAACCTAAATGCCCATCGACAGACGAATGGATAAAGAAGATATGGTACATACATACAATAGAATATTACCCAGCCATAAAAAGGAACGAAATTGGGTCATTTGTAGAGATGTGGTTGGATCTAGAGACTTGTCATACAGGGTGAAGTAACTTCGAAAGAGAAAAACAAATATCGTATATTAAAGCATATATGTGGAACCTAGAAGAATGGTACAGATGAACCGGTTTGCAGGGCAGAAATAGAGATACTGATGTAGAGAACAAACGTATGGATACCAAGGGGGGAAGCTGCGGGGGTGGTGGTGGTGGGATGAATTGGGAGATTGGGATTGACATGTATACACTAATATGTATAAAATGGATAACTAATAAGAACCTGCTGCATAAAAATTAAAATAAAATTCAAGAAAAAAGACACATGCACCCCAATGTTCATTGCAGCACTATTTACAATAGCCAGGTGATGGAAGCAACCTATATGCCCATCGACAGACGAATGGATGAAGAAGATGTGGTACATATATACAATGGAATATTACTCAGCCATAAAAAGGACCGAAATTGGGTCATTTTTAGAGATGTGGATGGACCTAGAGACTGTCATACAGAGTGAAGTAAGTCAGAAAGAGAAAAATATCATGTATTAATGCATATATGTGGAATCTAGAAAAATGGTACAGGTGAACCAGTTTGCAAGGCAGGAATAAGAGACACAGATGTAGAGAACAAACGTATGGACACCAAGGGGGAAAAGCAGGGGGAGGGGTTGGGTGGTGGTGGTGGGATGAATTGGGAGATTGGGATTGACACAGGTACACTAATATGTATAAAATAGATAGCTAATAAGAACCTGCTGTATAGAAAAATAAATTAAAAAAACAATACCAAATGTTGGCAGCGATGTGGAGCAACTAACTGGAACTCTCATGTACTTGGGAGTGTAAATTGGTACAAACACTTGGAAAAGCTGCTTGGAAATATCTGCTAAATCTTAAATACTTTTACCTGTGGATCTAACAATTCCTCAGAAGTGAGTTTTTGTATGTCCTCCAAAAGACTCCTTGAATACTACCAGAATACTCCTAGCAAATTTTATTCATTATGTCTCTAAACTGAAAACAATGCAATGTTCACCATAAGTAGTGTATATACAAACTATGGTATATTGATACATCATTTATTCATATGCAATGGAATACTACATGGTAATGAAAAAGGACTGCCACATGCAAGAACATGGTTGAATCTCATAGCCATAATGTCCAATGAAAGAAGCCAGACATGAGAGATTAGATACTGTATGAATCCATCTATATTGTGATCTAGGTCAGAGGTCAGTTGTCTTTTGGGTCTGGGAATTGACTGGATAGGAGCAGGGGGTGGTGTCCTCTGGGGTTCTGGAAATGTTCTGTGTTTGACCAAGGTTGTGGTTATAAGGGTGAATACTTATGTGAAAATTCACTGAGCTGTTCACTTAAGATTTGCACACTTTACCTCAATAGAATAGTAAATAATAATGTTAAAAACACACCCACAAAAACATTTTAAAAAGTCTCTTCCTATTTTCCAAGTTCTCCTCCCTACAGATAACCAGTATTATCACTGTTTTTGGTGAACCCTTTCAAGGATATTTTGTGCAAGTATAGACAAATGCATATATATGTACGTGCATGGATATTTAAAGGTGTGTATGTAATTTTTTTTGCTGTTTTATAAATAGATGGTAGCTTTTTATACCGACTGTTTTGTTCCTTTCAGGTATTTTCCTCAACAGTCTTGGAGGTTGTTAGATGTTTTGGTATATAAGTTTTATGTATTATAACATAAGTGATAGCCTGAATTATTCTCTACCCTGACCAAAGAAGAATGTGGTAAAATATAAATAGAAGGAATGATGGGAGATGTTGTAAACCCGAGAAGTCTGCTTTCTATTGATTATCTCAGTGTTAATGGCAGTGCTACCCTGGAACTAACATTAAAGCAAGTTTAGACTTAAAATTGGTAGATAAGTTAAAAAATAACCATTCCAGAGACTTGTAATTTTCCAGTTCTAGTTGAATGGTTTATGTCTTTTCTTCAAATTGAAGTATGGAGTGACGTCTTCACTAAGTAATAGGAGATTTAAAACTATTTTCAAACTTCCTGAGTCCAGAGACTGTTTGGAGGTTCAGTTCACTCTTCAGGTCCAAATGAATGTCCTGAAGCCATCAGTCAAGCATAATTTTTGAGCACGTGCTGTGTCAGGTGCTGTCTCACTGTGTGCTCCCCTGTGCATGTGATGGGGGAAGGGCTCTCCCTCTTCTTATAAGGCCTCTGGTCCTAGGGGATTAGGGTTCTACCCTCTTGACCTCGTTTAACCTTAATTACTTCCTAAAGACCCTATGTCCAAATACAGTCACATTGAGGGTTAGGGCTTCAATTTATGAATTTGGGGAGGACATAGGTCAGTCCATAGCAGTTACTAAACCTACCTGAAAGCTTGTTTCCTCGTCTGTAAAATGAGGATAATAACGTTTGTCTCATTGCGTTAGTGGTAGGATTGAAAGATAGATGGCGCACCAAAGGTATCTGATGTTTGTTTTCTTTTGTTTTTTAACTTTGTTCCTTCGGAGAGAAAACAGTGAAAGTGAGGACTGTCCTGACTCTGTGGCAATGTGTGGGTTTATTGATAGAATCCTAAAGCCAGAAGGTCGCACAGCATTTAAATGACTTGTCCAAGGTCACCTGTTAAGCGAGTTATAGAAATTGCACTGAACCCTAGGTCTTAGGACCATCGGGGCTGTGTTACACTGCCTGGATGACTTATTTCGCTCAGGGTTGACAGGAGTGGGAGGACTTCCCAGCAGCCTTAGATTTTTCTTGGGTATTTCACAGCAGTGCCACCCCCAGACACAGGCAGGCGTTATGGGTGGAGGGGAACGCTATGTGCCCTGTGGAAAGCTACCCTTTCATTGGATTAGTGAACTGGGCTGGCCTCTTCTGCTATGCACCGCTCTGGCCTCCCAGTATCTAGTTTCAGAAGAGCATGACTGGCCCACACTCAGGTCAGGGAGACAAGGTTGTGGGGGGGTCACCAGTGTCCTTGGGGAAAGGGGATCGTGCTTCTCGCTGGGCAGGAGGCATACACCAACTGCGTTGTAAAGCACACCAGCTCAGGCAGCTGAAAGAATTTGCCCTCTAAGGGCTTTGGGTTTTGAGGGACAATATCTGCGATTGAATGACTCTCTCCTCTGAACTCCACGTGGCTCCTGTTACCCCATCATTCCAGCCTGCATAAACATTCTGTCTCTAGCCATGGGCGGCTGGGTACAGAATCCCAGGCTGACTGGTGAGAGGGTGGAGAGTGTGCTGCCTCCCAACTGATAGGATTTAAGGGGCAACTGTCCTCAAAGAATCCTCCAATGTGGTGGTTCTATGCCTGAACTCCCACCATTAGCAAGGAATTCTTTTGTGTGCTGAAGGCTTTGGGGTGGGTCATTATCATCCCCCTTGGAGACTTCAGGACACCTGGGTAGGATGAGAGGAAGCCGGTGGGTCTCTGTTATCAGGCAGCTGACAATGAGATCCCCTGAAGGGGTGACACAGAGTAGGCTGAGGAACGGTGAGGTTGAAAGGCAACCTGCCGTGAGTTTATCGAACCCCTTTGACTTACAGTCAAGGAAACCAAAGTAAAAAGACTTGTCTAAGGTCACACAACCGGTTAGGACAGAGCCAAGCCCGATACCCAGGCTTTCGACTTCTGCTTCTGTCTTATTTATTTGGTATAAGCAAGGCTGAAGAACACAGATGCTGCAGAACAGTGAAGCCTGGAACACAGGGACTGGAAAGGCACCAAAGACAAACTCTGACTGCTTCCCAGCTGCACCTGAGGCCAGTCCTGGTGTCAGCGCTCATGCAGGCAATCCGTGCGTATAAACCGAGTCCTACTCCAAAAGTTCATTCTTAGGTTTATTTCTTGAATCATGGGGCTTGTTTTCCTGTGGAAATACTAGTTGAAATGTTTTAAATGGTGAATTAGGTTCCCAAGACCTTTCTACGGAAACCTGTTTCATTCATGCAGTACCTGAAGGGAAGTGTTAATAAGAGTATTTCAATTAATCCTGCTGTTCCCGGTGAATTTAAGGTTCTTGTCTCATCACAGAAAGAATTCAGAAATGAGACAGGGAGGTCAAGAACGTAAAGTGAGGATTTATTTAAATAAGAATACACTCAGCGGGAGAGCAGGCAGACAGGTGAGGAGTTGCTGCCCTGGGCTTCTTTTGCAAGCCGGTTATGAGGGGCCTACAAATGAAGGGGCGGAATATTCTCTGGGGAAGGAGGAGTTTGCGGGTCATATTCCCTGATTTTCATCCCAGCTCCATCTTCCCGAGGGGAGGAGGGATTTTTCTCCTTATTTAGCTTAGATCAGAAGTGTCATGGCGTCGGTGCATGATGGGTACTTCTTATCTGCAAGTCTAATTTTACTGTAATGACAGCGTAATGAGCAACAGGTTGCATTTGGATGCAGGAGGTTCCCGCCTTTCCCCACCTTTCTTTGTCTGCCTTCAGGACGCTTATCACCCAAAATGTGTGGTTTCCTGTGGGGGTTCCTGCTTTTCTTTGTCTGCCCATGGACCCCTGCTGTTTACAAGATGCGTAATTTCCTGCCGCCCGGCCCCTGCCCCCCTTTCTCTGCTCATATCTAGCCACCTGCCTGCCTGTAACACTACCTGACAATTGTTACATTATTAGTTATATGGGAATATAATATATAATGAATTTTAAATCAGGTTAGAAGAAAGGTATCTCCCGTAGAGGACAGGGGTGGCTCTCCTAGAACAGAATCTGGAGGATGGGACGGGGCACAGATTAGGAAGGGGTGGGGAGGGAGTGCAGCCATACTCTCTGAACCTCAGCTGTAAAATAAAAAATAGTAGGAATAATGTTGCCTTGCCCGCTTCATAGGATTGACTGAAGGCCTGAGTGAGATAGTAAATGGAAAAGCGCTTTGAAAAAAATAATGAGAACACTTGTCTAAGGTAAGACCTTTCTAGGTCAGTCACTCCCTAGATGGTTCGATGGGGTGGTTCTATGGGGCTGTGTTCAGGCCTCAATTAGTAGTAGTACTGATGGTAATAACAACTCCAGTAGTGACAGTAAACTAATTTGTACAGAGAGCTTTCTAGTTGTCAGCTGTGGTGCTGGTGCTTTATACTATTAACTTATACCCATTGCAATGGTTAATTTTGTGTATTAACTTGGCTGGGCCACAGTACCCAGATATTTGGTCACACAATAGTCCAGATGTTGCTATGAAGGTATTTTTCAGATGAGATTAACGTTGAAGTCAGTAGACTTTGAGGAAAGCAGAGTACCTCCCTAATGGGATGGGCCTCATCTAATCAGTCGAAGGCCTTAAAATTCTGAGATTTCCTAAGGAAGGAGGAATTGAGCCTCCAGACTGCCTTCAGACTCAGACTTGAACTATAAAACTCTTGCCTGCCAATCTGCTCTGATTTCAGACTTGGCAGCTTGAACAATCCTGTGAGCTAATTCCTTAAAATAAATCCATCTTTCTGTCTCTGTCTCTGTCTCTGTCTCTCTGTCTCCACACACACACGTATGTCATGTGTTGTTTCTCTGGAGGATGTTGACTTGTATACCCAATTAACAGGGGAAGAAACAACATAAACACGTGAAAATAGAAAACATAAAACACAGGCATTTTCTTAAGTAAGCAGATATGGCAGAGGCTGGGTTTGTTCACCACGCTGGCTTCCTTTTCCCTCTGGGCCAAGCTAGAGTACACTTCCCAGCCTCCCTTGCCGATAGGTGAGATCATATAACTGAGTCTGGTCCATGGCTGGTGGGTGAGAGTGAAATACACATCTCCAGACCGTGCTCACTCTTCCCCGATCTGCTGACTCCAAGGCTCTGGGTACTGGCAGGGCCATGGATGGAATGAGCCTGAGTCCCTGAATAACTTCATAGAGCCAGGCCTCTTAGCCAAAAGCACACTGTACAGCGACCTGAGTGAGCAGTACCTGTGTTACGTTTAGTCACTGAGATTTGGGGGTTTACTTGTTAATTATAGCACTTTCCCTGACAAATAGTGATGGAGCTAGACTCAAATCTAGGCCATCAGTCTCCGGAGTCTGGATACCTCATCTCTGTACAGATCAAACATCCTCTGTGTTCACTAATCAAGAGCTCAGAGTAGGAAGTATCTCCTTCACTTTTCCCTGCCTGCTCCTGTCTTCCCAAGCAGGGGAGTTCCTGGCTCGTCACTAACTAATAAGCGAGGTCCATTTATGCCGGAGTAGACTGTGGAAACACACAGCACGTTCTGCCCATTGCCAGCCGTTGCTCACAACGTGATGCTTTTTGCCTAAGCTCAGTTCAGCAGTGGAGGAATGAACTGTCACAGGGCTGCCCAAGGAGGCTGGCACAAACGCGTTTTTCCACATAAAGTTTGCCATCTATAAACAAAATCAAGGTTCAGGGGAATGAGGGCTGCTTTGGTTTCCCTTTTCTGTGCATTGTGGACTGCTCAGCCACTCTTACCTAGCATAGTCACCCTGTCCCATCCAGGGCCCAGGGCAGTTATACTCCTTGGATTTGTCCAGGGTCAGAAAACCTAGGTGGGCAGGTAGCAGATTAGGCTCTTGCAGCCAAATGTGATTCAAAGGAGCTGACCGACCGAGTCTCTTTACCCCATAGAACAAAGAAATCCCTGCAAGGAGATTTTGCACTAGAAGGGGATACAGTGGGACGTGTATGCTTCTACTGAAGCTACCCCAGAAACCCTGCCCGTGTTTGTGTGGAAAGGTGACCTTGCACACGAGCTCAGGTACAAAATCTGAATCTTGAGGCATGTGTGGTCTGGCTGAGTCTGTGGGAAGAAGTTGTTCACTTTAGGAAAATGTGAAGTTAAAAATTTAGTATAACAACTATTTGAGGTCAAAAGACTTTCGGACAGAATTTTCACTTTTCAGCTAGTATTAAACTTCAGCTTCTCTCTAGTCCACATTTTTGAAATTAAAAAAAAATTAGAGTCTTTGTTTAAATTGACCAGTTAATTTGTTTCTACCACAATGACCACTGACTACCTTTGTTTAAATAAGAAAATGGTTGATTTCCTATGGCATAGTAGAATTCAATATTTAAAATCAGCATGCCAGATTTGGGGGCATGAGGCATGTGGTTTCACAAAGCTTTCCATGTACCTCTGATCTTTCCAATTCTACAACCCTGGATTTTGTTTTTGTTTTCTGGTGAATTGCTGGATATTTACTGAAGCTTGAGACAACCAAGTTTCTTGATTGTAAGCAACAGAAGTAGGCTTTGGTCAATGTCAGGTAAATGGAGATTTGTTTATTTATGTTAGGAGTCATCAGCTTTTTTTTTTTTTTTTTTTTTTTTTGGATCCCCCGTTTTTTTTTTTTTTTTTTTTTTTTGGCCACGCCACGTTGCATATGGGATGTTAGTTCCCTGACCACCAGGGATCGAACCTGTGCCTCCTTTTGTGGAAGCATGGAGCCTTAACCACTGGACAGCCAGGGAAATCCCAGGAGTCATCAGCTTTGACGAGAGGCTGAGAGACCAAGTTTGAAAATGATAGGAACCACTACAGACCCAGAAAGCAGGAAGTGGGGAAAAAAAGCAACTGTCTCTGTCTCCTAGCAGGAACCAAGTGGCGGGAAGCTATCACCACTGCTGCCTTTGAAAGTAAGGTGACCTCCAGATATCCCTAGCTGTGGTAGGTAGAATTCTACAGAGGCTCCAAGATTCCCATCCCATGGTTATTCACTGGCACACTAATCTAGGTACTGATGTGAAAGGATTTTGCAGATAAGAAGTCCAAAGTCAGTTGACCTTAAGATCTGGAGATTATCAGGATTGGCCTGATCTAATCGTAAGATCCCTTTAAAGCAGAAGAATAAGGAAGAAGGGGAAGTCAGATTCAAGGCGTCAAAAGGGTGCTGTGTGCTACTGCTGGCTTTGAAGATGGAGGGTGTCATATGCCAGGACCATAAAATGACTGCGAGAAGCTGAGACTGACCCCTGGCCAACAGCCAAAAAGGAAACAAGGAACTCAGTCCTACAACTGCAAGGAACTGAATTCTGCTAGTAACAGGAAGAGGTCTGTAAGATGAGAACATAGCCGGGCAACATCTTGTGAGATCCTGTATAAGCCAGGGTTCTCCAGAGGAACAGAACGAACAGGATATACATAGTTACAGTTGACACTTGAATAACTCGAAGGTTGGGGCACAGGCCAACCCTCCAAATAGTTGCAAATCAGCATATATTATAACTTTACGGTTGGTCCTCCATATCTGCATTCCCACATCTGCAGATTCAAACAACCTCAGATCGTGTAGTGCCGTATTACATATTTATTGAAAAAAATGTGCATATCTTACCTGAATTTGAACTGTGAACTCACACAGTTCAAAACCGTGTTGTTCAAGGGTTAACTGTATATATAAGAGGATATTTACTGTAGGAATTGTCTAACATGCTGATGGAGGCTGAGAGGCAGATCATGTCACGTGATCTGTAAGCCAGAGACCCAGGAAAGCTGGGGTGTAATTCAGCCTGTGTCCGAAGTGTAAGTCCTAGTCCAAGTCTGAATGCCCAAGAACCAAGAGTACCAAAGTCCAAGGGCAGGAGAAGACGGATGTCCCAGCTCAAGCAGAAAGCAAATTTGCCCTTCCTCCATCTTTTCTTTCTTTTTTTTTTTTTAGCATCTTTATTGGAGTATAATTGCTTGACAATGTTGTGTTAGTTTCTGCTGTATAACAAAGTGAATCAGCTATGCATAAACATATAACCTCATATCCCCTCCCTGTTGCATATCCCTCCCACCCTCCCTATCCCACCCCTCTAGGTGGTCACAAAGCATTGAGCTGATCTCCCCGTGCTATGCGGCTGCTTCCCACTAGCTATCTGTTTTGCATTTCACAGTGTATATATGTCAATGCTACTCTCTCATTTTGTCCCAGCTTACCCTTCCCCCTCCCCATGTCCTCAAGTTCATTCTCTACATCTGTGTCTTTATTCCTGTCCTGCCCCTAGGTTCATCAGAAACATTTTTTTTATAGATTCCATATATATGTGTTAGCATACGGTATTTGTTTTTCTCTTTCTGACTTACTTCACTCTGTATGACAAACTCTAGGTCCATCCACCTCACTACAAATAACTCAGTTTCGTTTCTTTTTATGGCTGAGTAATATTCCATTGTATATATGTGCCACATCTTCTTTATCCATTCATCTGTTGATGGACAGTTAGGTTGCTTTCATGTCCTGGCTCTTGTAAATCGTGCTGCGATGAACATTGTGGTACGTGACTCTTTTTGAATTATGGTTTTCTCAGGGTATATGCCCAGTAGTGGGATTGCTGGGTCATATGGTAGCTCTATTTTTAGTTTTTTAAGGAACTTCCATACTGTTCTCCATAGTGGCTGTATCAATTTACATTCCCACCAACAGTGCAAGAGGGTTCCCTTTTCTCCACACCTTCTCCAGAATTTATTCTTTGTAGATTTGTTTGATGGTGGCCATTCTGACTGGTGTGAGGTGATACCTCACTGTAGCTTTGATGTGCGTTTCTGTAATGATTAGTGATGTTGAGAATCCTTTCATGTGTTTGTTGGCAATCTGTATATCTTCTTTGGAGAAATGTCTATTTAGGTCTTCTGCCCATTTTTGGATTGGGTTGTTTCTTTTTTTGATATTGAGCTGCATGAGCTGCTTGTATATTTTGGAGATTAATCCTTTGTCAGTTGCTTTGTTTGCAAATATTTTCTCCCATTCTGAGGGCTGTCTTTTCATCTTGTTTATGGTTTCCTTTGCTTTGCAAAAGCTTTCAAGTTTCATTAGGTCCCATTTGTTTATTTTTGTTTTTATTTGCAATTTTCTAGGAGGTGGATCACAAAGGATCTTGCTGTGATTTATGTCATACAGTGCTCTGCCTATGTTTTCCTCTAAGCGTTTTATAGTGTCTGGCCTTACATATAGGTCTTTAATCCATTTTGAGTTTATTTTTGTGTATGGTGTTAGGAAGTGTTCTAATTTCATTCTTTTACATGTAGCTATCCAGTTTTCCCAGCACCACTTATTGAAGAGGCTGTTTTTTCCCATTGTATATTCTTGCCTCCTTTATCAAAAATAAGGTGACCATATGTGCATGAGTTTATCTCTGGGCTTTCTATCCTGTTCCATTGATCTATATTTCTGATTTTGTGCCAGTACCATATTGTCTTCATTACTGTAGCTTTGTAGTATTGTCTGAAGTCAGGGAGCCTGATTCCTCCAGCTCTGTTTTTTTCCCCTCAAGATTGCTTTGGGTATTTGGGGTCTTTTGTGTTTCCATACAAATTGTGAAATTTTTTGTTCCAGTTCTGTGAAAAATGCCATTGGTAGTTTGATAGGGATTGCATTGAATCTGTAGATATTGCTTTGGGTAATATAGTCATTTTCACAATGTTGATTCTTCCAAACCAAGAACATGGTGTATCTCTCCATCTGTTTGTCTCATCTTTAATTTCTTTCATCAGTGTCTTATAGTTTTCTGCATACAGGTCTTTTGTCTCCTTAGGTAGGTTTCTCCCTAGGTATTTTATTCTTTCTGTTGCAATGGTAAATGGGAATGATTCCTTAATTTCTCATTCAGATTTTTCATCATTAGTGTATAGGAATGCAAGAGATTTCTGTGCATTAATTTGGTCTCCTGCTACCTTACCAAATTCATTGATTAGCTCTAGTAGTTTTCTGTAGCATCTTTAGGATTCTCTATGTGTAGTATCGTGTCATCTGCAAATAATGACAGTTTTATTTCTTCTTTTCTGATCTGTATTCCTTTTATTTCTCTTTCTTCTCTGATTTCTGTGGCTAAAGCTTCCAAAATTATTTTGATTAATAGTGGTGAGAGTGAGCAACCTTGTCTTGTTCTTCATCTTAGAGGAAATGGTCTCAGTTTTTCACCATTGAGAATGATGTTGGCTGTGAGTTTCTCATATATGGCCTTTATTATGTTGAGGTAGGTTCCCTCTATGCCTACTTTCTGGAGAGTTTTTGTCATAAATGGGTGTTGGATTTTGTCAGAATCGTTTTCTGAATCTGTTGAGATTATCGTATGGTTTTTCTCCTTCAATTTGTTAATACGGTGTGTCACATTGTTTGATTTGCGTATATTGAAGAATCCTTGCATTCCTGGGATAAACACTGCTTGGTCATGGTGTATGATCCTTTTAATGTGCTGTTGGATTCTGTTTGCTAGTATTTTGTTGAGGATTTTTGCATCTGTGTTCATCAGTGATATTGGCCTGTAGTTTTCCTTTTTTGTGACATCTTTGTCTGGTTTTGGTATCAGGGTGATGGTGGCCTTGTAGAATGAGTTTGGGAGTGTTCCTCTCTCTGCAATATTTTGGAAGAGCTTGAGAGGGATAGGTGTTGGCTCTTCTCTAAATGTTTGATAGAATTCGCCTGTGAAGCCATCTGGCCCTGGGCTTTTGTTTGTTGGAAGATATTTAATCACAGTTTCAATTTCAGTGCTTGTGATTAGTCTGTTTATGTTTTCTGTTTCTTCTTGGTTCAGTCTCGGATGGTTGTGCATTTCTAAGAATTTGTCCATTTCTTCCAGGTTGTCCATTTTATTGACATATAATTGCTTGTAGTAATCTTTCATGATCCTTTGTATTTCTTCAGTGTCAGTTGTTACTTCTCCTTTTTCATTTCTAATTCTGTTGATTTGAGTCTTCTCCCATTTTTTCCTGATGAGTCTGGTTAATGGTTTATCAGTTTTGTTTATCTTCTCAAAGAACCAGCTTTTAGATTTATTGATCTTTGCTATTGTTTTCTTTGTTTCTATTTTATTTATTTCTGCTCTGATCTTTATGATTTCTTTGCTTCTACTAACTTTGGGTTTTGTTTGTTCTTCTTTCTCTAGTTCCTTTACGTGTAGGGTTAGATTGTTTATTTGAGATTTTTTTCTTTCTTCATGTAGGATTGTATTGCTATACACTTCCCTCTTAGAACTGCTTTTGTTGCATCCCATAGGTTTTGGATCATTGTGTTTTCATTGTCATTTGTCTCTAGGTGTTTTCTGATTTCCTCAATGATCTCTTGGTTACTTAGTAAAGTATTGTTTAGCCTTCACGTGTTAGTGTTTTTTACGTTTTTTTCCCTGTAATTGATTTCTGATCTCATAGCATCGTGGTCGGAAAAGATGCTTGCTATGATTTCAGTTTTCTTAAATTTACCAAGCCTTGATTTGTGACCCAAGATGTGATCTATCCTGCAGAATATTCCATGTGCTCTTCAGAAGAAAGTGTAATCTGCTCTTTTTGAATGGAATGTCCTATAAATATCAATTAAATGTATCTGGTCTATTGTGTCACTTAAAGCTTGTGTTTCCTTATTAATTTTATGTCTGGATGATCTGTCCATTGGTGTAAGTGAGGTGTTACAGTCCCCCACTATTATTGTGTTACTGTCAATTTCCTCTTTTATAGCTGTTAGCATTTGCCTTATGTATTGAGGTGCTCCTAGGTTGGGTGCATGTATATTTATAATTGTTATATCTTCTTCTTGATCACTATGTAGTGTCCTTCCTTGTCTCTTGTAATAGTCTATTTTAAAGTCTGTTTTATCTGATATGAGTATTGCTACTCCAGCTTTCTTTTGATTTCCATTTGCATGGAATATCTTTTTCCATCCCCTCACTTCCAGTCTGTATGTGTCCCTAGGTCTGAAGTGTGTCTCTTGTAGACAGCATATATATGGGTCTTGTTTTTGTATCCATTCAGCCAGTCTATGTCTTTTGGTTGGAGCATTTAATCCATTTACATTTAAGGTAATTATTGATATGTATGTTCCTATTCCCATTTTCTTAATTGTTTTGGGTGTGTTTCTGTAGGTCTTTTCCTTCTGTTTTGTTTCCTGCCTAGAGAAGTTCCTTTAGCATTTTTTGTAAAGCTGGTTTGGTGGTGCTGAATTCTCTTAACTTTTGCTTGTCTGTAAAGGTTTTAATTTCTCCTTCGAATCTGAATGAGATCCTTGCTAGCTAGAGTAATCTTGGTTGTAGGTTTTTCCCTTTCATTACTTTAAATATGTCCTGCCGCTCCCTTCTGGCCTGCAGAGTTTCTGCTGAAGGATCAGCTGTTAACCTGATAGAGATTCCCTTGTATGTTATTTGTTGCTTTTCCTTTGTTGCTTTTAATATTTTTTCTTTGTATTTAATTTTTGATAGTTTGATTAACATGTGTCTTGGCGTGTTTCTCCTTGGATTTATCTTGCCTAGGACTCTGCGTTTCCTGGACTTGATTAACTATTTCCTTTCCCGTGTTAGGGATGTTTTCCACTATAATCTCTTCAAATATTTTCTCAGACCCTTTCTCTTTGTCTTCTTCTTCTGGGACCCCTATAATTCAAATGTTGATGTGTTTAATGTTGTCCCAGAGGTCTCTGAGACTGTCCTCAATTCTTCTCATTCTTTTTTCTTTATTCTGCTCTGCAGTAGTTATTTCCACTATTTTATCTTCCACGTCACTTATCCGTTCTTCTGTTTCACTTATTCTGCTATTGATTCCTTCTAGAAAATTTTTAATTTCATTTATTGTGTTGTTCATCATTGTTTGTTTGCTCTTTAGTTCGTCTAGGTCCTTGTTAAACGTTTCTTGTATTTTCTCCATTCTATTTCCATGATTTTGGATCATCTTTACTATCATTATTCTGAATTCTTTTTCAGGTAGACTGCCTATTTCCTCTTCATTTGTTTGGTCTGGTGGGTTTTTACCTTGCTCCTTCATCTGCTGCATATTTCTCTGTCTTCTCATTTTGTTTAACTTACTGTGTTTGGGGTCTCCTTTTTGCAAGCTGCAAGTTCATAGTTCCCATTGTTTTTGTTGTCTGCCCCCAGTGTGTGATGTTGGTTCAGTGGCTTGTATAGGCTTCCCGGTCCCTTACTCCATGTTTTTGTTCTATTTGGGTCCTCAGTTGGATGATGCCCACCCACGCTGGGGAGGGTCATCTTCTTTACTGATTCAAATGCTAATCTCTTCCAGGAACACCCTCAGAGACACACCCAGAAATCATGTTTTGCATGTATATGGGCATCCCTTACCCTAGTCAAGCTGGCATAGAAAATGAATCATCACAGGCCCTGAGCTTACAGCCCCGCGAAAACATCCCAGAATATGACCTACAGAACTATGAATAAATAAACTTGTGTTGTTTTGAGACACTAAGTTTGTGGTTATTTGCTATACAGCAATCGGTAACCAATACACTTGTCCCGTGTCACTTGGGACTTACAGAGTCTGGGAGATAGTGTCCCATTAAGGGAGCTTAGGGCACATACGGGTCCCTGACTGTACCCTTGTGTGGATATTGTGCAGAAGGGTCGTTTTCTATGTAGTTGGAAGGTAGGTTCTAAGAATTACCTCCTTCCATGGTTACACACTGTGGGAAAGTGCTGATTTCCCAAAAGGAAATTGGGATGTGGTTACCAGAAAAGGGATGGCAAGTAGGTAGCCCAGGTAAATGTCTACCACAGAGTTTTCCTCAGTGAATGTTCTGGTGTACCTCCTGCTCACCCTGTCTTTGGCTGCTTTATGGCCAGTTTGCTAACCACACCTATGTTCCTAACACATCCCTTCTTATTTGCAAGTCTGTCGTGTAAAAATGGGGATAAAGTGTTGTGTCTTAAGTGCTAATGTTTCAGGATAGGTGGTGCGAGGAAGGGGCTGTCAGTTTGGGAGTCTAGACAAGTGGGTTTTAATCCCGGGTTTTCTGCCATGTTACTTTGGGCAGTCACTGACACACTGTAGATTTAAGCTGCCTCTCTGAAAACTGAAGGACTGTGATGAATGAAATCTACAGTCTCTTCTAGCTGGAAGTGCTTCTGATTATCTGTCTTAAATTCATTCATTGAATAATTATTGAAAGTTGATACGTGTCAGGTTCTTAGAGCAGTGAGCAAGGCTGGCAAGGCTTCTGAAGTACAGGGTCAGCATTACATAGAGGTTATGGAAAACCACTCCAAAGAGATAATATCTGAGTGGTACTTGCAGACCTAAGACTGGGTCTACTATGAGATTATGAACAATGGATTGATTACCAGGATGTTGAGCAATATGGTGGGGCACAGCCTAGATACAGCCCATGGGTCTTATTTAGCCTGCTGCTTGCCTGTTTTTGTATGGCCCTTGAGCTAAGAATTGTTTTACATTTTAAATGGGGTATTAGTTTTCTAGGACTGCCATAATAAAGTATCACAAACCGAGTGGCTTAAACAACAGATTTATTATCTCACAGTTATGGAGGCTTAGTCCAAAATCAAGGTGTCAGCAGGGTTGGTTCCTCCTGAGGGCTGTGAGGGAGGATCTGTTCCTAGTTTATTGTAGCCTCAGGCATTCCTTGGCTTGTAAGCAGTGGTCTCCTGTGTCTCACATCTTCCCTCTATGTGTTTGTCTCTGTGTACAAATTTCCCCTTTTTATAAAGACACTGGTCACATTGAATTAGGGTCCATTCTAATGACCTCATCTTAACTTGATGACCTCTGCGAAGCCCCTATTTCCAAACAGGGCCACACTCTGAGGTACTGGAAATTAGGACATCTATCTTTGCTGGGGAGGAGGAGGATGGGACATGGTTTAGCCCCCAAGAACTGTAAATTTTAAACAGTTATATATGAGTACCAACAAAATATCCTCAATTTTGCCTCTTGGCCCACAAAGTCTAAAATATTTGCTATCTGACTCTTCAGTAAAAAGTTTGTCAACCTTGATCTAAATCATTGGCTCTCAAATTTTAGGATACATCTGCCACTTAGAAGACCTCAGTTCCAGAGTTTTGAGAATTGTGATGCTGATGCTGCTAGTCTAGAGGGTGGTTCCCCAGTTCTGGTCCTTGGATGTGCCACATCATCTGGGGAACTTGTTGATAGTACAGATTCTGTGTGCCCCAGACTTCGTCCGTCAGAATCTCCAGGGATGGGGCCAGAGATGATTCTAGTATGCATCAGGATGTGGAAACTATTGGTCTAGTATAATTACCTTGGTCAGGAAGAGCAACCGATTAGATTATTCCTTTGTGGTTGGATTGGTTGCTTGGGCCGCATCTGTCTGTGGGAAATCAGGGCATTGGGGAATCCTGTTCTTCTTGTCAAGACTTGTGCTGAAGGAAAACATCATCAAGAAATGTCTGAATTCTTCCAAGGCCAGAGATCTTTGTTTAAGCTGTTTCATAAATATTATTAAGTGGCCTGTCATCAGCTCATGGTAAAAAAAAAAAGCATATTGATTGCAAACTCAATTGGAGCCAACAACAACGTAGGACATCTGCTGAGAGACCCCATGCCTTCTGGGCTGCTCAGAGAACCGTTTACTATCCAGACCACAGAAGATAACAGTCCCATGTCTCCTGGGCTCCACATGCTGTGACTCCTGGTCTATGAAGCAAACTTCAAGAGCAACACTGACACACTGGAATATGTCCAGGGGAGGAAGATAAGGGATCTGGAAACTATGTTCAGGAAGGGAGGATTAAAAGAGGCCTTGTAAAATGGTTGCCTGCGAGCCCGATCCAGTCACAGGCATGTTATGCTCGACAGTTCTAGCGATGCTGAAAACCCAGCCCCTGTACACTGGTGCTGAATCAAATCTCAGAGACAGAGTTTGGGGCTAAGTAGAAAAGAATAGCTTTATTACTTTGTCAGGCAAAGGGGGACACAGAAGGCTAATTCCCTCAAAACTGTGTGTCCCAACCCGGGGGGATTTCCTGAGGAGTTTTATAACAATGATTCAAGGGTGGGGTTGCTGATAAGGGGCAGGGTGTGTGCAGGACCTGCATTCCTTTAATCTGGACTTAGGTGGTCTCCTGATGAGTGTCTGTGGTTCTAGAGGTTATCAAACTGTGACTTTCTCTCTGGAATAAAGAACGCTTCATCAAGTAATTAACATCTTCCATTTGTTGGGGGTTTTATTTCTGCAGAAGAGCTCAAAGATACTGTTATGTGTATTCCCCAAGGCAGAACCAGGATCTTGTCCCAAGGCTGCACTATTGTTTCTTGACTGCTCCTCCCTTGTCTCTGCATCCCCTCTGTTCCCTGATTAGCAACTGTTTGTACCTGCCCTTTGGAACTCAGGGAAGGTCATGGAGGCTGAAACCTATTACCTACAAACAAGAAATGGGGAGCACAGAAAGGCTTCCATGCCCAGGAGGCCCATAGGGTCCTGCTTGGTTTTCACTAGTGGTTAAAAGTGTTTTGACTTGGAGTGCCTTTGGGCCAAGCACTTACTCTGGCCAGATCCACAGCCTTTCCACTTCTTAATTCTTTATGCCAGCCCCACTCAGAGAGATTTGTTACCTGCTGCTCTCTGGGCTCAGCAATTTGCAAAATCTCAGAAGGAATAAACATAGATGGTCAGGTCACAGAAGGCTGAGAGACTAGGGCTATTTAAAAATGTCTAAAGACATGGACTCATGTACCGAGTATCTGTTGAGCACCCACAATGTGCCAGATGCTGGGGGTCCAGCCATAAGTAAGACAGCTCAGTGTGGCCCCTCTAAGAGCTAAGATTCTCTTGTAAAAAAGACATACAGAAAACAATGGCAAATTGTGATGAGTGCCTTGAAGGAAACAGCAAGGGCATAAGTAGAGAACAATAAGGAGCATCTTAGTTTGGATGGTGTGGTCAGGGAAGTTCCTGGCCACTCCGAAAGTGGGGGAAGACTGCCATGGGAAGGGGAAATGTGTTAATCCTGGTTTTCTCCTAAGAATGAATAAGGAATCCTGGGGGAAATAGTTGAAAGGGAGATTTTATTTCATCCTAAGGACAAATTTTCCAATTTGAGCTCTCCATAGATGCATTAAGAGGCCTTTTGAGGTAATGAGATTTAAGACAATGGAAATGGTGGAGCTGGACACAGGTTCTCAATAGGTGGAGTTGTAAAGGTGGTGGAATGAGAGGGTTTCGTTATCTCCAAAGGGATTCCTTGCAGTTCTGAGATTCTTTGAAGTGATGTGATGACAATAGTATAAAACCAGAGAAATCCTGTTTTGGGCTCAGATTACACATAATCTCTAGTGGGATCATCTTCACATTTCACAGGCAAACATAATGAAGATATGTCTGGTTCCACAGAGAACCGAGTACATAGACTGTACAAATTGGACCTTGACATGGAAAAATCCTGAGGCACTAAACTCATGTTTAGAAAAGTGATTTGAAATAGTCAATCCATTGTTACTCTAATTATGTTCTTCTGAAGGAATGGATTTGAACTGATCTGGTGGTGCAGTCTCTGTGATCCTTAAAAACTATATATTGAACCGTGTCCAGATTATGGAAAACCCAAGTAGCCATTCTGAGTCCTGTTGTTTCTGTTACAAGAATGTTTGCTTTGTGGGTGATGCCGAAAACATGGCCTCTGTGCACCTGTGCCAAATTGAATCTGAGTTTTGGGTGAAGTAGAAAAGAATAGCTTTATTGCTTTGCCAGGCAAAGTGGGACACAGCGGACTCCTGCCCTCAAAAATTGTGTGTCCCAACCCAGGAGGATTTGATGAGAAGTTTTATAGCAGTAGTTCAAGGATGGGGTTGCTGATAAGATTAGGGTGTGTGCCGGACCTGCATCCCTTTAATCTGGCTTCAGGTGATCTCCAAATCTTGATGAGCTTCTCTGGTTCCTTTAAACTGGAATGAAGAATACTAACACCTTTCATTTGTTGCTGTTTTTTTTTTTTTTAGTTTTGTAAAGAACTTAAAGATATTGTTATGTGTATCCCTTGAGGCAGAACCAGGACCCTGCCCCAAGGCTGCACTATTGTTTCTTGACTGCTCCTCCCTTGCCTCTCCCCTCCCTTCCCTGATTAGCAACTGTTTGAACCTGCCCTTTGTAACTCAGGGAAGGTCAGGAAGGCTGAACAGAAAGGCTTCCATGCCCAGAGCCCCATAGGATCCTGCTTGGTTTCATGGGTGTTAAGGGGCCAACCTAGAATCAGACCCCTGGAGCCATCAACTGAGGGAAGATGTGCTAGTTCCATAACTCTGGGGTTCAACCATCAGTAAAGGTGACACTGGGGTTGGTTGCTCAGAAAACAAACACCTCCCTCCTGACAACTTCAGCTCCTGCCTACTTCCACCATCTTTCTCTCAGGCTATCTTCTCTCCATTAATAATAATCAGTAACTACTTATATGAGAATTGCCGATATGCCAGACACTGTGTGCTTCCCATAGATTGTCTTCTTTAACATTCATAACAATCCTTTCTCCATTTTATTGATGATGAAATTGAGGCCCAGAGAGGCAGGGATTCCAGCCTAAGTCACAGAGCAACTCACAGGCACAGACAAGCTTTGTGAATTTAGGTTTGCTTGGCTCCAGAGCCCAGCTCTTTCCATCAGGCTGCCACTCATTATCTTTGAGGGTGATCACTGACACTAAATTTTTTTTGTCATTTTTTTATGATAAAAACGTTAAGAAATTCCCCTTGGGCAGACTCTGATAGCAAACATAGTCAGATTGCTGGAGGGTGAATATCTCAGGCTGTGTAAAAACTTATCTCTTGGAGAATCTTGTTCTATGTGTGTCTGTTTTTTAAAGTAAAACTTTGAGCATTTGCTTAATTTTATATTACTTTTTTTGTGCTTTTCCCTTGCATTGTGAAGTCATGTTTTATAATAGATTCAATATTCTGGGTAGAGAATAGATTCTACAGTTTAGTGTAGCTGTGTGTTTTTCATGTGGTTAAGTGTGCTTGCTTTCATGATCATTTTTTTTTCTCCTTCCTATATTAATAACTTACATACTACAGTGAAATGCACAGATCTAAGTATAATGGGTTTTGATGAATGCAGCTACTCCTGTGTTACATTAATATTCATTATCATGAAAGGTCTTTAGTGCCACTTTCTAGTCCATTTCTTCATTCCCCCAGAGGCAATCCAGTTCTGATTTCTATCATCATATATTTGTTTTGCCTGTTCTTGGACGTAATATAAATGAAATCGGACAGTCCATAGTCTTTTGTGTCTAGCTTCTCTTACTCAGTATAGTCACCTATATTGTTGCATGTGTCTTTAGTTCTTTTTCATTCCTGATGAGAAACCCATTGTATGAATATAACACCATTGACTTATTCTTTCTTTTTGATGGACATCTGGTTCATTGAGTTTTCGGTGATTATGAATAAAGCTGCTATGAACATTTGTATACAAGTCTTTCTGTAAGCATCAGCTTTCATTTCTCTTAAGTATATTCCTAGGAGTGAAATTGTCATATCATAGGTAGGGTATGTTGAACTATATAAAAACCTGCCAAACTGTTCTCCAAAGTCGTGGTATCTTTACAATCCCACAAGCAACGTATGGGAGTTCCAGCTGCTCCATATTCTCACTAACACTTGACATGGTCACTCCATGATCATTCCCATATAATTGTTTTTTGCATGCTATAATGTAAAGAATAAACATTAGTTTTTTTCTACACACATATTCATTTGGTCTAGCACCATTTGACGTTATAGCACCATTGCTATTTCTCCATCAAGTTCACTGAATTTTGTTGAAAATCTATTGATCATATCTCTGTGGAGTCCTATAATGGACTCTATTCTTTTCCATTTTCTATTTGCTTTTCCTCCTGCCAACACAATATCTTAATTAATGCAAATTTATAATGTCTTACTATCTGCAAAAAAAACCCTAAGATTTTGCTTGGGATTATTTTAATCTATAAATTAATTTAGGGAGAATAGATATCTTAGCAGTAATGAATTTTTCAGTCCTTGAACATTGAACATGGTATATCTCTCCATTTATTTTGAATTTTTCTCAGCAATGTTTTTGTAGTTTTCAATAATAGAGGGCTTAAACATATATTAAAAAAATATGTTGGGGCTTCCCTGGTGGTGCAGTGGTTGAGGGTCCGCCTGCCGATGCAGGGGACACGGGTTCGTGCCCTGGTCCGGGAGGATCCCACGTGCCGCGGAGCGGCTGGGCCCGTGAGCCATGGCCGCTGAGCCTGCGCATCCGGAGCCTGTGCTCCGCAACGGGAGAGGCCCGCGTACCGCAAAAAAAAAAAAAATATATATATATATATATATATATATATGTTTAGGTATTTGCTGCCATTATAAATGATATTTTTAAAATTTTATTTTCCAGGTTTTTTTGTTGCTAGGATATAGAAAAGAAATACAGTTGATTTTTATATATTGCTATTTTTATCCTATGACCTTGCAAATGCACTCAGTAGTTATAGTAGTTTTTTTCATTCCTTTGCATTTTCTACATCCATAATTATATTGCCTGAAACAAAGATTATTTCTTCCTCGCCAATCTTTATGCCTTTTATTCTTTGTTTTAAATCTTTCTTTTTTTTCTGGCACATGCATTTAAAGCTATCACTTTTCTTCTAAGCATTGCTTTACCTATGTCTCACAAATTTTGATATTTGTGTTTTCATTATCATTCAGTACCAAATATTTTATATACTCTATTTCTTCTTTGACCCAAAGATTATTTAGAAGTGTGTGGCTTAATTTCTAAATATTTGAGGTTTTTCTAGTTATCAGTTTATTATTGACTTCTAATTGAGTTCCATTTTGGAAAAAAAATATACTCTTAGAGTTTTAATTTCATGTACGTCAGATTATTTGATATTTACCCACTTATGTCTGACATTTTAATTCTTTTTCTTTGTGTACTTAACTTTGGCTCTTTTCTATTGACTTATCTTTGAGTTCACTGATCTTTCTTTTGTTCCACTCTGCTTTTAAACTTATTCATTACATTTTTTTTTAGCTATCATATTTTTCTATTCTAGAATTTCTATTTCTAGAATTTTCTATTCTAGAATTTCTCTTTTTCTATTCTAGAATTTCCCTTTTCTATTCTAGAATTTCTCTTCTTTAGAGCTTGAGTCTCTCTGGTGAAATTCCTTTCTGTTCACCCATCTTGTCCATCTTTATATATTTAACATAATTCTTTAGCATATTTAAAATAGTTATTTTAGAGACCTCATCTACTAATTGCAAAATCTGGTCATCAGCGGGTCTGCCTCTATTGACTCTTTTATTGATTGTGGGTCTTTCATTCTTCTTTGTATGTCTCATAATTTTTAATTATATGTCAGACATTTTGCCTAAAAGAATAATAGGGACTAAACTGGATTTTATCTTTTTGTTTTGTTTTTCCCAGAGAGGGCTTCTCCTTTCCTTTGTCTAGAAGCTCAGGAAGGGAATTTTATCCAGATCTTATCATGAGTTTAGCTGAGCTGGGGTTGGGATATAACTTTAATTAGTTTTAGTTTACCTCTTGCCAATGAGATTATGATTATGATCTCTCTTGGCCTTTTAGTCTAACTCCTAGCTTCTTGCTTCGTATCTCAGGGGCTGATGAATTCGGGATTTTCAATATTTGAACTAGAAGGGGATTTGTTTGCAGTTTTAGTTAGTTTGATTTCACCTACAGATTCAACTCTAGGAGGCCTCTGGACCCTAAGTAGCACAAGGGACTGGGAGATCACTCTATACCTCCAGCTCAGCCCCAACTGCTGCTGTCTCAGCAGAATTCCCAGGGGGGAGAATTGCTGTTTTGAGAGATGTATTTTTGTGTTTGGGACTCATCCAGATTTCAGTATTTCATGCTAGCCAACACTGTTGTTAAAAGTTCAGGTGCTTTCTCCTCATTCCAGCAAAACTTGCCATGTCTATGTCCAGTTTACTTTTCCATCCCCCTGTACTCAGGCTACGCAATTTGCCCCAAGTATGAAAAGAATCACCATTTTTTTGCTCTTCTTCCAAGGGCATGTCCCTCTTTGGAATTAGTTTACTTAGACTTATGTGTGTGTCTCGTAGACTTTGAAGGCTTTTAAGAAGAAAAGAAGAATAGAATTTTTAGTTTATGTATGATTTTCTTTTGTTATGATAAAAGTGATAATCTTTATGGCTTTCTATATCATAACCAGAAGTAGCATGCCCATGGTTTCTTAGAATTTTGTCTTAGATTAGCTCTGGGAAGCAAGTGTAAGGCCTCAGAGCAACATAAAGTAATCACAATCCTGGATTTAGACTTATTTAGATTTTGAATGCCAGTTGCCTGAGTCATGAGCAGTATTTGGCCTTGTAAAGTATTACTGTTGTTTTAACCCTCCCTCCCTGCACCAAAAGCAATTAGTTTTACTGCATATGCTTATTCTTTATGCCCCTTTCCTTCTTCAAATCTAATTGAAATCCTAGTGAGTTTTCCTTCAATCCAGCTCCTCTGGTACAATTTGATGTACGCTACCATCATCGCCAGATAATAGCCACAGCTTCTTCCTGATATTCTAGCTGGTTTCCCCATAGCCCCTCTGGGTCCCCTCTAATCCAGTCTTCACACTGAATTCAGACTAATTGTTACAAAAAAGTAATTCTGACCACATCACCCTCCTGCTTAAATTCTTTCAATGACTTCCCATTGCTCTTAAGGTACAGACAAAACTCCTCAGCATGGGCTCACTGGCTCTATCTTGTATCCTACCCCCTGTTTTCCAGTGTTCCACTGGCTTTCTCTTAATCCCTACTCTCTTTGCTTTCTCCCACCTCACAGCCTCTTTGCACATCCTGATCTCTCTTCTTGGGATAGCCTTCATTCCTGTTTTTACGTAGTCGTTGCCTGTCGTTTTTTCCTTTCAGATATCTCCTCAATGATCACTTCTCAGAGAAGACTTCTCTGACTGCTCTGACTTTTTCAAATCCTCCTATCTGTTTTCCTCTCACTCGTGGTTACTTGACCCAGTGTTGAATTTTGTATTTGTTTGTAAGATTATCTATTTATTGGCAATATCCTCCATTAGACTAGAAGGTCCAATGAGGGCAGAGAAAAATATTTGTTTTCTGGATCACCATTTCATCTTCAATGCCTAGAACAGGGACTGGCATTAAATAAAGTGTGTAGAATGAATGGATAACACATTAATGAATTTGGAGAAAATTGTAATTTTTTTTCACCTGAGGTCTATTCTGTAGATGGTTCCTATGTCCTATCTATCTATCTTCTTATCTACCTACATACCTACCTACCTACCTGTCATCTTCTTCATCATCATCCTCTATCTATTTATTTTGCTTTCTAAAGTCTTTAGAACAAAGCCCTTGAACTCCAGGAATTTGTCTTAAATCAGATTTAAAACATAAGGCTACATATAAAGTAGGAAGTACACCTACTTCTAAACTGTGAGTTGATCATGCTAAGTGTTATTTGATTCACTATAGCAAAGGAATATGTCTTACAGAGTGATGAAGGAGTTCTCTAATTCTTTCTTTGCAGGCTACATTGACATGTTTTTTTCTCTTGACCTAGATCACTAGAGTGGATGGGAATTGAACATTTGCCAATTAATTAGTGACTTAAATCACCTGTGAAAATGGCTGGAAAAATTAACTCAAGCTGACATAGCTGAATTTTCAAATGCCATGTAAACATAAGTGGTGTTTTCTTTTTCTGTGGTGGTGTCCAAGGAATTGTGGTCAAGACTTAATATCATTGAAGTCCTCCCCCTTCGAGTTCTTCTTCAAAGACTGGGTCTGGTTACGTAAGCTATTCTTAAATTATCTCCAGGTTCCCAATTCCATTCCTCATCAGTCTTTTAATCCAGTGTGCAATTATTGGCACTGAAAATGGTGGAATTGTAAAGGAAACATCTCTCCTTCAAAAGTTAAGAAGATTGAGTTTCACACTCACATGGGAGTGATTTTAATGTTTTGCTTCCTAATAATTTTTTGGCGTAACATCTCAAATGCTACTGGCACCCCCAAGATGTCTCAGAGATGAGAAACCCACAAGTGTCTCTCTCAGTGGCCTTGCCCTAGCATTTTAAACCTCAGGGAGAAATAGCACACATGGCCACACTTTCTCATATAAGTCTGAGATCCTCCACCTCTCCATCTTTTTATACATGATAAAATATATTGCTTGAGTAAAGGCATAAAGATATAATTAGACTGTCTGCTGAAAGGAAGGAAGCAGTCAGCTGCTCCCTGCCATATCTTTTTTTTTTTTGAAGAACAAGTAAATAAGTTCAAGAAGGACCAGACTGTATCTTTAATACTAGTTTTCTTGACATTTTAATATGATTAACTGAAATTGAGCCAATCTGGAAATGGTTTAAAATGTCAAGAAATGCCTATTTGTGTATTTCATGTGTATGTGTGTGTGCACACACACAGATCTCTGTTACATAGATTATAAAAGAGGATAATTGCTCTGTGATAGGACATGATTGTAAAGAACACAGATCTCAAGAAAATGGAATTATGGCTCTGACTACTAATCCCTAAGCATGTTTCCTCTTTCTACTATTTCTCTTTTCTGTATGTGTGTAAACATGTGGTGATCATAGAGAAAAAGCTGTACCAGAAGCCTTGAACAAGGCTTCTGTATAATTTTAGGTGAATATTCAGATATCAACTGGAAATTTGATTATGTCTTATTCAAGTTACTGACATTATTGTCAGCTAGATGTAATGGTAATCTGTTCTATCACACAATCACCGAACATGCAGGACTTCAAGGTTGTCTTCAAGGCCAAGGCCAGAGATAAAACCAAAGAGCAGGTTTTGGATAAATACTGAGTGAGGCCAAGGTCCAAAGGCAGTGTATCATGTATGTATCATTCTCAGTAGCTACATTTTATGACTGTACCAGCATTTACTTAACCAGTCTCCCAGAGAAAAATGTCTGAAAACACATGCCCCAGAATAACAGTGTTTGTCTCTGGGTGGTGGAATTACAGATAATTTTTTTCTCATTATTATCAGTATTTTCCACCTTTTTTCTACAATAAACATGCATTACTTGGGTAATGATGAAAAAACATAGAAGTCTAAAACTTCTACAATTTAGAATGAATAATAAAACAAAAACCCAATTTACAAAAACAACATCACACTAAAAAAAAAAACAAAAACCCCAGAGGTACACTGGGCAACCCCTTTTGGTAAGACATTGCCAGGACTTAAAATAGGAAGTTTTTTCTTAAGATGTATCCTCAGTTCTTCTTACTGTTAGTTAAGCCCTTCATCAAAGGAGACAGGGCAGCTGCTAATCCTCATCTAAATCTACCTCCAGATTATATTTCCTTCCTTCTATATTCTCATTTTTAAGCTGAACTTTCTTTTTAATGTCCTTTCACCACACCCTTATTCTGAGCAATTAAAGCATTAAGAGTATAGGAGCAAATTCCGCCTTCAAGGACGCATTCTTACTCTGTTTTATTGCTTTGAACCTCATTGGCAGAATAACTAAAAAAGCTTGTTGAAAATAGGCTTTGAAACACCAACTTGAAAATGAATCCTAGGACCTAGCAAATAAACAGAGCTGGATTGGTTAGTACTGTTCTACCCTGAGGCTCAAAGATAGAAAAATCATTTGAGAAAAATACCCCATTACACACATGCATGCACGCACATGTGTGTACACACACACGTTTTCCATATATATTCTTTTTCGTATTTCCTGCCAGAAGATGCGGGAAAAGTCACTGCCACATTGTGTTAGGCCGCTCACTGGAAGGAAGCACAGCCTCTTCTTGGGGTGGAAGAAGAGAACAAGGATCTGGCACATCTTCCCAGTCAAGGCATTTAGTTATTCATGGTCTGATCCAGGCAACGCAGGTTCAAATTCTGGCCATGTCTGTAGAATTGAAAAAACAAAGCAAAGCAAAATGGAAAAAAGTTCACAATGAAGAGTCACCAGCTCCCTGTTTTTCAATATTGGTCCCATTTTCCTGTGGACCTTAGAACTAGTTTACAGCTGGGCCTCAGTAAAGAATTGTGGACATGTTGCTTGATCCATTCCACCAGGCAAGTTGCCTGCAAAGGAGCCTTCGTGATGATATACATAGATATACATAGCCTTTGAGAATTTAATAAATGATATTTTCTGGGTTTACTTGGAATTTTCCTCTTTTTTGAGCCCCTAAACTTATGGATTCAGATCAAAGTTTCAGTAGGAGGTAAGGGGCTGCTATATTCCTGGCTTAACCAATAACGGATAAAGTAATGAAGTGTGCAACTAGAGGAACAACACTTGGATCAGTTACTCACCCCATAACTGTGAAAATGTTGAATATGAATTATGAATATGAATATTGAACTCTGACGATAGATGTTATGCTTTCTCTGATGGGGTTATTGAATGGCTGCAGATTGAACTCCAAGTTATAACTTTATTTTATGCAGTAGAGTAGATAATTCTAATTGGAAGAATCTAAAGCACAACTATCATATCAGAGAACCTAATGAATTTGCTTGGCATACACACTCAATGACTCGAGACCAAGATCCTTTCCTTTTTCAAAACTGGAATTAGAAACCTTTAGGCACAATTTAAAAGAACTCAAAAACCTTTCCAGTTCTTTGGTTCTTTGCTGTTTTCCTTGGTTTATGGGGGAAGTATAGAGTATATTAATTTAAAACTGTAATTTAATAGATATAAGCCAGCTATTCAATCTTAGAAAATATCATACCCCAAGTATTCCACTTCCCTGTAAGTTTTAGACTTGGTGCAGAAACAGGCAGGGATGGGAGGAAAGACAAGGCTCATCCAAGTCATTGAAATTTGATTACCATCTTGCTCAGAACATTCCAGCCAAATGAATGCATCAGGTTGTCATCGGCCAGTGGGCCCAAGATGGGCTATGCCCAGAGATGGAGCTATACCACCAAGGGCTCTAATCCAAAAACACAGTGGGATTGTGTCCAGGAACTGAGCTCCTGCTGCCCCTCGAGCTGGCCTCAGACAGCTCTGTGGTGACTGCTGTTGTCTAGGACCCTGAGCTTATTAATGCAACTAACGTCACCAGGGTTGAGTAGAGAAAACTGTTAGTGCCTTTGCCTAGAGTGAGGCGGTTGCTATGGAGAGGTAGTCTAAGAGGGACTCCTGGACCCAGCTTCCCCAGAATCTTCTGAGGGCAGGCTAATTAGAGTTGACATACCATGGTCCTCTAGAAACGTAATAGGACACACATTTTTTTTCCAGTAAGTGAGACAATTGCAGAATCCATATTTCATAAATGCTCAAAAGGAGATCTCACACACACAAGAAAATAAACTCATAACTAATAACCCTTTGGGGGGAAAATTGTATTTTCAATTACCATGCTCATATGGCCTTCCACTTAATCTTGAACACTGTTGTCGGAACTGGGCTAGAAGCCAGTTCTCAAAATAGCATAAATGGGAAATATTTAGGCAAGCCTTGGGATATACACTAGGTGTGTTTGGTTATTGTAACACATTTCCCTTTAGTACTTTCAAAGTACATGTGATGGATTATGGAGTTTGGGATTATTATAGGAAGTGTCACTTCCCTGGTATGACATAGCTGGGCTAGAGGTTACAGGAGTCAGAACTCACGGTTAGCAAAATCAGGGTACATGTGCCTTATTTGGGGAATATGTTCAAAAATGACAAAATCTTTCAGTGGAGTAGAACACATAAACATATTTACTTCACCTGTAAAATGGGGAGGATTGATCTCTGAAGTTATTTGCAGCTCCACCATTGTATGACAGAGATCTATTTTTAACCTGTTAATTTCACATTGTGTGTAAAACAGGGAAAATAATAGTAGGTACCTTGGGTATCAACCTCAGCATTGACATGAGGATTAAATGAGTTAATATATGAAAATTGCCTACACTGGTGCCTGGCACATAGGATGTTCTCAGGAAGTATTAGAGGCTGTGACTGTTCTTTTTATTGGTATGTGTTTAGAGACCTCTTTGAAACCAATACCACAGAGCCCGTGCTGGGCCTTCTGCCCCTGTACCTCACACACAGCCTCATAAAGCATATACATTTCTTTCCATAATGTTGCTATTGCTCAAATATCTCCAAATATTGTCTCTAAAATGAAGACAATTGCTGATAGAATTAAAGTAATTGAGATATGTACCAGAGGTACTTTGTAAACAAAAGAGGGCTATTCGAATATAACAAAAAATTGAGGGTTGCTTGTTGCTAGTGTAGACACCCTCACAATGAAATCGCCCCAATATCCACCTGTTTTAAAATATAGGTTTTACTATTAGTCAGGTATGGTGAGGCCGACAGATCAGGAGTTAATGGCCATTGAAAAGATAGTTTGTCACTCACAGTTCTCAGGAGGAGGGGGGATGTCATGTCCTTTAGGGCCACTTGGGGAAGAACCAGGGTTATTCAGGAGACAGAAGTAATGAGGGGGAAACATGGGCAAGAGCTTTGTGGTGGTTTTTGCGGGAAGGAATGGACAAGGCTGGGTAAGCGGGCTGGACAGATGAGGATTGGCTAGTTTGAATAATTTCAGCAGGCTCCAGGATGTAGGGACTGACTGTCCCTAATTGCCTGGTACCTGGAGTGATGAAGGCAGGGGGGATATGGCTCATCCTGTGAGGTCTAGATAAAGGTGTTAGTTGGTAGGTATGGGCTCTGGATTGGTTGGTTTATTATATTTGAATAGTCCTTTTTTGTTTGCAGAAGATCTCATGTACACCTTCTCAACTGATTTAATTCTGTCAGCAGTTGTCTTCATTTTAGAGACAAAATCTGGAGATATTTGGAGATATTGGGTGAAAGGTATTCTCTCAGGGGAGTTATTTACTACCTCTTGGAATTAGCTAGTCCTGGGAAGGGCAGTTTCTCCAGAATCAGCAAGGCCCCGGATGCCAGAGCATTAAGAATACAGAAAATAAGAAAATAAAGTTAATATACCGTTTCATATTTATAGCATCTTTAGTTTCATTGTTTGTTACCTAGAGGGAGGCTAAGAAAGTTTGGATGAGGATGGAAATCTAGAATTTTAGCTGGAGTGGAAGGCATCTGTCCTTACCTAGTCCCCTGGACTGATTTTGAGATCCTGGTGAATAAAAGGGATGTGTAGCAGACAATGATGAAACTTTCCTTATCTAGTCACAAGAGATGCTTACAGGTAGGTCCAAACAAAAACTGTGGCATGGAGTTGGAGAGAAAACCATCCTTCCCCATCTTCTCTCTTGGCCTCTCTATATGATTTGGCCCCTTTCAGATTTAAGAGGAATTAGAAGATTTGGAGCAACTTGAAGTGCCCCTGGGGCACAGTTGGGCCTTGGTGTTCCCAGGACAGGCAATAGTAGTCATAGGACTTTTTCCAGTGGCTTTCTAGGCAGATGTAAAAAAGTGAGAGCCAGAGCAGAATGAGAACAAGACAAGCACATGTGAGGAATCCTTTTGGACACTTTCAAGAATAACTTGGAGGTCCACCCTATGCCCCCAAGCCAGTAGACATTTAGGCAAAACTATAGAAGATATTGTTTTATTTCAGAACATTCTCACTCATTCAATAGTTAGCCAATATTCATTGATCCCCTTTTATCAGTTATGCCAGAAAATTCATCTTATTCATCTAACAGCTGCTTCTAGCATTTCCCCTAAATATGTATTAAACAGGTTGACCAGCCGCCCACACACACCCTTTCACTAAACCTGCTAGTGTAGTCTGGATCTGCTGAGAAGCAGATGTACAAGGAAAAAGAGGAAGCAAGGAAGGCAGGAAAAGCCTTGAGGCTGTATTGTAGGTCTGACACTTGTGGAAAGAGAGAAGGAAGGAAGAAGGCCTGGGTGAGAAGAATCTCAGACGGCAGTACAGTTCTGAGAAATGTTCAGCCAGCCTGATGGGGAGCCCTTGAGTCCCATGTCTTGCTGGGATAGGCCTGCCTTCATTTCCCTCCATGCTCAGTTATGGCAGAAGTGTGGTGCATCCCAAGGGGCAGTAACTGGGGCCATCATTCATTCATTATACTCCCAGCAGCAGGAGATCTGAGTGGCACATTTTCACTGTTGCCACCTCTGGGATCAAAATAATTTTGTTTTTGTTTTTGTTTTTGCGGTACGCGGGCCTCTCACTGTTGTGGCCTCTCCCGTTGCGGAGCAACAGGCTCTGGACGTGCAGGCTCGGCGGCCATGGCTCACGGGACCAGCCGCTCCGCGGCATGTGGGATCTTCCCGGACCGGGGCACGAACCTGTGTCCCCTGCATCGGCAGGCGGACTCTCAACCACTGCACCACCAGGGAAGCCCCAAAATAAGTTTGACTGTGTCCCAAATCAAATTTAGCTTGAACAGTCTAGGATTTGCTACCACTGGGAACAGTAAATGAATGCCCCCTGGGGTTTGAAGGCAATCCTGGAAGAAACATCCTAAAAACATCCTGAATTTGTAGAATTCCAGCAGGGTCACCAAAGATGACTGAGCAGGTTGTGCATTGCACAAGGCCATCTGATAATGGGGGCTGAGATCCAGCCCCCAGTTTGCTCATTAGGCTGCATTCCCTGGGCAGGGCTGCCTTTCCCAGAGAAATCGCTCCTTCTCATTTGTACAAATGTTAGCACTAAGACGTGGATTCCAATGCGTTTGTTCGAAGTTCAGTCACATATACTAATAGAGCCACTCTCGTAGAAAGAGGGGCTCTACACCTACTTCGTGGAGACCTTTAAGAACTTTTTCAGTCCCCCACAAGATCAAAGACCTAGGCACATCTGTGCAAGAACTGCTGGCCTCTGCATGGTTCTTTCTTCAGAACCTCTCCTGGCTAGTGGGACTTCTCCCTCTCACCAGCTCCACCCCTATCTCATTGTCCCTCCCCTGCTGGTCACTTCTAGGGCTGCCCTGATATGCTAACCTTTCTGTACCAAGATTTATGTTGTGTCCATCATGTACCACCCTGCCACTAGTTCTCCACTAAAAAAAAGTTGGACCACATAGCTTCACAGGGGGGTTAAATGTTGACAACACCTCTTAATGCCTATGTGCTGTGCCAGGTGATTTCACTTCATCTTCACAACCGTGATGCAGGAGTAATATCATCCCCATTTTTTCAGGAGGAAATCAAATCTAAAGGGATTAAGTAACTCTGCTAGGTTCACATCTTTATCAAGTGGCCAAGCCAGATTTTAAACCCAAGCATTTTCCCTACAGACTGTTTGCTCTTAACCACCATGCAAGACTGCTTCAGCCACAGAACCTTCAGACACTGCCCTCTTGGTAAGTCTTGAAAGAGAGAAAACTTCTGGAAAAGAGAAAAGTTTTGCTCAATGCTCCTTACATGATGCCACATAAGTCACTGCTTTTCACAATAGTTTGGTTGAATGTAATTGGTTGTGAGCAGTATTTCAAAAAATTAAAATGCAAATAAAAAAGAATGCAATAGAAGAGAAAATACCAGAGGGCATGGCATATACAAAAGTAAATGTTGTTCTAGTAAACTTCTATTTCAGTTTTATATATGTGCATATATTTGTGTGTTGTATGGTTAATGTATCTGTATATGCATACATATTTGTACGTGAGTACCGACGTCTGTAAAATTGCACAGTGTACGCCTTTTTTTTTTTTTAAATTGAAGTATAGTTGATTTACAATGTTGTGTTAGTTTCAGGTGTATGGCAAACTGATTCAGATATATATATATATATCTCTCTCCTTCATCAGATTCTTTTCTGTTGTAGGTTATTATAGGATATTGAATATAGTTTTCTGTGCTATACAATAGGTCTTTATTGTTTATTTTATATATAGTAGTGTGTATCTGTTAATCGCAAACTCCTAGTTTATCCCTCCTCCCCTCCCTGCCCCCAGACAATGTACTCTTAATTGTGGGTCAGGGTCAGATGACTTTGTTTCACACTTGGGTGCTGGATTAATCTGCTTCCTCTTTTATCTGGCCCTAGAGGAGCAGAGAGCTGGTAGATAGCTACCCTGGCCTGAGCTCAACCCAACCCTCTGCTTAGGACTCCTGGCCTGACTACTAGAGAAGCAGAGGCCCCACAGGCAAAGCTGTGCTCCCAGCAGATGTTCTCCTCCACTTTCCCCCTGCCCCCTCCATTTAGCACACCCTGAAGGCAGGGTAGCAACTTGGGCCAGACTAACCAGGCCTCATCCCTGGGGAATCTCCACGTTTACAGGGTACAGAAAAAGTGGAATAATTGCTTACAAAAGCAGTGTGTAATTTAAATATTAGTGACAGTCACATGTTGACAGAACATGAGCCCTTTTCCAGTGGACAGGAACAATAGAGATAGATCCTAGTTAGCAAGAAGAATTGGTTAAATTATAGACCAGTACAACATTGTCTCTAAGACCAATCTGTGAGCAGTATCATGAATTAGAAAGTGAATTTGGGGCTTACCTGGTGGCGCAGTGGTTGAGAGTCCGCCTGCTGATGCAGGGGACACGGGTTCGTGCCCCGGTCTGGGAAGATCCCACATGCCGTGGAGCGGCTGGGCCCGTGAGCCATGGCCGCTGAGCCTGTGCTCCGCAACGGGAGAGGCCACAACAGTGAGAGGCCTACGTACCAAAAAAAAAAAAAAAAAAAAAATCAAAAAACAAACAAAAAAAGAAAGTGAATTTGACAAAATGTGACGATGAAATTCTTGCTCTTTATTAAGCATCAGAATTCCTAGTTAGTTATGACTCTGTCAATAAGGTAGTTAAGACCAGGGCTGCTATGATCAGTCATTGGCCAATAATCATGAGAGCTAATGTTGGTTAGTACGTGGTAACTTACCAAATGAACACATTCTTGTAAGCTCTTTGATATAGATTGATACATATAATCCTCATAACAAACCCTTAGATTTTATTATTGTCTCCATTTTGCAGTTGGGGAAATTTAGGCTGAGAGGTTAAATAACTTGTCCACGGTCATTCATCTAATAAGAGCTCTATTGATTGCTGTGGTAGATTGACTGCAGAAAGAGCCCCAGTTCTTCCAAAAACCTGTATTTGCATCCCTTGCAATGTGACTGCCACTCCTACTACAGGGAAATGAAGCCTATTTCTCTGCCTGTTGAATTGAAGCTGGCCTTGTGACTTTCTTTGGCCAACAGATATGGTGGAGGTGACTGCATGTGGTGCCCAGGCCTCAAGAGGACATGCATGCTTCTGCTTTCTCTTTTGAGCTCCTGCTTCTACCTTGGGAACAAGCCTGGGCTAGTCTGATGGAGGTTGAGGGGCCACATGGAGCTGAGCTGAAGCATCCTAGCTGAGGCCAATCTAGACCAGCCAGCCCCTCACCAGCCCACCAACCTACTGACTGCAGATCCACGAGCAAACCCAGCCAAAACTGGCCAACCCTGGCTCAGATCAGCAGAACCATGCAGACAATCCACTGAGTTTTAGGGCGATTTGTTATGCAGCATTATTGTGGCCATAGATAACAGGTACAATTTCCTCCCCAGTCATTTCTTCTCTCTGCTTTGAAGGCAAAATCTGCTTCCTACAACAGAGGTTTAAATGGCGTATGCTCACTTTTCAAACATTTTTGCAGTTAGGGTGATTCAGTTCTGGTAGATGTACAGGGAAGTCAACTTGGTGGGAGGGTATGTGGGGAGGGAAATAATTCTGAGAAACATTTTCCTTTATGAAAAGAAAGAACCTAGCAATGAGATAGAGATCTTCTCCTTTCTTCCCTATCTGCTTTGAACACTATCATTAAAAATAGACACTGGAGCAACAGCAGCCCTTTTGTGACCATAAGGCAAGAAGCCTAGGAACAGCAATCTATCACACTGGAAAGAATGGAAAGCTGAAAAGGCCCTAGGTTTCTGACCACATCATTCAGCTGCTGAAACAACCCTGGAAGTGGCTCACCTTCTAACTTTTTTTTTTTTTTTTAACTATTTAAGCTATTGTGTTTTGGCTAAGTAAGTCAGTGTGGGAACCAGAGTCCAATTCTAGGCAGTCTAGTTTGTAACCATTATGCTGAATTCATTGAAAGTTGAGTGCTGTTAAGACTATTAGAGCTCTGGACTTGAGAGGCCCACGTGAATATTGATTGTTGTCATCGACAAGGCTTATTGTTGGTAAACACTGGAGTGGTGCCCTGTGAGGATCCTCAGTCTTTTGGATAACAGCACCACTGGGGCCAGAGCACAAGCTCTCATGGGGGAGTTAGAAGGACACCATATCTTTTCTAGAGACTCTGAAACAGCAGGGTAGAGGGAGAAACCATAAACCCCACCCTCTACCACAAACCCCACCCAATATCCCTGTGCCGCTCTGGTCCCTGGGCCCAATTTCCAATGACAACAAAAACCTTTCTAAATTTGTTTTAACATTTAAAACTTCTTCATATTGTCTTGATTCATTAAATTGCTATAGTTTATGTTTGCTTTATCACAAAATTACTTTGCTATAAATATCTTTGACCTTACAGATCTAATCAAGGAAAACAGGCTTTCTCTATACAGAAGAACCTCTGTCAGACTTCACCTGAATCCTGCGTTCATTGGTTATACTATCTCTTCAAAGCTAAGCCCAGGGACATTTCTACCCTGGCATTTCTGTCTCTTCTACATCCTGCCTGAGTGGTCATGTCCTTTGGTCCAGGCTCCTTTCTTGTTTCCCCGGAGTCTAATTTCTATTGATTCCCTCCTAGGAGCAATAGGTCTCTCCGCCTCCACTTTTTCATGTATCATATAGCTCCTGATCTGCCTCACACACTCCTGTCTAAGCCCCACTCCTTGCCTGGGTCACCCCAGCCAGCCTTGTCTTTGGCCACCCACAGCCCAAGTATATCCATTAGTGGACTCCTTTATCCCTTTTCTTGTTACATAGCTAGAGGAAATCTCAGGTAGATCAATCACAGTTTTTATCTTAACAAAATACAGCCCCTCCATCCCCTTCCTTCCCACACCTGACCCTCAACACACATAAAAAGACCAGCATGAAAGTTGGAGGTGGGGAAAATGAGAGGACATCCAGATGGATGTGCACTTTTGGAAAATGCTAAGCACCCTGTGTTTATCTTTTAGCAGGGCAAAGGACATGGGGCGGGTTGGGGGAGCTGTCATGCACAAAGATATCAGCATTCAAGATGAAAAACTGAATCCCTTCCTCGAGGCATTCCACCTGCCTGGCAAACAGTTGTTTTCTTAAGTAGGTGAGACCTCCCAGATCCTGGAGAGAAATTTGTACCTCGTGTTTGGAAGACCTTTCAGGAGCACAGCTTGTGTGGGCATTTTGAAGGAATGGCTCCTCTTTTTTATGTTTCCTGCAAACTGTTAACTGGGCTCTTGCAGAGAAAGAAATACCCAATCTACAGCCATCAGCCTTTGAGTATTACCGAAAAAGAAAAAAAAAACTGCTCACTACTTGCTCTTCAGAGGCTGCATACAATGATATTGACCCATCAGCCTCAGGGCAATTTCCCTTTGCAGTAAGGGACTGTACCATCCATGCCATCTAGAAGGCCTATGAAGGACATCCATATGGCAAGTAAGGGTGAAACACGCCAAGACCTTGTCCAATCTGCCATATACCAATTTTTGTTTCAAGGTGGAAAAAGCTATGTAGACATGGGTTATCACCACAGCAAGGCCAGCCTGTTGTCTCCCCTGAAAACTTGAAGGATGGAATTCACCAAAGTGAATTCCATCTAACGTCAGCTTTGCAGATTCAGAAACTCATGATCAGCTCACCCAGAGGTGGGCTTGTGTTAGCCAGGTTCACATGACTGATATGTAAAACTGGTCATGAGTTAATATAGTTACAATAAAAAATTATTATCACAGTGCCTTGAATACACAGGACTTAAGCATAGTCTCCCTATAGAAAGACTTACAATTGAAGGAAACCAAATTATGATGAGAATACCTCTAGGTCAGCCCCAAATCAGATGATTGAACCATCGGATGACATGAGGCAAAGACTGCCTGTTACTCTTCTTGCTCTGTTTTAGGGATGATCTTCCTGATGGGACCAGAAAACTCAAAGTCCACTGGCCAAGGTGCCCTTTCCCTTTGGACAGTACTCTTCCTTTCTCTGTTTCTTAGTCTGGTTGACAGCTCTCTGTAGATATGATAATATATTTAGTCAGATCACACCATCTAGTCTAGCAGGCCTGGGAGCCCCTCTGACTCTTAAGGTGACAATGCATATTTCTATTCTGATCTATTGTATATTGATTTCAAATTTTAAAATGTTATGGATGATTCCGTTTCTCTCATTTTCAAAGTCTTAGGGGACACTGTCTTACCATTAAGTACTGCCAGCGGGTCGTCCAGCCATCCCTCTGCTTGGAGGACCCCATGTCTACCAAGTGGACCCCATGTCTACCAAGTGGACCCCATGTCTACCAGGTGTCCCTCTCAGCTCCACTGTTTTAATTCTGTGTGGTTCTGTTTCCTTCTTGGGTCTTTCTAAAAACTCTGTAGCTTCATGGGAAGACCATTGTCCCTGATATTTCAGCTGGTGTTAGAGATTCTCTACACCCACATGTCGCTAGAAAAATTCAAGGAACTTTGCTAATTGGACCCACTGTCATTTCATTTGTAGCTGCAATGCTGCCCAATCATCATTTTATTCAACTCAAGTCTTCTCTGTAGCATTCTCCTCTGAACAATTTCCAAACACTCTCCAGTTTCCTCTAGCCCTCAAACTCACTTCTCTACCCGTGGCTCCTAATGGAATATTACAAATATCTGAACCCGAGCTTTCATGTCCATCCTAAAATTTCCATCATCTTCTCCTTTTTTTTCCTCAGAGGAAAAAGTATCCCTTCTCCTCCCAAACATCAGTCTCATATTATACATAGGTCCTTGATCCCATCTTTTCCTAGTTTTTCCAGGATTTTGTTTCACTATTCTTATTTCCTCTCCCTCCTTGTCTTACAAACAAAGGCAGGCCATCCCATCTACACATAATTTTTTACCTTAACTCTCCACTCTCTTGAGTTTGCACCTTATCTCTGTGCCCTATCATTTACCCCCCAGCAACTTACAGTGAGGGCTAATTGCCTGCCTCCATTTTCTCACTGCTATTCCCCGAATCCCTTTCAGTCTGGGATTAACAAATAATCCCACTGCTGTGATCCCCACTGCTCTACCAAAACTGCTGTCTTGAGGGGAGGAAGGGGAAGAAAACAGGCAAAGAGCTTCATGCTGTGTCTAGAAGTAAATCTGTCACCCCAGGGAACTATATTCAATATCCTGTAATAACCCCTAATGGAAAAGAATCTGGAAAAGAATAGATATATAGAATATATATATCTGACTCACTTTGCTGTTCATCTGAAACTAACACAACATTGTAAATCAACTGTACTTCAATAAAAATAAAAGTTGGTGTGACCATCAACACAGAGCTGGGGTGTACAGTATAATTTAGGAGAGTAAATTCCATTTACTACAACAAACATATTCTAGCAAAAAGTACTTTTATAATAAACATAGTGTCCAAATATAGTTTTTACAATGACTAGGTAAAGGAAGATTTGCAGTTATCATAGCTTTGTAGTCAAGGTTTACATTTCCTGGGAGATAACTATAATACTTGTGTGGTTAAAAGCAGAAAAATCTCAAGAGAGCTTCTTGCCTTTTTCAATAAACAATTCAATTTTATGATGACAAGATACAGAGTATGTATAGATTTAACTTAAACAGGAACTTCCCCCACCTGGATATTACTTCTTATTCTTTGTGTCTTATAGTAACTGGTGTGTAAAATTCTCTATATTTTTACAAACAAAGATGATTCTAATCCAAAACCTTGATGTCTTTAAAGAACTTTTGTCAACAGTCTTTTCTGTCCAAATTACTCTTTCTTTATTAGTTCCTGCTTGTTATCTTACAAACAAGCTCAAGTCTTCCAATTCCTAAAAAGATAAAAAATTCTTAGCTCAACCCTGCATGCTTGCCTTTTCTTATTCTTAAAATTTTGAAGGTAAAGGCTACATACACTGTTTATCTCTACCTGCAAATTTCTTATTCACCATTGTGGTCCATGACATTATTCAATAATGATTTTAAATGAGATTGAATCAATGTTTTAGGGGCTTATAAGTTCTTATTTTCATCGTTAACTTTACTTAGCACCAACTATATTTCAGGTGCTCCATATGTGTTCTCTTGTATAATAATCATAACTATACTGAGGTGGGTACCATTTCTTTCATTTAATAGTAGAGGAAAAAGATGTTCAGAACATTGCACAAATGTCACCCATCTGGTGACAAAGTCACCCATCTAGTAAGCGTAGAGCCTGGATTCAGCCTGTAACAAGTCAGGACTCCTAGTTGCAAGCAACAGAAACTACGGCTGACTGATTTCAGCAGAGAATGAATTGATCATATTGTTAGGTAGTTCACAGAACCCCATGCAAGTCTAGAGACATGGATTTAGGGCTGTATAGCTAGGGGTGATCCTAATCCAGCCAGAGGTGCATGGATGAAGACAATTCTGGCAGCTTTGGATATTGTAGCTTTTACTGTTGACACTGCCAACACTGCCAAATGGACACTGGATGCCCTCATCAGCACCAGTCTTGTCACTACCCTAGGAACTTAATATTTCTGTAACTACTGCTACAGAGAATTTCTTGTGGTTCTCTGATATGAGGTATGTTTGTCTGACTGGCAGAACCTAGGTCATGGGCCCGCATCCTAGGGCCTACAAGGTTTCTTGGGAAAGTAAGTTTCTGGAATTTTCCATGTCTGTAATGGGAAATAGGTTTTGCATCCCTTTAAGAATCATAGTTTGCGTTTGTATATGTATTGGGGGATAGGGGTCTCAAATAAAGGAAGTTGTTTTCATATATTGGACAGTCAAAAAGAGAAACAAATTCCATTACCAGAGCTCAAATGTGTCTGACTCCGAGTCTTTCCTTTATACAGTGAAACACGTTGAAAGTCACTAATGATCTCCTATTTGCCAATTTTAATGACTTTATCTCTCATCCTTTTTTAACTGCTATAAAGATTTGACACTATTGAATATATCTCTTTCCTTTCTTCCTTCCTCTCTCCCTCCCTCCCTGCCTCCCTCCCTTCCTTCCTTCCTAAAAAGAAATTGAGTTATTGTTTTTGCAAAACAAAAAAAGTAGAAGAAGAAAACAATAAAGAAAAGAACAAAATTCAATGGAATAAAAAACAGGCAAAATAGAGAAAACCAATAAAAACAAAAGTTGGTTCTTTAAAGTATTAATAAAATTAATAATCCCACAGGGAGACTGATAAAGAAGAAAAGAGAGAAACATAAATTAGATGACATCTGTATATACCCTACAGACATTAAGAGAGGGATAAGGGAGATATTATAAATGATTTTATGATGATACATTTGACAACTTCGAACAATGGACAATTTGCTTGCAAAAATCGACTCCCTGAAATTATTAAAAGTAAAAACAGAAAATATGACTATTCCTATATTTGTTAAAGAATTCAAGTAATTAGAAGACTACCCAAAAAGGAAATCCCAGACCCAAGCATATAATTCATTTGTGAATAATACCAAACATTTAAGGAAGAAATAATACGAGGATTAAAACCCTTTCAGAGAATAAGAAGAGGGAACACTTTCCCATTTATTTTATGAGGCCAGAAAAAACCTTACTACCAAAACTGGACAAGGAAAATAAAAATAAGAAAACAATGGACCCTGTGAAGCTCATGAACATCAATGAAAAAATTCTAAACAAATACAAGCAAATAGCAATATATAAAAAAAGGTAAAACATAATGACCAAGAAGGGTCATGCAAGTTTGGTACAGTATCCAAAAAATTTAATCAGTGTAATTCACCACATCAAAAAATAAAGAGGAAAAACTGTGATCATATGTATTTTTTGAAATTTATTTTATACAGCAGGTTCTTATTATATATCTATTTATACATATTAGTGTATATATGTCAATCCCAATCTCCCAATTCATCCCACCACCACCGCACCCCCCTCCCCCGCTTTCCCCCTTGGTGTCCATACGTTTGTTCTCTACATCTGTGTCTCTATTTCCGCCCTGCAAACCGGTTCATCTGTACCACTTTTCTAGATTCCACATATATGCATTAATATGCGATATTTGTTTTTCTCTTTCTGACTTACTTCACTCTGTATGACAATCTCTAGGTCCATCCATGTCTCTACAAATGACCCAATTTCGTTCCTTTTTATGCCTGACTAATATTCCATTGTATATATGTACAAAACCTTTGTCCATTTGTCTGTCGATGGGCATTTAATTTGCTTCCATGACCTGGCTATGGTAAATAGCGCTTCAATGAACATTGGGGTGCATGTGTCTTTTTGAATTATGGTTTTCTCTGGGTATATGCCAAGTAGTGGGATTGCTGGGTCATATGGTAATTCTACTTTTAGTTTTTAAAGGAACCTCCATACTGGGCTCCATAGTGGCTGTATCAATTTATACTCCCACCAACTCTGCAAGAGGGTTCCCTTTTCTCCACACTCTCTCCAGCATTTGTTTTCTGTAGACTTTCTGATGATGCCCATTCTAACCGGTGTGAGGTGATAACCTCATTGTAGTTTTGATTTGCATTTCTCTAATAATTAGTGATGTTGAGCAGTTTTCCATGTGCCTCTTGGCCATCTGTATGTCTTCTTTGGAGAAATGTCTATTTAGGTCTTCTGCCCATTTTTGGATTGGGTTGCTTGTTTTTTTAATATTGATCTGCATGAGCTGTTTATTTATTTTCAACATTAATCCTTTGTCCGTTGATTCATTGGCAAATATTTTCTCCCATTCTGAGGGTTGTCTTTTCATTTTGTTTATGGTTTCCTTTGCTGTGCAAAAGCTTTTAAGTTTCATTAGGTCCCATTTGTTTATTTTTGTTTTTATTTCCATTACTCTAGGAGGCGGGTCAAAAAGATCTTGCTGTGATTTATGTCAAAGAGTGTTCTTCCTATGATTTCCTCTAAGAGTTTTATAGTGTCTGGACTTACATTTAGCTCTTTAATCCATTTTGAGCTTATTTTTGTATATGGTGTTAGGGAGCGTTCTACTTTCATTCATTTACATGTAGCTGTCCAGTTTTCCCAGCACCACTTATTGAAGAGACTGTCTTTTCTCCATTGTATATCCTTGCCTCCTTGGTCATAGATTAGTTGACCACATAGGTGCGTGGGTTTATTTCTGGGTTTTCTATCCTGTTCCATTGATCTATATTTCTGTTTTTGTGCCAGTACCATATTGTCTTCATTAGTGTAGCTTTGTAGTATAGTCTGAAGTCAGGGAGTCTGATTCCTTCAGCTATGTTTTTTTCCCTCAAGACTGCTTTGGCTATTCGGGGTCTTTTTTGTCTCCATACAAATTTTAAGACTATTTGTTTTAGTTCTGTAAAAAATGCCACTGGTAATTTGATAGAGCTTGCATTGAATCTGTAGATTGCTTTGGTTAGTATAGTCATTTTCACAATATTGATTCTTCCAATCCAAGAACATGGCATATCTCTCCATCTGTTTGTGTCATCTCTGATTTCTTTCATCAGTGTCTTATAGTTTTCTGAGTACAGGTCTTTTACCTCCTTAGGTAGGTTTATTCCCAGGTTTTTTATTCTTTTTGTTGCAGTGGTGAATTGGATTGTTTCCTTCATTTCTCTTTCTGATATTTCATTGTTAGTGTATAGGAATGCCAGAGATTCCTGTGCATTAATTTTGTATCCTGAAACTTTACCAGATTCATTGATTAGCACTAGTAGTTTTCTGGTGGCATCTTTAGGATTCTCTATGTATAGTATCATGGCATCTGCAAACAGTGACAGTTTTACTTCTTCTTTTCCAATTTGTATTCCTTTTATTTCTTTTTCTTCTCTGATTGCCATGGCTAGGACTTCCAAAACTATGTTGAATAATAGTGGTGAGAGTGGACATCCTTGTCTTGTTCCAGATCTTAGAGGAAATGCTTTCAGTTTTTCACCTTTGAGAATGATGTTTGCTGTTGGTTTGTCATATACGGCCTTTATTATGTTGAGGTAGGTTCCCTCTATGCCCACTTCCTGGAGAGTTTCTTTTTATTATAAATGAGTGTTGAATTTTGTCAAAAGATTTTTCTGCATCTGTTGAGATGATCATATGGTTTTTATTCTTCAATTTTTTAATATGGTGTATCACATTGATAGATTTACATATATTAAAGAATCCTTGCATCCCTGGGATAAATCCCATTTGATCATGGTGTATGATCCTTTAATGTGTTGTTGGATTCTGTTTGCTAGTATTTTGTTGATGATTTTTGCACCTATATTCATCAGTAATATTGGTCTGTAATTTTCCTTTTTGGTAGTATCTTTGTCTGGTTTTGGTATCAGAGTGATGGTGGCCTTGTAGAATGAGTTTGGGAGTGTTCCTTCCTCTGCAATTTTCTGGAAGAGTTTGAGAAGGATGGGTGTTAGCTCTTCTCTAAATGTTTGATAGAATTCACCTATGAAGCATTCTGGTCCTGGACTTTCGTTTGTTGGAAAATTTTTAATCACAGTTTCAATTTCATTACTCATGATTGGTCTGTTCATGTTTTCTACTTCTTCCTGGTTCAGTCTTGGAAGGTTGTGCTTTTCTAAAAATTTGTCCATTTCTTCCAGGCTGTCCATTTTATTGACATATAGTTGCTTGTAGTAATCTCATGATCCTTTGTATTTCTGCAGTGTCAGTTGTTACTTCTTTTTTATTTCTAATTCTGTTGATTTGAGTCTTCTCCCTTTTTTTCCTGATGAGTCTGGCTAATGAGTTATCTTCTCAAAGAGCCAGCTTTTATTTTTATTGATCTTGCTATTGTCTTCTTTGTTTCTATTTCATTTATTTCTGCTCTGATCTTTATGATTTCTTTCCTTCTACTAACTTTGTGTTTTGTTTGTTCTTCTTTGTCTGGTTCCTTTAGGTGTAAGTTTAGATTGTTTATTTGAGATTTTTCTTGTTTCTTGATGTAGAATTGTATTGCTATAAACTTCCCTGTTGAAACTACTTTTGCTGCATCCCATAGGTTTTGGATCATCATGTTTTCATTGTTATTTGTCTCTAGGTATTTTTTGATTTCTTCTTTGATTTCCTCAATGATCTCTTGCTTATTTAGTAATGTATTGTTTAATCTCCATGTGTTTGTGTTTTTTTTGCTGTAATTGGTTTCTAATCTCATAGCGTTGCGGTTGGAAATGATGCTTGATATGATTTCCATTTTCTTAAATTTACCAAGGCTTGATTTGTGACCCAAGATGTGACCTATCCTGGAGAGTGTTCCATGTGCGCTTGAGAAGAAAGTGTAATCTGTTGTTTTTGGATGGAATGTCCTATAAATATCAATTAAATCTTTCTGGTCTATTGTGTCATTTAAAGCTTCTGTTTCCTTATTTATCTCTTCTGTCTGGATGATCTGTCCATTGGTGTGAGGTGTTAAAGTCCCCCACTATTATTGTGTTACTGTTGATTTCCCCTTTTATAGCTGTTAGCATTTTCCTTATGTATTGAGGTGCTCCTATGTTGGGTGCATGTATATTTATAATTGTTATATCCTCTTCTTGGATCGATCCCTTGATCATTATGTAGTGTCCTTCCTTGTCTCTTGTAACATTCTTTATTTTAAAGTCTATTTTATCTGGTATGACTATTGCTACTACAGCTTTCTTTTGATTTCTATTTGCATGGAATATCTTTTTCCCTCCCCTCACTTCCAGTCTGTATGTGTCCCTAGGTCTGAAGTGGGTCTCTTGAGGACAACATATATACAGGTCTTGTTTTTGTATCCATTCAGCCAGTCTGTGTCTTTTGGTTGGAGCATCTAATCCATTCACATTTAACGTAATTATTGATATGTATGTTCCTATTACCATTTTCTTAATTGTTTTGAGTGTTTTGTAGGTCCTTTTCTTCTCTTGTGTTTCCCACTAAGAGAAGTTCCTTTAACATTTGTTGTAGAGCTGGATTGGTGGTGTTGAATTCTCTTAACTTTTGCTTTTCTGTAAAGATTTTGATTTCTCCATCAAATCTGAATGAGATCCTTGCTGGGTAGAATAATCTTGGTTGTAGGTTCTTCCCTTTCATCACTTTAAATATATCATACCACTCCCTTCTGGCTTGTAGAGTTTCTGCTGAGAAATCATCTGTTAACCTTATGGGAGTTCCCTTGTATTTGTTGTGTTTCCCTTGCTACTTTTAATAATTTTTCTTTAATTTTTATCAATTTTATTACTATGTGTTTTGGCATGTTTCTCCTTGGGTTTATCCTGCCTGGGACTCTTGCACTTCCTGAAGTTTGGTGGCTATTTTCTTTCCCATGTTAGGGAAGTTTTCAACTCTAATCTCTTCAAATATTTTCTTGGGTCCTTTCTCTCTCTCTTCTCCTTCTGGGACCCTTATAATGCAAATGTTGGTGCATTTAATGTTGTCCCAGAGGTCTCTTAGTGTATCTTCATTTCTTTTCATTCTTCTTTCTTTATTCTGTTATGCCACAGTGAATTCCACTATTCTGTCTTCCAGGTCACTTATCCATTCTTCTGCCTCATTTATTTTGCTCTTGATTTCTTCTAGTGTATTTTTCATTTCAGTTATTGCATTGTTCATCTCTGTTTGTTTGTTCTTTAGTTCTTCTAGGTCTTTGTTTAACATTTCTTGCATCTTCTCAATCTTTGCCTCCATTCTTTTTCTGAGGTCCTGGATCTTCACCATCATTATTCTGAATTTTTTTTTCTGGAAGGTTACCTATCTCCACTTCATTTAGTTTTTTTTCTGGGGTTTTATCTTGTTCCTTCATGTAGTTCATAGTTCTCTGCCTTTTCATTTTATCTGTCATTCTGTGAATGTGGCTTTCATTCCACAGGCTGCAGGATTGTAGTTCTTCTTGCTTCTGCTGTGTGCCCTCTGGTGGATAAGGCTATCTAAGAGGCTTGTGCAAGCTTCCTGATGGGAGGGACTGGTGGTGGGTAGAGCTGGGTGTTGATCTGGTGGGCAGAGCTCAGTAAAACTTTAATCCATTTTTCTGCTGCTGGTTGGGGCTGAGTTCCCTCCCTGTTGGTTGTTTGGCCTGAGGCAACCCAGCACTGGAGGCTACAGGCTCTTTGGTGGGGCTAATGGTGGACTCCAGGAGGGCTCATGCCAAGGAGTACTTCCCAGAACTTCTGCTGCCAGTGTCCTTGTCCCTGTGGTGAGCCACAACCACCCCCACCCCTGCAGGAGACCCTCCAACACCAGCAGGTAGGTCTGGTTCAGTCTCCTATGAGATCACTGCTCCTTCCCCCTGGGTCCTCATGCGCACACTACTTTGTGTGTGCCCTCCAGGAGTGGAGTCTCTGTTTCCCTGAGTCCTGTCGAAGTCGTGCAAGCAAATCCTACTAGCCTTCAAAGTCTGATTCTCTGGGAATTCCTCCTCCCATTGCCAGACCCCTGGTTTGGAAGTCTGATGTGGGACTCAGAACCTTCACTCCAGTGGGTGGACTTCTGTGGTGTAGTTGTTCTCCAGCTTGTGAGTCACCCACCCAGTGGTTATGGGATTTAATTTTACTGTGGTTGTGCCTCTCCTACCATCTCACTGTGGCTTCTCCTCTGTCTTTGTATGTGGGGTATCTTTCTGGTGAGTTCCAGTGTCTTCTTGTCGATGATTGTTCAGCAGTTAGTTGTGATTCTGGTGCTCTCGCACGGGGGAGTGAGTATACATCCTTCTACTCCACCATCTTGAACCAATCCTGATCATATTAGTAGATGCAGAAAAACACTTGATAAAACTCACCACATGTTCATGAAAAAAAAAAATCTCTGAAAAGTCGGAATTGAAGAGAACTTTTCTGATCTGATAAAAGCATTTTCAAAAAACCTAGAGCAACCATAAAATCTAATGGAAAACTGTTGTTTTCCCTTTAAGGCAAAAATGTTCCCTCTTATCATTTCAATTCGACATTGCACTGGAGATAGCCAGTACAATAAGGCAAGAATAAGAAGTAAAAGGCATAAACATAGGAAAGAACAAGTAAAACTATCAACTCTGTTTATTTACAAATAACACACTGGTGTACATAGAAAATCCAGTGGAATCTACAGAAAATATAAAAAGGAAGGAAGGAAGGAAGGAAGAAAGGAAGGAAGGCCACTGCAATTAAAAATCCAATTTGTCAGGACCAAGGAATAAAAAGTCAAAAATCATTTGCATCTCTGTTTACTTGCAACAAACAATTGAAAAATTAAAGAAAATGCCATTTATGCATATCTAGGAATATAGTTAGTGAAATATGTGCAAAGACCTATATATTGAAAACTATAAAACATTGCTGATAGAAATTTTTAAAAACTGAAGTATGTAGAAAGATATATGATGCTTATGGATTGGAAAACTCAATATTTTTAAGATTAGTTAATTCTCCCCAAATTGATCTATTGACTGAATGCAATTCCAATCAAAATCCCAGCAGGTGTTTTGGAGAAATTGACAAGCTGATTCTAAAATTTATATAGAAATGCAAAGACTTAAAATAGCTATCATACCTTGAAAAAGAAGAACAAAATTGAAGGACTCACGCTATTAGATTTCAAGACTTACTAAAAAGCTTCAATAATTAAGACAGTGTAGTTGATGTAAGGGTAGACAAATAAAGTCATAAATTAATGGAACAGAAAAGAGAATCTGGAATAGACGTATACATATACAGTCCATTAGATTTTTAAACAGAGTCAATTCAATAGGGAAAGGAAAGTCTGCAATAAATGATGAAGCTGAAACAACTGGGTACCTGTACAGGGGGAAAAAAAGCAACTTTGACTCTTACATCACACAATGCATGAAAATAACTTCAAATGTGAAAGCTTAAACTAAAGCTTTCTAAAGGAAAGAGGGAGGAATATTTTGATGATCTTGAGATAAAGATTTCTCAAGATATATAAAACACTAATTATAAAGGAAAAATGATAAATTAGACTTCATTAACATTAAAAGCTTCTGTTCATCAAGAGACATTGTTAAGAAAGTGAAAAACCAAGCCACAATGTGGGAGAAAATATTCATAAACATATATCTGATAAAGAACTGGTATGCTGAATATACAAGAACTCCTAAAAATTAAACTTTAAAAGGACAAATAATCTAAATAAAAAATAGGGAGATGACTTGAATAGGCACTTCACAAAAGGAGAATGGCCAATAGCCTGTGAAAAGGCACTGAGCATCATTAGTCAACAGGGCAATGCAAATAAAGACCAGGATGAGATACCAAAATGATTAAAAATAACAAGACTGCTGCTGTGGATGTGGAGCATACAGTTCTTGTGGGAATATAAAATAATTCGACCCCTTTGGAAAGCAGCTTCTCACTTTTGAATGAAGCTAAACTTGTATCTATCCTATGACCCAGTATTTCCATTCCTAACTCTATTGCCAAAAGAAAGAAATGTATCTCTCCTACAAAAAGACTTATTCAAGAATGTTCATATCAATTTTTATTTATAAGAGCCCCAGATTGGAAACAACCCAAATGTCCATCAACATTAAAATGGAAAAGCTGTTGTATACTATTCAGCAATAAACACGAAAGAAGTTCTGACATACACTACAACATGAATGAAACACAAGGACACTATTTTGAGATAAAGAAGCTAGATAAAATAGTAATACTGTATAATTTCATTTATATGAATTTTAAGAATAGGCACAATTAATTTATGGTGCTAGAAATCTGAAAAGGATACAGGGTTATTTACTAGAAAGAGATATCAGGAAGTTTTCTGAGGTGATTGAAATATTCTAAATCTTTGTAGCAGTGATGGTTACACAGGTCAAAGTTCATTGAGCTGTACACTAAAATTTATTAATTCCACTCTATATAAATTAAATCTCAGTATACTCTTAGCATTAAAAATAAAAATAAGAAAAAAACCTCATAAAAGCCCTATTGTAATAATTTTTTTCATATTTGAAAACATCTGGTTATTATTATTACCCAGTGTCTTGCCGAGTTCTGATATTTTTGAAACACACTGTTGTTTTTTCTTCTAACTTTGTAGCCATTTTTACATTATCTTCTGGCATCAAATGTTGCTGCAGAGAAGATAGAGGTCAATTGTAATAGCCCCCTCCCCACCCCTTGAGGTGATTGGTTATTTTTCTGTATAGATAGATAAGAATTATCTAGAAATTCATTATCTTAGTAGCATAAGTGGTCTCCATTAAAAAAATTTTAACATATTGATATGATCTGCAGGTTGATTTTTTTTTCATTCCAGTAAAATTTGGTTGTATTAGATCATGTAATACATTTTCTATCCCATATTTAAAATTCTTCCAGGAACACTAATTATTCTTTTGTTGTATTAATTTTGTTTTCTATATCAGTTAGCTTCTTTTATTGCATTTGGCTTTTTGCCTTTTATTTTTTGAATTCGCAGTCACTGTCTTATATACCGTTAAGTTTATTTTTAGGTGGGTCTAGTCTATTTCTTGTAGTCTCAAATTTAATCATAGATGATGCGTTTTTCTCCTTCAGTTTGTTCTCATGGTTCTGTAACTTTTCTGTTTATTTCATTCTGTTGTGAGAGAGCACCGAATCCTAACCACTAGGCAGCGAGGGAACCTTCAGTCTGTTGTTTAATCATCTTGACTATGGGCCCTTGTTTTCTTGAATTTATCTTCTCACTGAGTTTTCTGTAGCTCAGAGCACTTGTGAAGAATTTCCCTCTGATTTTTATTTGTTTTTGCATGTAAGTTGGTTTCTATATCTTTTGCATTCTAGATATGTAGGTCTGCGTGTGTGTGTGTGTGTGTGTGTGTGTGTGTGTGTGTGTGTGTGTGTGTGTGTTTATGTGGATGGTTCCCGGAGGCTAATTTTCATTTTGCTCAACTGTCCTCTTGGTCCACACCGGTTATTTGCCCTAATGTAGTGTAGACGGCTTCTTGCCTCTCTTCCCTTTTGACACTCATTTTCTTCCTGACAAGCCACACTTTTAGGGCTGGGACTTTCATGTTGTTTCCACTTTTTCTTTAGACATAGCAGGACATGACAGAGCCCAGCTGAGGTACTATGCAGGGGACCTGCATAGAATACCAGGGTTAGCATACCCTGGGTTAGAATACCAGGGTTCAGCAGTCATTTCTAAAGTTGTTAAATGTTTATTAAATGTGTGAAGGCTTTCTTCACTGGGTTGAGGAACGTGTTCTAGTCCTAGGGGAGGATACCCTCAAACTTGGAATCTATTCCCCAATTTCATGTTTAGTCTTGGAGCCTTCAATGCCATTACAGAGCGTATAACTCACTGTTCATTTCCAATATGTTCCAACCTTTTCTATGACTTCTTATTCAGAGTTAGCTTCTCAGTAAGCTTTCTCCCAATTTTGGGATGAGAATGGGATGTCCCTGGATTTAGTTGGTACACCTGTGTGGCTCCTGCGGATGGACAAAGAGTTAGGAGCCTTGCCATGGTGGACTGTGCCACTCTGCTATAGCATTTTCTGTCTCTTTCATTGGCCAGTTTTTTTAAGCTTATGATACAGGGCTATATCCCTCTCTGGTTTGGTTGCTGCAGTGGAAGTTTGGGGGCCTGTTTTTTTAATGTGTCATTTTGTTGATTTCAAGAGATAGAGGGAGGGATATTCTTATGAAATGGCTTCATTCTACTTGTGCAACCTGGAGGTCCTGCCTGCTCTTTCCTCTCTTGATATCTTTTAAAAGTTGTTTTTCTGCTCCCCAACCCCCTTTCCTACTGCCTCTCAGTCTCCTTTCTGGCTTCTTTGCCTATACCAATTAAGACATTTTCAAAGGTCATTTTGCATCCCCCTTCTCTTTCCCATCCCCTCATCTCCCTTATTCTCTGATCTAATCTCTTAATATGCTCTTTTATAACCTCCTAATTCACTCCCATGCCTCATTAGTAATGTCTAGGCAGATATCACTCAAATTTATATTTCATGCCCTCACCTGTCTTCTGTGGGCTGGTCTCATTTTCAGCTCTTTGCTGGATGTCTTACTGTATGACCATCCCACTACAACCTTAAACTTAAAATATCCACAAGCAAGCTTACTGTATTTTGTTCCAAACCAATCCTTCCTTCTATTTAGTTTGCTCTCAGTTTTTCAGGTGCAAAAGCCTGGGGTCTTCTCTGATTCTCTTCTTTCTTTATCCAATTAGTTAATGAATCCTTTCAACTGGATTTTTCCTCCTCTTTACTTCCACTGCCATTATTCTAGAATAAGTTTGTATTTTTTTCACTTGAACTTTGTAATAGACATTTAACTGGTCTCCCTCCTCTAATTTCTTCCTCTAATAAATGCTCCACATGGCTTCAGAGTTATCTTGCTCTAAACCTTCCATGAGTACCTAACACCTTTTCCTGATATTCAAAGACCTCCATAATCTTAACCCAGTTTTTAATGTGAAGCTTAGTTTTCCACTGTCTCTCACCTTAAATTCCAACCAAAGTCTATTACTAAGCATGCCCTGTTCTTTCCAATGTTGAAAACTTTTCATGCAAGGCCCTTTCTCCCATTTCATCTATCAAAAATTTACCAGTTTTTCAAAATCCAAAACAAATTTTATCTCCTCCACGAACTTTTCATAATCCACTGATTTGGAAGTGATTCTTTCCTGCCTTCTCTAAAATATTATCATTCTTTATTACTCTTCACATTTGATCATTGTGAACATGTCTTAACCTGACCCAAGACTGTCAGTTCCTTGTGGGGTGGGGACCAAGGTTACGGGAAGTTGTAGCATTTAGGGGAAGTTGTGATACAGTAAACTTGGACTTAAGTATTGTAAAGCCTCAGTTCAAGGTCAACTTCGCCACCTTGGGTGTTTGGGCAAGTGGCTTACCTTCCCTGAGCTCTACCTTTTTCATCTTTAAAGAGATTGTTGTGAATATTAAATGAAATAACATGTATGAAAGTGCTTTGTAAATTATATATATATATATATACACACATACCTATGTATATAAATAGATAGGTAAATTAAATATAGATTAAGGTATTGCTAACTTCTTCAAATTCCCCCCAAGCATCAAGCCTGATAGTTTATGCATAGGATGTCAATAAATGTTTACTGATTGAAAAGAATGAAATATACCTAGCTGCAGTTATGCCTGGCCCCAGAACACCAAGGACATGTTAATGGGTAAGGATAAGTATAGAGGAAGTTGATAGCTTATGTGGTTATGCCAGCAATTTGCCCAGCTGGAAAACTGCTTAAATGCCTCATCTAAGATTTCATGAATGGTGCAGAGGACCTGCCTAAATGGAGGCAAATGGCTGAAATGGTGTGTTCCAGTCGCTTCTAGCTCCTGAAGTCTAGTCTTTCACAGAACAACATAATAGATGTCATATGTGAAAATGAAATATTTGTTTATCAGTAACTATTCAATATATGCAAATATATACATTTCAGATGTGAGTTTATGCTAAATATATTTCATGTAAATATAGACATTTATCTCAAATGTTTCCTTATATAGTCTGTTGCCATTCGTTCAATCACCATTGTTACTCTTTTCCAAACTCCCAGTTTTCCAGTAGTGCTCTGTTTATAATCGAAGACAGCAAAGCTAGTGAATTCACATCAAAGCTAAATAGAGTGACAAGTACATGAGAATGGCCATTAAGTAATTCCCATAATAGCTGAGATCATCTGGATCGAATCCTGTGAATGTTCAGATTTCCCGTGCCAGCTTCTCCTGCTTTTCCTCCAGAACCACATGCTCAAATGTTTTAAAAATATTCTAATTTTATAGGTCTTTTAAAAGTCATGTTTCATAGAAAACTGTCTTTTTGGAGGGAAATCTTAATAAAAGCCAAATATGTATTCTGAGAATCTGCCTGCGATGTGATAAATCTAAGACCGTGTTTGCAATGATAAACTGAATGTTCACATTCATTTTGCACCTGGACAAAATTTTGGACAAAAATGTGCATAGCATCCCTTGTCCTAGACGGAGCCTAAGCTAGGTTCCTGATTCACATGCTTAAACCGTGCCTCTGAGGGCACATTTGCAGAAGCCTATGTGCACAGGGGATGGAGACACTTTCTTGGCCAGAATTTTTCCTAAAAGGAGAGTGAAGCAGGACATGTGTGTCCCAGTAAGAAGCCAGTCCCTCCATGAAATAATATGTTAAGTCCTGGGGACAGAGGAGATTGGGAATCAAAACTCTGGGAGAGACTTGGGGCAAAGCCATATGATGTGGAGAGGGCAGTGTTCCCCACTTAACCACAGCAGAAACTCGGCCACTTCCAGAACCTCGATGTGTCAGCATGGGTGGAATGGAAGTACCCAGTGGGAGAGGGAGCACTGCCCTGTGGTGGGAGCCGGATCTAGAAGGTCCAGAGGGCAGTGCACAGGGAGGGGCAGAGGCAGCTAAGCCCAGCAGACACAAGTGTGTGCAATGGTGGTGACACATCTTTAGGCACTGGAGATGGTGGCAGCGACCTGCACACAGCTTAGCAGGCTTGGCAGGGATGGCATCAGTGGGGGCCAAGCAGTAGAAGAGGAAAACATGTGTCAGAATAATATTTCTTTGAAAGATGCCCACAACGGATAAAATGTTTGGGAAAGTTTATTCAGAACAGAGGGAGGAGAGAAGACAAGTACTAATCTTTGAAGAAGTTTAGGAAATATTTAACCATTTTCATTTCATTTATTCTTTTTAAAAAACACTTGTTGAAAGTACCAACTCCGAATCTGAAATAAGGCACAATCTGAATCTGCTTATGTAATTTTTATTAAGTGCATTACAGTTTATTAAGTATTTTCAAGGAAAATATTGAGCCTGGCAAGTCAAATACTTGACTTTCAATTTCATAAGTGAAAACAGATTTTATTCACCAAATCGCTGTTAAAGACACCTTAAATGATTGCAAATTTTAAATTAAAAAAGCCTCACTGTTGTCGTAGATCATCAGATTATGGGACTGAAAATATACTGCCAAGGGTTATGAGGGGTGGCATAACTTATGATGAAAACATAAGGGAAAATTTTAAAAGGGGGAGAATTTTACAAAAATGGAGAGATGACAAAGATGAAGGATACTGAATAGGGCTCTTAAATACATCAACCAGCTAAGATAAGTAGTCTTCTACAAGAGGTGCTGTTGATGTGAGTTACCACCACTCACGACAGCCTATATTCTGGTGCCCCAATATTAATCACCAACTCTTTGTCACCAAGGACTAGTGAAATCCTTAATCAACTGCATTCTGGTTAACTGGACAGAGAATGTAAACAGGTAACGTGATTGAAACACAGTGAGGGATAAGATAGAGGTATACACAGAATATATATGGAAAGAGTACACAGGAAAATTTTTTTTTAATTTTTTTTACTTTTTAGCAGTTTAATTGAGATATAATTGACGTAGAATGAACTGTACATATTTGAAGTGTACAAGTCGATAATTTTAGGCATTTAGACACTTGTGAAAACATCAACAAAATCAATATAATACACAAGTTTTCTTGTGCTTCTTGATAATCCCTCTCTCTTTCCTCTCCTTATCCCACCTCTACTGCTATTACACTGTCCCCAGGCAATCAATGATCTGCTTTCTTTCCCTATAAATTAGTTTCCATTTTCTAGAATTTCATATAAATGGAATCATACAGCATATACTTTTTTGTGTTTTTTTTTCACTCAGCGTCATTATTTTGAGATTCATGTACGTTCAGTGTATCAATAAGGGAAGGCATTATTCTAATTGAGAGCTGAGGTAAAGTTGTCAGAGATGAAGCTTGAGTCTCATAGGATAAGTGATATTTAGCCAGGCAAAAACGGGTGGGAAGAGTATCCTAACTGGAAGAGGTAGCAAGAGCAAAAGCAGTGAAGCACGCGCGTGCATGTGTGTGTGTGTGTGTGTGTGTGTGTGTGTGTGTGTGAGTGTCTTGGGGGTGGGGAAGAAAGTAATACACGAGGGTGGCCATAGTGCTACATTAAGGGAAAACGGAGCATAAGAGATCAAGATAAAGAGTGCAGGATAGCAGGGCAAACTGATGTCGCTGATGCTGAAAACATGCGGGAAGACTTAATAAAGAGGAGAAGAAGTATACGTCGGATTGTATGATGCTAATTAAAGTCATTCAAGTGACCTACTTTTTATTTTTACTTAATATTCATCTGCCCAACAGGATGTGTGTGTATATATAATATATATAATGATATAAATCATATATCATCAATTTTATATAATCAAGAAATTGATTATATATAATTATAGGGTATATAATTATATATAAGATCACTAAATTTGATAATATATAATACATATCATCATGTATATTACATATATAATATATAAAATAACTAAATTTGCCAAGTTAACTTTATTGTAAATTTGATTGGAATGCAGCCGTAAGCACCATACTCATAGGTCAGTATTATTTTCTTAATTGTTCAAGTAACCCTGTTGCCTGCTCAGGCATATGATGATTTTTCTCACAGTTTAAATATTACTTATGTGGACTATTGCAAGTGTATAATGCCTTTGGTCTATGCATGATTAATACCTTCTCAGAACAGTTTAGTTTTTATGTAATTTGCTCCCTTTTGGCGAGCAGAGACCATCTGCGGCTGGGGAGTCACAAGGCCTGGCTCTCACCCATTCTCTGACCAAGTAGCTGGGGGGCCTTGTCAGAGTCTATGCCTTCTTTTTCTCATTTTGGAAATGCAGGCTTTGGAATTAATATTTTCCAGGTACTTTTCCGGGGCAGTGCCATATGGTGACAGAATGATAGGACCAGGACCCAGGGCTCCTGGCTGGTGGCTCCGGCTCTCCCCAGTGTGCCCTTTGACAAGTAGGTTGGGACTCAGTCCTCTCATCTGTTCATTGGGGATAATAACACCTGCTCTGCTGGTTTCATCAGAATGTCACCTGGATTAAATGAGACTGAGTTGGGAAGTAAAGCTAGTAATAGTGTTGCCCAGCTCTAAAGTTCATTACCAAGGGCCATGGGGCTTGAATGACTTTCCCGGAGAGTCTTACTTTCCCTAGCTCCTTCCTGTTCTTTTAGATGAAAAGGTTAGATGAATGTTGTAGTGTTACTATGACATATTGATCTGTTTATAGCATACATAACAATAATATTTAATATAGTATCATTCATCCTACAAACTCAACGGTGTGTCATAATGCTCAGTATTGTCTCCAACAGTCCAAAAATATCCTTTACACTCTCAGTTGCTGTGTGGTTTATGAAAAGGATAAAGCAAAACATGTTTCTTTGAGTTAGCAGAATGGCAGAGCTTCAGTATGGTCTTTTGTAGTAGGAGCTACCTAAATTCAATAAATAAAAAATAAATAAATAAAATTCTGTGCCACTTTCAGAACAGGGGTCACCATTTACCCTTAGACTGAGAGTGGGAAGAGGTGAGAGTAGGGAGAGGTGAGACTGACTCAGGAAATTAAATTAAACTATAAATAATGGCAGACCCTGATCCTGTCATCATTTCTCACTAGACCCAATAAGACTTTGAAAGGAGGACTCTGTGGAATTTATTTTAAGTCTTGGAGAAACAACATGCAATCTAATATCTGCACATAAAAATGTTGGGGTAGGTGGGTAGGTCAGGAGATGTCAGACGGTGTTGGGATCACAACCTTGCTCCCCAGACCTTTCCCCATTAAATACGTTTATATGCAGTCAGCCCTGATGGTGACAATGCTATGATTGGAAGTTCCTAGAACTACCTATTTGGGGCGATTTTTCTTATGGAAGTGGCAGTATTTTTCCAAATTTATTCAGCTCGCAGAAGAATTTTATTGCAATTGAGTCAGACTATTAGTTTAGAGAGCTCCAACTTAAAAGCTCTTCTTTTTCAAGTAAGACCCAGAGAAGTAAAGGGACCTCCTGGAGCCCCCCTCCCCTCCCCAATTAAGAGCAGAGTGGAGACTTGAAATGCCAGATCCAGCTGCTTGTTTTACTCGTTCCTTTTTACTTTGCACAAATACTTATTCGGGCCCTATACCGTGGAAGGCACTTTACAAACCCTGTAGGAATTCAAAGCTAAAAAAAAATTAGGGCTCCTCGGGAAGCAAGCATCCAATAGAGACAAGTATAGACGTCAACTCCAAGGCAGAGTGAGATGAAGTGACTGTAGGTGGCCACCAACCTATTGTGGATCCTGACGGGAAGAAAGATCACTGGCTTCATGGAGGAGAAGGCATTTGAGAGGAGCCTAGAAAGATGGCAGAAGCTTGAAAGACAAATAGGGGTGGGTGGGAATTGACCAAAAAGTGCAGAGGTGTGAAAACAATGTGTTTTTTCCAGTTTGGCCAAAGAATGGTGGAATAGCGAGGGCTGAGGCTGGAAAAGTATGCTGGGGCTGTGTTGTAGATGGATTTGTGCTGGGCTTCGGGGTTTGTATTTCAGTTGGTAGCCAGCGGGGGGCCACTGGAGGCTTCTTTGTGGAATTGAAATGATTGCAGGCGTGAATGATTGGAAAGTGGAGGCTGGGAGTTGGGTGAACAGGATGGAGTCTACAGAGACTGCTAAGCAGAGATCATGGGGCCGTGAAGCGGGATAGGAACTGAAACTGAGAGGAAGAGAACAATTTAAAAATTATTGTGGAGATAAAGTCAGCAGGACCTGGCACCTCGTTAGATGAATAGGTGAAGAAAGAAGATGTGGGTTTAGGCATCAAAGATAATTGCAAGAGAACTGGGATACGGAGAAAGAACATAATGATGCGTTTTGAATACCCCTGGGAAATACTGCAAGAAGAGTGTTCCTGGGCACAAGGGAGAGAACATGGGAGTGAAATAGTAGGCATTTGTATTAAATTTCCTTTTCCGGTGATATTCGGCTGATCTTGGAGGGAAGTGGAGAATGAAGAACCTGGGGATTCTCCGGTTGAGATGGTCTAATAAACAGGGTATGATTGAACTGAGGGATTTGAAGTTTGGGCTGAATGGGGATAGAAATGAAACCAGTGGTGCTAAAGGATGAGAATAGTAGAGAGAGGCTTAGGTTGGGGGAGGTTTGGCTCAATAGAATTAGAAAGAAAGATGGCAGGCAAAGAGGTAGCGGTGTGTGAGGAGAACTCCAGAGCTGGCGATCTTGGTGGTGGAGACGTTTTGAGTGATGAAAAGAACTAGCATGGAACTGGGCCATGTTGGCTGATGCAAAGACTGGAACTGTGGGTGTCAAAGAACTGGGAGGTTGTCAGCGGCGAGTGAAAAGAAAGTCCCAAGAAAAATGTTCTAATAAAGTTTGTTTGTGCCAGTGGGGTTGCAGGATGAGGGAAGGCTGTGGCTGTATTTATAGTCTCGCAGTTTTATTGCTGCCGCCTTAATTCTATGTGAATTGAGACAACTTGGAGCTTTCTCTTGGTTTATACAATCGGTGTGTTTTCTCATATATTTGAAATATGCCGGATGTAACGTCTTTTTCTTTTATTTTTCTTTGTTAATCCTGTTCCTGGGGAAACATCTACTGCAATGTCTTCTGCCAGTTTATATTTTTCTTAAATTAATCATTGCTATCTCTGTCAAGGTTAATCTAAATACCTCACACCTGGCCTGGAATTTCCAATACAAAGTTCATTCCTCTGGCTGAAATAGCAAAGAAGGACAAGGGAAACAAGTAAGACAGGCTTCAGGTTGGGGGGGTGGGGAGAGGGTGGTGGGAGAAGGCAGGCAAACAGATGTTAGACCGTAGTGGTTGCCATTATTTATGACTTGAGCGTTTGAAAGTTATATCAAAGCCAGAGTTGGTTGGTTTTTGTTTGTTTGGGTGGGTTAGGTTTTTCTTCCTTGGATGGTCTCAGGAGACAAAGACATGGTGTCAAGACAGAACTTTGTCTGGACAAGGATGTGAATTGAAAGGAAAAAAATAATAACCCAGACTTCATGTTTTGCTTTGATTCTACAGTGCTGAAGTTGTACACTCACCAAAGTTGCACTAGAACCTTTTCTAACATCCATATGTGCTGTGTCCCTATGTACAAAATAAGGAACCCTTTCAGGCTCAAACTTTCTGAGATGGTATCACACCCTCTGTAGCGATCGTCCCTCCCCTTTTCAGTTTTCCGGTTAGTGGTGGTGGGAGAGAAGCAAGGAAACCCCAGACGTTTAATTAGGCTATTAAACCCGCTTATAATAGAAAGATTGCCTTGTTTTGTTCAACATCTAAGCCCTATACCATTCAAAATCTTTTGGGATTTTATTGTGGTAGAGGAATTGGAATGACAGTTTGGTCCTGCTCTCTTTCCTCCAAGCTTTGTCCTGGTCAGGCCGGAAAGGTGCAGCTGATTTTTGCAGCTGCCACAAAAGGAGTCCCTGCAGGGGCAGTGAAAGCATTATTGCTGGAGGAGCTGGCTGGGTTCAGCTCTCCCTGTGGGTGAACCACTCGACTGAAAGCAGAGAGGCCAGCAACCTAATGAGAGATACAAGTGGTTTCTAATGAAGAGACCTTGGCAGGAGGAGAAAAGGCAAAATCTGGGCCTTGTAACTTCCAGTTTTAAGTTTATACTCTGGCTTTAACAACTAAAATCTCACCTTTGAATGCAAATAAATAACATCTATTTTGTTCTTTCTTTGAAACATTCTTCTGCAACCTTTTTTTGTGTGTGTGTGGGGAAAGGTACATGGAAGGAGCAACAAATAACTTCTAAAACATGCAACGGTGCTCTGATTTAAACCTCGTTGTTTAAATTCTTTAAGACAATTTCTCCTTATTGAATGGAGGATTAGGTGAGGGACTGTTGTGTTTTTTTCTTTTTGCTTCATGTTAATGAAATCTCTCTTTCTGTTTATCTTTCATAAGACCATGTTTCATCACTTATAAATGGGATTTTCTTTGGCCAGATGAATTTGTATAACTTAGCTAACCTTTGAAAGGTGGGGAAAAGGAAACAGTTTAAAAAAGAAAACCTGTGCTGGACTGAACTCAGACACACACACACACACACACACACACACACACACACACACACACACAGAGGCATGCACTACTTCTTTCACCTGGAGACCACCAAGATCGTACGGTTGGTGGAGAGCTAGTCTGGTTTTTGTTTGGATTGGGTATTTTTATTTTTAATATTTGTCTTCTGAGTCAGAGGTGGTTATCTCTTAAAAGAAAAATTTGATGGCTTGAAAGCTAGGTGTTTGTGCTTTCCCCTTGGAAATGTTAACATTTAAGTAGCCTTCAATGTGCTTCAAAGTTAGCACCCCACTAAGATAAATTAGTGACCTTCCTCCAACCCCACCCCGGCCCCCATACTCTGGTGCAATTATCTCCCCATGGCTGGCTGGGAGGCCCCTCTGGCCTGAACTGGGTGGTTCAGTAGGAGATTCGGTCAATCTGGGTGGCATGAATGTCTTGCCAGGACAATGGTGGCTTTTCATGCCGATTTAATAATCTGAAGAATGCAGCAGCCTGTCCTTGAGAGGAACCTGCTTCTGTTGATATGTTTACGTGACTTCCGGAGGTGGCGAGTGGGTAGGAGTTGTGAGGAGTGGGGTGGGGGGTGACATGTGGATTGCCTGGAAATTTACAAGTCGTGTGAACCTGATTTATTGAGACTTTATGAAAAGTTAAAAAAAAATGTCACCTATCCAGTTTCCTGACACATTAGGTTAAAGATTGATGAAAATGAGGTTTTTCTGTTTCAAACCCTGACCCTGATTACTGAAAGACCCTACTCCTATCACAGCTTATGTTTCATGGGAGTTTTAAACAGCATCTTTTTGTAAAATTCTAAACTTGCTCTACTTTTTCTTGTCTGTCTGCTGATTTGGACACCATGCTTTATCTGTATCTATCTATCTATCTATTATCTATCTATCTTCTGGCTGTATTTGTGTGGCTTGCACAGTCTATACAGACACCAGCATGGTGTCAATGGGGACAAGACTGGTATCTTTTAACCACCATGGGAGGTGGGGGAAGTGTCTCTGTACCACTGTGCCAGGATGAGTCATGCAGAAGTGTGAGTGGTTCCAGCATCCATCCCCCGCTGCTGCCTGAAATACAATTCAAATCAGATGACCTCCCAGGAGTGTCTGTGTTGCCGTCTCTGTATGCTGATGGCAACTCTTGTCTCTGCAATTCTAATAATTATCAGCATGTCCACTGTCCCAAGCCTCCAACAGGGAAATCTTTCTGCTGGAGGCTACAGGCACTCCCACCCCCGGGCACTGTGGCATTTGTAGTGCAGACAACGCAACTGGGCTCAAAATTCAGCTCAGCCAATCACCTACCCTCTCTGAGCCTCCGTTGTATTGTTTGTCTGTAAAGATGAGGAGGTTTATGCTTCCTCCTAAAAGAACTGTTTTGAGCTTTAAGGACGCTAACAAGTGGTTCTTCTATCATAGTGTAGGTGCCGGATAAGTGTTAGTGAGAGCAGTAAATTGAACAGGCACAACTTGTGATATATTCGAGGCACAACTTTATTTTTGCTTCCCTTGGTGCGTTTAAACTTTATTTGGGATGGTAATGTTCCCTTAAGCCAGATGAAAATCAGGCAGGCCTGTGACTTTTATGCTCATTCCGTAATGACAGCCTTGAGTTCCCTTAAGTCACGTAGTCTTGAATCAGAAGACAAAAAAGCCTACACTGGTAATAGTGAATATTCTACCCTTGACCTGGCAGCAAATCTCCCCTCCACCTGTTACCGACCAGAGTTCTTGGCCTTCCTTAACCAATAGAAATTGATAAGAGGCCAGACAGGAAATTCAGGCAAGGCTTTACTGGGGCCCCTGCTGCAGCAAGGGGTGGGGGGCAAGAAAAAGTAACAGGTTCTCTTGCTAACTCTCTGAGCAGGGGTGGGGGAGAAGTTGGTTCCTTATATGGGGTGAGGGGAGGGGTGTGTCCAAGGTCAGGCCAGAGGGTTGGCTTAGGTGGCCTGCCCACCCCTTTGGTAGTATTGAGTGCAGGGGCCATGCGTCGTACCCTGCTTTTGCTCCCAGCACCCTGTTTTTGTTTCTGGCACCTGAGAAGTGGCAATTGGTCTTTTTAGTCTTTTTGTATCTGTCCTCCATAATTTGTCCCAGCTGTGCATGCATACAGTTATTTTTAGTCCCTTATAGTTTCTTTGTATTTTGTTGCTTGAGGAGATGTTTGTCCAGGTGCAAGCCCTGCAGCACTGCAGCAAAGGGTCCCAGGTCCCAACCTGTCTCACACCCTTGATGCCCCGCAGTGGTCCTGCAGTCTTTCTCGCCTCAGCTGTTTTCCTCCTTCCCCCCACTGCATCAAAGACTATTCCCCCAGATGTCCTTGCCAGAGAGGTGGGATGGGATAAGGTGGGGTGGGGGAATGAGATAAGGGCAGAGAAGTTCCTAATGAGATTCTTGGGACCTGGAGGATGACTGAGACTTTCCCTCCTGGGAGACTCTACAGGGCTCCTCTCTCTCTCCTTCAGCTCCCTGGACACAGGTGGCCCCACGTCTGTTCTGACTCGGCCTTGTGCTGCCTTCATCAGTCCAGGGCAGCTGGCCGGCCACCTCCAGCCTCCTGTGTTCCCTAATGAAGTCTTTCTCCGCGTGGCCCCAGCCCATGACAGTGCAGACCCTCCCACTGCAGGGACACACCTGGCTCTGTGAAGGGCATTGGAAAAGACCCTCATGAGGCCCTCCCCAATCCCACTGGGAAGGTGGGACAAGAGTGTTCAAAGCGCAGGTTTTTCCAAAGATTTGCTTATAACATTCTCTTCATTCCATTCTCTAATTCCTGTGCTTTTTTTTTTTTTTATTGCCATACGCGGGCCTCTCACTGTTGCGGCCTCTCCCGTTGCAGAGCACAGGCTCCAGACGCACAGGCTCAGCGGCCATGGCTCACGGGCCCAGCCGCTCCGCCGCATGTGGGATCTTCCCGGACCGGGGCACAAACCCGCGTCCCCTGCATCGGCAGGCAGACTCTCAACCACTGCGCCACCAGGGAAGCCCTCTGATTCCTGCTTTATGCTCCAGGTTCTCATAGCCATTCCTTGAAAGTGTGTGTGTGTGTGTGTGTGTGTGTGTGTGTGTGTGTTGTGTGTGTGTGTGAGAGAGAGAGAGAGACAGAGAGAGCGCGAGATGGTGGAAGAATCTGTCTCATATCCTTGTTATCCTGATATTTATCATATTGACACCTCAGTCTAAATTGAGGCAGGAAATTTCCCCCTTCCCACATAAACACACTGGCCATAATTTACCACAAGGAAACTTTGATAGTTGGCAGAGATGTAGCAGAATGGGACCTTAGCAGTGTTGAAAAGCTGGTGCCCCAGTGCAGACGAAGCTCATGATTAGGGCAGTTGATAAGAAATTGGTATTTGATGATATTTCAACATAGCACTGAAGTCATGAGGATGAGGAAAAAACAGAGCTTTGTTGAGTTTAATTTATTGTCTAGTTTTGTTTTTGTTTTAAATTTCATGAGTGTTGGAGGAACAGGGCAGCTTAACGCATCTGATATTCTTAGCAGGCCCTGAGGGTCTGAGAATGTTCCAGATTTCAGGTTGTATCCTAGCAGAGGCTTGGTCCAGGCCGGGCATACCCTTTGCGTGTCAGCCCAAACGTGGAGTTTGCAGCCTGCCTCTGCGGCTCGAAGTCCTCTGCGTGGCTCACGGGGCCCTGCTTTGGTTTGCGTTTTCTCTGTCCTCTAGTCCAGAGCCCACCGACTGGTCCCTCAGCCTGGAGAAGCTTCTGTGTGTTGGGAGGTGGGCCCTACACTCCCTAGGGCCTGCCCCCCTTACCAGAGGCCTGGGAACGCCCTTTGGTGCAGCCAAAAGTGGCATTTTCTCCATGAACCCTGCCCTTGTGCAGAATGCCTGGTGCAGGAGGTCAAGGCTTGGAGGCTCAGGCAGTTCCAAAACCGACTGCCCGTGGGCTGTGTGACCGCGAGCACGTTACCTAACCTCTCTAAGGCTTCTGTCGCCTCACCCCTAAAAGGGGAAGAGGATAAAGAGCATATGAGCCACGTGGGCTTGGTGTGAGATTAAATGAGGCCAGGCGTGCAAGGCAGTTAGCTCAGCGCTTAGCACATAGTAAACACTGAAAAATCATTAGCTATTATTCCATGACTTGGTTTAAAAAAAAGGGCAGTTCCCAGCTCCCACCTCAGGAGCTTTTGATTCTGGAATCTGTATTTTCACAGCTTGCCCCTAATGATTTGTCTAGTGAACAGATTTGGAAGCCCTGTGTATACCTCCTCCTTCTGTTCTATGGGGTTGTCTTTGGCAGCCAGGTACCCAATCTTGTTTAGGTAGCAGAGGCAGCTGTGCCTCATGGTTAGAGCTTGGCCTCTGGGTTCAAACTGCTTTTCCAGGCATGACTAGTGCATACCCGGGGAGGTTTATCACCTCCCTGTGCTCTGTTTCCTCATCTGTAAAATGAGGATAATAATGGTGCCTCCTCATGGAATTGCTGTGAGGATTCAGTGAGTTAATCCATTTAAAGCTGATATATGCAGTGCCGAACACACAGTGAACACTCAATAAATGGTAGCTACTATTAGGTCTACTCATTTTGTAGCTTATGTCCTACCTTGAGGAAGTCTTACAAACTATTAACAAAGATTTGAATTCTTTTCAAAAGTATCTTCATTAATTCTTAAGTCACATATAAACCACAACTTTAAATATGAGCAATCCAAAATTTTCGAATTAAAATATTTTTTTGAATTTTAATAAGTAAATGTTAAATAGTAATAATTATAAAACAAAAAATCTAAAACAAAACAGAAAATCCTGCTATGTAGCTATCTGTTCTGAAGCTTGCTTTTCTGCTCATTTAAACTGTTTCATGCCTTTATTTTTCTCTTTAATTCTGTAGCACCTGTAGGTTCATCTTTAAACATTTTTTTAATATCACCTTTTAAGGTTAATTTTCACAAGATGATCCAATTTAAAACATCATTTCTAAAACATTTTTTAAAATTTGAAGGTGAAGGTAATTTTTTCTTCTTATTTTTTTTTGGCTATTCTTTCCCACAAAAGGGTCATTGGGGTTATCAAAGAGAAAGCATAAACAATTTAAATACCTTGCTTTTTAAAAAGTATTTTAGAAGATTTTCTGCTGCACAGTCTATAAAATTCTAGTGGATTCCAGACCTAAGTTCAACCAATTTACAGTTAAATTTGGTTTGCGTACTTGGGACCCACAGCCTGAGTTTCACGTGCCATTAAAAGTAACCATGGTGGGCTTCCCTGGTGGCGCAGTGGTTGAGAGTCCGCCTGCCGATGCAGGGGACATGGGTTCATGCCCCGGTCCGGGAAGATCCCACATGCCGTGGAGCGGCTGGGCCCGTGAGCCATGGCCGCTGAGCCTGCGCGTCCAGAGCCTGTGCTCTGCAACGGGAGAGGCCACAGCAGTGAGAGGCCCGCGTACCACACACACACAAAAAAAGTAACCATGGTGAGTGTATTGATTCAAAACATCTTTGCATGTACCTTGATTTTTTCTTTAGGATAAATGATCAGAAGGAGAATGACGGGATTAAAAGGTGTGCCCCTTATTAAGGTTTTGTTGAATATCATAAACTTGAATTCCTAAAAATCTGAACCAGTTCCTATCCTCACCAGCAGTAGATAAGAAGGCTCATTTCCCAAATACTCATACCAACACTTGTTAATATCATTTGTCTAATAAGTTAAAATGGTATCGTATTGCTCTAAACATACAACTTTATGCACTTTACTAGTGAGATTGAGCATTTTAAGTCTATTTATTGACCATTTATATTTCTTATTTTATGACATATGATTATGTCCTTTGACCATTTTTTTAGGTTGTCCTCCTTTTCTTACTGATTTATAAAACTGTATATATATTAAAGAATAACATCCTCTCAAAGATACTACAATAATTTTTCTTAGTTTTTTTCTTTATCTTTTAACATTTTTTTTTTCGGATGCACTGGAATTTTAAAACTTTTTTGCAACTTAAAATTTTCCTTTATGATTTTATTCCTTTCCTTTATGATAGGTCTTACTAATCTCAAGTTTCCATAAATATTGTTTTAAAAATATCTAATTCTTTAAGACTTTAAGCATTAATTACTTTGCCTTTCCAAATAGATGAACATTTATCCCAGTACCATGTATAAATCACACCAAGAATAGTTCCTAGTACATAGTAGCAACAAAAAAAAAATGTTTGGAATCAATGAATAGATATTTTAGCTATGTTCTTATTTAGGAGTTAATGTGGGTTTAATCTAGTACTTCCTTATATTTGGATAATGAAGAATAGATTGAAATATTCATGTATATTGCAAAAGATCACAGACCTTGATGGAATTAGCCTGTGTATAGGAGGAACTAGACCATGGATATCATGGAGTCATTCCTCTATGTGATAAGAGTCACTAGTTATCCTGTAACAAAAGCTAGAAAGAATGGGATCTTTTTGACAGGATGGCAGACCCTGTTGGCTGCCTGCCCAATGGCTGTTCCCCACTTTTTCTTTGGTACTAGCAACTCAGATATTATTTAGGCATGAGTGGGCCATATGTTCAGGGAAGCTGGTCCCAGGGTAAAAATCATAAATCATCTAACCGTATAATAGTAATCCTCATCCTTTTTTTGTCAGTAATTGGTTTAAAGGTGGGCATGTAACAACTCAGTCCTGGTTAATGGGCTCTGAGGGAAGGTCTACTGGGTGCCTCTGGGAAATATTCACATTCTCACAGCAAAAGAAAGATGTACAAGGGGAGTTTCCTCCCACTACCTTCCCCAACACACACACACACACACCCCTTCCTCCCTTTGGATATTATAGTGTGAGGCTGTGATGCTTGGGACTGTGGCAACCACCTTGCCAACATGAAGGGGGATGGTCTGAGTCTTAATAGTGTTGACTTTCTAAAATAGCCCATTCTCTAGACTTCTTGTTATGTGCGATGATGAACCCTCAGTTTAAAAATTATTTTTAGCTTTTTTTTTTTTATATAGCGTTCCATACTGTTCTCTTGGGTGAGTCACTCAAACTTTCTGGGGTTTAGTTTCTGTGAAATAGCATGGGTGAGCTGACTGGCCGTCATGGTCCTATCCAGGTCCATAACTCTGTGATTCCAGCTGTTGCCTCTGGAGCATCTTTCTCATCTCTATTGTAAAAGAAAGTACTTGAAATCCTGAAATACAGAGAATGATAATTAACACCTGTAGAGTACATTTCACACACGTTATCTCTTGTAATCTTTATAACAACTCTGAGAAGTAGAGTAGGCATCCTCATCTGCAAGTAAAAAAAAAAAAAATTGAGGCTCAGAGACATACCCAAGATCTCTCTGCTAAGTTGGCTGAGCTGAGACTTAAACAAACCCAGCTTCTCCGGCTCCAGTTCCATTCCTTCTTCCCCTGTGCCTCACAGCCACAGGCACCATTATCTTTGGTTGGTTTATAGCAGCAGACAAACTTCCAATGTGATTAATTTCTCCTTGCTGTCTGGATGATCACTGATCACTCTGAGAACAACTCCACGAGCAGCCAGAGAGTCCAAAAGGAATGTTACCACCCACCAATGGATTCTTTTTTTAAATGAACTCTACAGGGTCAGGCTCTGATGTTTATATGAAAGGAGATAAAGTACACCTGTTCTTCTGGGAATATACTTTAAGGAAAGGAGAATATATGACTTATTTTGGATAGGATATTTATAACCTACTAATCTATAAACTAAATGATGAATTACCTAAAGTCAGAGTTCTGCAGGCCCTGGCAGGATAGAGTGTACACCCTGATCATGTGGTCCCAGCACGAGAGGAAGACGAGAGAGATGGTTATGACAGGTGGGGATGGTCTCTGTACTCATCACAACTTGCTGCTGACGAGTAACTGCTGCAGAACCTGGGGACGTATACCTGCTGTCTCCATCTCCAAAGCATGTGGTCTTTATAGCCACAGGAAGGCTGACATTGTCTAGGCCTCCCATTCACTTTGTAGGTGAGGAAATTCCCTTTATGGTCATATCCTGAGCATCTAGCACAGAATCTGGCCCATAACAGGCACCCAATAAATATTTTCTGCATCCTGCTGTTGATGAATGAAGTTGAAGCCTAAAGAGGTGAAGTGCCTTGGTCAGAGTAAAAGAACTAATAAATGACAGAGCCCAGACTTCTGGTCTCCTCAGTCTCATCTGATAGATTTACCTCCAGTAAAACTGGAAATATGGACTTTGTAGGTGGTCAGAAATAGCACTACACATGGGAAAATCATTGTTTTAATTCTATCTCAAAATGCCTGGGATCCAATATAAATACATCATTCATTTAAAAAGAGGCCAAATGTATCTTCCAGGTTGAGTAGCAACGTGAGTAGAATGGCTGGAATAGCCCTGAGAGCATTTAGTTATGGAATTCTGCCTGTCTCCCAGGGCTCAACAGACGGTCCAAGGTGGTGTCTGTCAGCCTAAGCAATCCCGTCTCTATGGCTGGGGAGACCTTGGTCACCCTTAGAAAGATGCCCACTGGGCCACAGGCATAACTTCCTTACAGCACCTCAGTCTCTAAACACATGTCAATGGCTTAAATGTGATCCCATGAGCCACTTAAAGATGAAAGAATGGTACATACTGGAAACAGATTCTGAAGAGATTACATCAAGGGTAAGAGAAGGGTTCAGCCATTTCAACTTAGTAATGAAAGAGAGGAAGAAATGAGAAAGGACTACTACCTCCTTGAGGGCAGGGAATGAATAGTGTTCATTGTATCAGGCACAGAGCAGGCAAAGATTTGCTGAGTAAAAGAACATTACTGTCTTATATATGTATGCATATATTAAATATATGCATATATTGATGTATTACATGTATATCATTGGTTGGATGGAGAAGACTCTGTCTTCCCTGGTCTCTTCTAGCTGAATCACTGACCATCTTTCTTGTTTTGATAGTAACTCAGGGTCTCCCAAACTTGGAGCCTGACACGATCAATCCAAATGGTCCCACTAATGGCTCTGACTGGCAGAGAAGATGGGATGCATAAATGTAACAAGATGTTTTCTAAAGGCTGCGGGTAGAGAAACTTCCTGTCTCTTCTATGGCGGCCACCTAGAGAGATTCCCTCTTCCAGGGCCATTGCATTGCACAAATCCAGAGGACACTGTTGGCATCGTGTTGAATTCAGTTTTCCATCAGTGGTGTACCTTGGAGTTGTGCAACATGGCAGACCTGCCAGAGGACATACGTGAGGAAGCATATATTCCCCAGAAACTTCTGGCAGCCATCTTGGGGGGGGGGCAGCCAGCCTTAGGGTTCAACACCACATGAAGATGACAGATTGGACAGCTAGGATGGAACTGGGCCTTTGGTGACACTGTTGAGCTAGTGTCAAGCCTCGATGAACCTTGCTATTTCATTAGCAGGTGGCACCACATTGCCCCCACTGTTTAAATCTGTTTGAATCAGGTTTTAGTATTACTTGCAACTGAAAAGGTCCAAAAGGACACACACAGAGCAATGGGTATCTTAGATATGTAGCGTTAGTCTCATCAGTGTAGACACTCAGGTCAGACCACTTGGATCTGAGAGAGGTGATTTTGTCCTGAGTGTCCAATTTCACACCCTGTTTATAGTCACCAGATAATTACCCAGTGTCTGTTTCAGCTCGGAATGGACATGAGAGCATCTCTACACATTTAACAATTCTCTTCAACAAACTTTAGCAAAACTTTCTTTACACCAGGCACTTGGCTAAGTGCAAGGTCATAAAATATAAATGTAAAATAGTAAATGTGTTCAAAACATGAACAAGACAAGAACCCGGCCTTTAGGAACTTACAGTCTCCTGGACAGTAGGGGGTTGTAGGCGAGGTAGGCAAAAGAAGGAGGCCTCCTGTCATATAAGGCACGATTGTGAAATGAAAAAAGCGAAGGGCAAATACATTTCCTAGGAGGGCAAAACTAACTCCACGTTGCAGCCTCCATAAAGAGGTCAAGAATAAGTTTGCTATGAGCTGGACTTGAAGAATTCACAGAATTTCCATAGCCAGCTGTAAGGATAAGGGCAATCCCAGGCAACAAAGGGTACGAAAAGGCCAGGAGGCAGGAAATTACAGATGAATAATCCAGTGTGGTAAATTTTGCTGTGTGGGAGTGAGGTAGTGACAGATCATGCTAGACGGTAGGGAGGGCCCAGAGTGTAGGGGGCCCTGGAAGGCTTTTGAAGGAGCTGGGCTTTATTTAATGATAGAATAGTATCCATACAAGTAATAATAACATATAGATATAGATATAGATATAGATATACACACACAGACATATATATAATGCTTTTTTGTGCTAGGAATTGGTCTAAGAAGTTTATATATATTACATGGACTAATTTAATATACATTAAATTAAATATAATACATATATAAATTAAATTTCATATATAGATTAAGTTAGTCCGTATATATTATTATTCTCATTTCACAAGTGAGGAAACTGAAGCACAGAGAGGTTCTGTAGGTTGTCTGAAATCACACTGCTAGAAAGTGGTGAAGAAGGGAGTGAAACCAAGGCAGACCGGCTCCAAGGTCTGAGGACTCCAGGGTACTCAGAAGAGTAGTGATGTGGCTCTGATGACCCAGGCAGTAATGTGGAGGACAGACAGCAGTCACGCTGTCCCAGTAGCTCAGGTAAGAAACAACAAGGGTCTCACTAGGTCAGTGGCAGAGAGAAGGCAGAGGAGATGGAGTGGAGAGAGAGATACAAAGGAGGGAGACTCCGTATAGAATTGTAAACCAGGGCATCGACCTCGCAGTCTGGCTGCGGTGGTTTACATGTTGAGCTTTGAATGCATTTTGACGGAGGATGCACTCTCTGTTTTCCCATAGTCATACCCAGACCCTTCCTGTATTTCTCTCTCCAGCCTGACTTTTGGAGGCCAATACATTTATGATCCCTGTTGCATAGAATTTGATGTTAGGGATAAATGAATGAGTCAGAGATGCATCGGAGATGTCTAGCTTGAGAGCAGCATGGGTGGTAGTGCCATCACTGATGCGACCTAGCATAGGGAGAGGCCAGGAAGAGAGGACTAATTGGTCAGCCAATTAGTAAGAGATCTATGGGGCAGACTTGAAGATAGTAAGAGATCTATGGGGCAGACTTGCAGATGGCCAGTAGTTATGCAAATATAGCCTGAAGCCCAGGACCTAGAAATGGTTTCTCTTTAACTAGAGAAACTAGTTAAAGTCATGGAGGAAGTGTAGAGTGACGTGAGGGCTGGGTCCATATACCTGAAATGGACAGGTGCCTCATTTTCATCAGTTTGAATCATTCAGTTAGATCCTATCATACTCGGCAGGCTTTAACCATACAGATCTAATCCAAATAAACCAGTGGTTCTGGACACTGGCTGTACCTTAAAGTCACCTGGGGAGTTTTAAAAATGCTGATTGCAGGCTTCTTCTCTCCCTATCCATGATTAAATTAGAATCATCTGGGCATGGGTATATAATTTTTAAGTTCCCCCCATGCCAGCCAATCTGACAGGTAAGCAATACCTGGGAAGCTTATCAACAGATCATAAACTTTGCAATAGAAAAAGCGAAAAGGAAGTGGAAGGGGAATGCCAAGCCCTAGTCCTAGAAAGGCTGTGGTATTGTGCCCATCACCTTGCCTGGAGCAAAAGAGAAAGTCCGCTCTTTGATTAATCAGGGCAAATTACTGGACCCACATAGTATCTGCAACGGACAATAGCAAGGCTTAATGCTTAGACCCTAAATATTGTATGGAGCCTTATTTAACCCTTTTTTCTAAAGCCAGTATTGGCCCCCATGACAGAAGTAGAACTGAACCTGCTGGTGGCAGGCAAGTGGCCCAGAAGTGAAAGGAGAGGAGCTCAGGATGCCAGGAACCTGATAGAATATTAATGCTTTTTAATAGCATGTGGTGAACGTAGCTCATCTTTGACTATAGAAAAGCAAACTCATCCTCAAAATAAAAGCAAAAAATAGATGAATAGATAAAAGTAGTCCAAGTGACTTTAATATGAAGCTGGGTGGACACGAGTGTCCCAAACTGTCCAATTGAACACTGTATTCACTATGAATGCAAGTAAAACAGAGTTCACCTAATTCTTTTTTTTTTAACACGTTTATTGGAGTATAATTGCATTACAATGGTGAGTTAGTTTCTGCTGTAAAACAAAGTGAATCAGCTATACATATACATATATCCCCATATCTCCTCCCTCTTGCGTCTCCCGCCCACCCTCCCTATCCCACCCCTGTAGGTGGTCACAAGGCACTGAGCTGATCTCCCTGTGCTATGCAGCTGCTTCCCACTAGCTATCTATTTTACATTTGGTAGTGTATATATGTCCATGCCACTCTCTCACTTTGTCCCAGCTTATCCTTCCCCTTCCCCACGTCCTCAAGTCCATTCTCTACGTCTGTGTCTTTATTCCTGTCCTGCCTCTAAGTTCTTCAGAACCTTTTTTTGTTTTTCTAGATTCCATATATATGTGTTAGCATACAGTATTTGTTTTTCTCTTTCTGACTGACTTTACTCTGTTCGACAGACTCGAGGTCCATCCACCTCACTGCAAATAACTCAATTCCGTTTCTTTTTATGGCTGAGTAATATTCCATTGTTTATATGTGCCACATCTTCTTTATCCATTCATCTGTCGATGGACACTTATTAAGTAGTGTGTTGTTTAGCCTCCATATGTTTGTATTTCTTACAGATTTTTTCCTGTAATTGATATCTAGTCTCATAGCGTTGTGGTCGGAAAAGATACTTGATATGATTTCAATTTTCTTAAATTTACCAAGGCTTGATTTGTGACCCAAGATATAATCTATCCTGGAGAATGTTATATGAGCATTTGAGAAGAATGTGTATTCTGTTGTTTTTGGATGGAATGTCCTATAAATATCAATAAAGTCCACCTTGTTTAATGTATCATTTAAAGCTTGTGTTTCCTTATTTATTTTCATTTTGGATGATCTGTCCATTGGTGAAAGTGGGGTGTTAAAGTTCCCCACTATGATTGTGTTACTGTCGATTTCCCCTTTTATGGCTGTTAGTGTTTGCCGTATGTATTGAGGTGCTCCTACGTTGGGTGCATAAATATTTTCAATTGTTATATCTTCTTCTTGGATTGATCCCATGATCAGTATACAGTGTCCTTCTTTGTCTCTTGTAATAGTCTTTGTTTTAAAGTCTATTTTGTCTGATATGAGAATTGCTACTCCAGCTTTCTTTTGATTTCCATTTTCATGGAATATCTTTTTCCCTCCCCGCACTTTCAGTCTGTATGTGTCCCTAGGTCTGAAGTGGGTCTCTTGAGGACAGCATATATACAGGTCTTGTTTTTGTATCCATTCAGCCAGTCTATGTCTTTTGGTTGGAGCATTTAATCCATTTACATTTAAGGTAATTATCTATATGTACATTCCTATTCCCATTTTCTTAATTGTTTTGGATTTATTATTGTAGGTCTTTTCCATCTCTTGTGTTTCCTGCCTAGAGAAGTTCCTTTAGCATTTGTTGTAAAGCTGGTTTAGTGGTGCTGAATCTCTTAGCTTTTGCTTGTCTGTAAAGCTTTTAATTTCTCCGTCAAGTCTGAATGAGATCCTCGCTGGGTACAGTAATCTTGGTTGTAGGTTTTTCTCTTTCATCACTTTAAATATGTCCTGCCACTCCCTTCTGGCTTGCAGAGTTTCTGCTGAAAGATCAGCTTTTAACCTTATGAGGATTCCCTTATGTGTTACTTGTTGTTTTCCCCTTGCTGCTTTTAAAATTTGTTCTTTGTATTTAATTTTTGATGGTTTGATTAATATGTGTCTTGGCATGTTTCTCCTTGGATTTATCCTGTATGGGATTCTCTGTGCTTGCTGGACTTGATTAACTATTTCCTTTCCCATATTAGGCAAGTTTTCAACTATAATCTCTTCAAATATTTTCTCAGTCCCTTTCTTTTTCTCTTCTTCTTCTGGGACCCCTATAATTTGAATGTTGGTGTGTTTAATGTGGTCCCAGAGGTCTCTGAGACTGTCCTCAATTCTTTTCATTCTTTATTCTCTCTGCAGTAGTTTTTTCCACTATTTTATCTTCCAGGTCACTTATCCGTTCTTCTGCCTCAGTTATTCTGCTATTTATCCCATCTAGAGAATTTTTTATTTCATTTATTGTGTTGTTCATCTCTGTTTGTTTGCTCTTTAGTTCTTCTAGGTCCTTGTTAAACGTTTCTTGTATTTTCTCCATTCTATTTCCAAGATTTTGCATCATCTTTACTATCATTATTCTGAATTCTTTTTCAGGTAGACTGCCTATTTCCTCTTCATTTGTTAGGTCTGGTGGGTTTTTATCTTGCTCCTTCATCTGCTGTGTTTCTCTGTCTTCTCATTTTGCTTAACTTACTGTGTTTGGGGTCTCCTTTTCGCAGGCTGCAGGTTTGTAGTTTCCATTGTTTTTGGTGTCTGTCCCCAGTGGCTAAGGTTGGTTCAGTGGGTTGTGTAGGCTTCCTGGTGGAGGGCACTAGTGCCTGTGTTGTGGTGGATGAAGCTGGATCTTGTCTTTCTGGTGGGCATGACCACATCCGGTGGTGTGTTTTGGGGTGTCTGTGGCCTTATTATGATTTTAGGCAGCCTCTCTGCTAATGGGTGGGGCTGTGTTCCTGTCTTGCTAGTTGTTTGGCATAGGGTGTCCTGCACTGTAGCTTGCTGGTCTTTGAATGGAGCTGGGTCTTAGCGTTGAGATGGAGATCTCTGGGAGATTTTTGCCGTTTCATATCACATGGAGCCAGAAGGTCTCTGGTGGACCAGTGTCCTGAACTCGGCTCTCCCACCTCAGAGGCACAGGCGTGACACCCGGCCAGAGCACCAAGACCCTATCAGCCACACAGCTCAGAAGAAAAGGGAGAAAAAAAGAAAGAAAAAAAGAAAAGAAAGTCATTAAAATAAAAAATAATCATTAAAAATAAAAAAATTAAAATGTAGTCAAAAGAAGAAAGAAAAGAGAGAGAAAGAAGAGAGCAACCAAACCAAAAAACAAATCCACCAATGATAACAAGTGCTAAAAACTATACAAAACAAACAAACAAAAACGGACAGACAGAACCCAGGACAAATGATAAAACAAAGCTATACAGACAAAATCACACAAAGAAGCATACACATACACACTCACAAAACGAGAAAAAGGAAAAAAATATATATATCGTTGCTCCCAAAGTCCACCACCTCAATTTTGGAATGGTTCGTTGTCTATTCAGGTATTCCACAATTGCAGGGTACATCAAGTTGATTGTGGAGATTTAATCTGCTGCTCCTGAGGCTGCTGGGAGAGATTTCCCTTTCTCTTCTTTGTTCGCACAGGTCCTGGGGTTCAGCTTTGGATTTGGACCCACCTCTGCATGTAGGTAGCCTGAGGGCGTCTGTTCCCACTCAGACAGGACAGGGTTAAAGGAGCAGCTGCTTAGGGGGCTCTGGCTCACTCAGGCCAGGGGAAAAGAGGGGCATGGAATGCGGGGCAAGCCTGCGGTTGCAGAAGCCAGCATGACGTTGCACCAGCCTTAGGCGCACTGTGTGTTCTCCCGGGGAAGTTGTCCCCGGATCACAGGACCCTGGCAGTGGCGGGCTGCACAGGCTCCCGCCCCCAGGAGGGGAGGTGTGCGTAGTGACCTGTGCTTGCACACAGGCTTCTTGTTGGCGGCAGCAGCGGCCTTAGCGTCTCACGCCCATCTCTGGGGTCCGCGCTGATAGCCGTGGCTCGAGCCCGTCTCTGGAGCTCATTTAGGCGGTGCTCTGAATCCCCACTCCTCGTGCACCCCGAAACAATGGTCTCTTGCCTCTTCGGCAGCTCCAGACCTTTTCCCGGACTCCCTCCCGACTAGCCGTGGTGCAGTAACCCTTTCAGGCTGTGTTCACGCCGCCAACCCCAGTCCTCTCACTGCGCTCCGACCAAAGCCCGAGCCTCAGCTCCCAGCCCCGCCCGCCCCGGTGGGCGAGCAGACAAGCCTCTCAGCCTGGTGAGTGCCGGTCGGCTCTGATACTCTGTGCAGGAATCTCTCCACTTTGGCCCCCGCACCCCTGTGGCTGTGCTCTCCCCCGCGGCTCCAAAGCTCCCCCCTCCGCCTCCCGCAGTCTCCGCCCGCGAAGGGGCTTCCTAGTGTGTGGGAACCTTTCCTCCTTTACAGCTCCCTCCCACTGGTGCAGGTCCCGTCCCTATTCTTTTGTCTCTGTTTATTCTTTTTTCTTTTGCCCTACCCAGGTACGTGGAGAGTTTCTTGCCTTTTGTGAAGTCTGAGGTCTTCTGCGAGAGTTCAGTAGGTGTTCTGTAGGAGTTGTTCCACATGTAGATGTATTTCCAATGTATTTATGGGGAGGAAGGTGATCTCCGCGTCTTACGCTTCCGCCATCTTGATGGTCTCTCAGTTCACCTAATTCTAATTATTTAAAATAAGGTATATTTTTCTGGCTATAAAAGTAATAGATGTTCATTATTGAAAATTTTGAAATTGAAAAAGGACCAAAGAACATCAAACTCACTCAAAATATTACTACTGTGGATAATCATTTGGTTGTATTTTTCTCTTTATTTTAAAGTACATGCATATATGACATGTGGTTGATATCATGCTATATTTATAATTTTACTTTTCATCTGACATTATATCATGAGAATTTCTCTGTGTCATTAAAATGTCTTTGGAAGCACAGTTCTAAATGGCTTCATAATTTTTAATTTCCATGGCTGAAATATAATGTACTAATCCTTGAGCACTTATTTTTTTTTGCTTTTTTATATTAAATGATCCTGGTATTCTTTGTGTCCAAATTTCAAATTAATTTCATAGGCCAGATTCCTAAAAGTAGAAAGACCGAGTCAAGGAGTATGAACATTTTACAGGTATAGCAATTCTGGCTAGTCATGCAAAAATGGGATTATTGGAAGGAGCTAGGAGGAGCTCTGGAAGTTGAAGAACATGGCAGATAACCTAGAATCAGGAAGGCAGGACCTAGAGTGCTCTTCAGGCTCGGTCTCCCTGAGCCCTGCTGCAAGAGTCTGATTAGCTGAAGTCAGACCCTGAATCAATCAGCAGATAAGGCACCCAGACACACACACACTCTCTCTCTCTCTCTCTCTCTCTCTCTCTCTCTCTCTCTCTCTCCAGGGGAGGCATTGTGAGCACATCATCCACCTAAACCTGCGCCCATTATATGAAGATTCCTAGAAATGAAATTCCTGGGTCCAAAAGTATGCATATGTTAAAAGTTCTTAACAGAAATGGCCAAACTTCTTACCTGAAATGTTACCAATTTATACCCTCATGAGGTCTGTGTTTGTACCTCAATCCTGTATCTAGCTTCAATTTATCCATCTATCTCTCTCTCTCTCTATCTATCTCCTCCAAAATTTGATAGGTAAAAAACTGTATCTTTTTGTCATTTTAATTTACTTTTCTTTTTTAACTTGCAAATGTTCTGAACATATTAGTGATCAGATATTTGTATTTGCCCTTCCGTGAACTGAACCTTTGTTTCTATCAGTCATTTATTGATTGGGGGTTTTTTTTATGTGAATTTTTCGAAAGCACCCGTCTACACTCCCTCATACCAGAACACTTTGCAAGGTTCTGAAATAACCATATAGTTAAGTAAAAGCATTTGTTCCCTTGAATAATGCAAATGGTTTCAGTTTATACTTCATGTGCCTCTTTAGTGTGCCAAAGATTTGAATCTTATTCCAAAAGAATGTTAAAAAAACCCATAAAATCTCCATATAAAAGTCTTAAAATTTCCCTTTATTAAACATGATTTAAAAGCTTTGATTTGTGAAGTACTAAAAAAATCTCTTTGTCTTGTGTGGGAGTTGGGGACACTGTCTTTCACTAGCTGCCGGTTGATTAGTACTAGAAGAAAAAACTTACCTCATGTAGACGGAGGAATAAACCTATCAAAGATTAGCTATCAGAGTGCACAGCCTGGGCTGTTTATGGGTAAGTCCAGGAAGATATCAAAATTATGGGCTTTTTAATTATCTTTAAATAACTCTTGATGTGCCAGGTCAGAAAGTCCTAGGTTTTATGTTTCTAAAGAAAAATCAGTTGAGGCTAAAGCAGTTTTTGGCTCCTTGAACTTGAGACCGTCACCTTAATCAGGAGAAGAAATCTGTGAAGAAAAAAAAAAAAAAGGAACCTTATCATTAATGATTGTTTCATTATGTAAGCCAAAGAAGGCATTAAGGATCAAATGCAGACAAGACCAAAATCTCTTTTTAGGTACTCCTTCCGCTTTCTCCTCCACCCTTACCATTCTGTACATTTATACAGCCAGATGGTTCCAATTCATAAGGCTTATCACAAATGTCCCTTTTGCAGTGGGTTTGGTAAGTCCAAAAAAAGACTCAAGTGTGTTGAGTCTGAGGTCTCCAAACATTCCTGGTGATTTCATTAGTTCTTAGAATCATGATGAGCTTGTAAAATAGCTGGGAACACCCGAGACAGGCTCTGTTTGAATTCATGTCTGTCCTGTCCTAAGGTTCTATCTTCTAGCTTTACAGGGTTGGGGAGGGCAGGAGAGCAGAAAGGGAGAAGACGGCTGCATGTAGAACTTGCCTTCAGTAGCCTGGCCCACCTGAGCTGCCCCTAAAGGTCCAGAGCGGGGTGAGGGCACCATTATGGACACTTGCAATTAATTTAGATATGTATTTTTCATCAAAAATTTCAAAAAGAGAAGGCTCCAAGGTAAGTTTCCACACTCCAGATGGCTCTCTACCATCCTCTGTGACTTACATTTCCCTCATGACTGCAAGATGGCTGCAGGGCCTCCAAAATCATGTTCTCACATGACAGCCTTTCAAGCAGAAGGGAGGGAAGAGGGCAACAGGCTTTCCTTCTAACTAAAAATAGAACTACCATATGACCCAGGAATTCCACTCCTGAGTATTTATATGAAAACACTAATTTGAAAAGTACATGCACCCCAGTGTTCCTAGCAGCATTGTTTACAATGGCCAAGATATGTAAGCAACCTAAATGTCCATCAACAGCTAAATAGATAAAGATGTGATACACACACACACACACACACACACACACACACACACACACAGTACACCATTTGCAACAACATGGATGGACTTGGAGAGTTTTATGCTAAGTGAAATAGACAGAGAAAGACAAATACTACATGATCTCACTTATATGTGGAATCTAAAACATAAAAGAAACTAGTGAATGTAACAAAACAGAAACAGAGTCACAGATACAGAGGATAACTAGTAGTTACTAGTGGGGAGAGGGGAGCAGGTGGGGCAAAGTAGGGGTAGGGGATTAAGAGGTATAGACTACTATAAGCTACAAAGATATATAGTACAACACAGGAAATATAGCCAATATTTTATAATAACTATAAATGGAATATAATCATTAAAAATTATTAATCACTAAGTTGTACACCTGAAACTTACATAATATTGTACATCAACTGTACCTCAATTTTTTAAAAAAGGCTTTCCTTCTTTGACTGACTACTTTCTATCAGGAAAAAAATCTTTCCCAGAAACCCTGAGCCGACTTCCTTTTGTGTCTCATTGGGTCACCTGACTCAGAACTGGGTCACATGACTGCCACTGACTTCACAGGGAAAGTTGAATAGGCCTATTGTAATTGGTTTAGACCAGATGCGTTCATCTCTTGCGGCCGAGCATATGATACCTGGCCAAAACTGGGGCTCTGCTGCTGAGGAAGTTGAAGGACTGACTGCCAAGAGGCAACCTCCAGGGACTGCCCTGGTGTAGTTAATAACACCTTCCACTGGCAAATCACTTTACAAAGTAACCTTCAGTATGTGGCATGGCTTCATATTATAAGATTAAAAAGGAGGAACCAGGAGACAAAAACAATGTATGTGGTGGTGATGGTGGTGGTGATGGTGGGGTAGTGTTAAGAAAAGGGAAGATCACGTGGACCAGCTGAAAGCCAAGAAACAACTTTCCTAAGTACCTCTTATGTGCCTGACATAGTGCTGGGCTAGTGTCAGATTCCAAAGCCCCACAAATGTGTGCTGTGAGCCTCATCTGCAAGGGAATTGCAAGCTGTTGTGGTACCAATGAGAGAACAGTAGGAATCAGAACATTACTGAGGACTAAACTGTGTGGTAGAGAAAATAACGTCCAGGGGAGAGCAGGGGGAGAACAGATTATTGCAGTTTGGAGTCTGGGGAGGGCTTCAAGAAAGAGGTGTGTTTTCGGGCTGGGTGGGATTTAACTGAGCAGAGAGGACATTCCAGGTGGGAGAACACTGCAGATCTGGGGCAAGGGAATGTCAAAGGCTGAAACAAAAATGCATGTGTGTTTGGGGGTGGGAGGGCCCGCCAGTGAAGAAACCTGAGTTTGGAGTACCTTTGGAAAGCTGCTGCTTGAATTCTTGGAATGGTAGCATTCAAAAATGCACCTCTGAGAGCAAAATGGTGTCTGACAAGCGAGGTTTTACTTCATGAATTTTCCTGGTGGAACATGTTTGTTGTTGTTGGCAGCATGGTCTTGCCTCTAATGCTTACAGATAAGAAGCTCTCAGTTCATTGGTTGAAAATGTTACTGGTGGGGTAGGGTGGGGCTGGGGTGTCTCCTTCTGGGGACAAATGACCATTTGTTGCGCAGGAAGATTGCACAAAATCAGACATTCCTTGTAGCTCCGTCCCTACTTACGCAGCATTGCATTCAAAGAAATAGGTATCCTGCTCAGGCCCTCCTTGAGAATTAACACCCATCTTTACCATAGATTTTCTTGAAGGCTGCTTATAACCTTTTTAGATATCTTACCCTCTCGGCAGCCGCTGAAACATCTTCCTCTCTATCCCCCAAACAACATGCTTCCATCCTGCTGACTCCCCGGATTCTGTGTTCATACACATCACAGCTTTCTCCAAGCCTGTACCCTCTCTCTCTGTGTGTGCACAGATCCTCAATTATTGACTTGACTCAAGAAATCTACCCAGGAAAGAAGAGCTGGGAGCTGATTTGATGAGACTGGCTGCAGGGGTGGGGGAGATGGGTGACTGAGAAACTCATATATAAATCACTTTTATCTCTGTTCACATCTAGTCCATCAACCTACAGACTTAAAAGTTGTTTTATTGTGATATATATATGATAAAATTTGCCACTTTGTTTTTAAGTGTACAAGTCAGTGGCATTAATTATATTCACAGTGTTTTGCAACCGTCACCACTATATATTTCTAAAAATTTTTTTTAATATTATGGCGTGTTTTTAAAAATTTACTTATTTGTTTTATTTATTTTATTTTTGGCTGCATTGGGTCTTCATTGAGGTGCACAGGCTTCTCACTGCAGTGGCTTCTCTTGTTGCAGAGCACGGGCTCTAGGCGCATGGGCTTCAGTAGTTGTGGCACGTGGGATCAGTAGTTGTGGCTTGCGGGCTCTAGAGCGCAGGCTCAGTAGTTGTGGCTCACGGGCTTAGTTGCTTCGTGGCATGTGGGATCTTCCCAGACCAGGGCTCGAACCCGTGTCCCCTGGATTGGCAGGCGGATTCTTACCACTGTGCCACCAGAGAAGCCCTCTAAAACTTTTTGATCACCCTAAACAGAAACTCTATACCCATTAAGCAATAACTCCCCATTCCTCCCTCCCTCCCTCCAGCCTCTGGTAACCTCTAATCTACATTTTGTCTCTCTGAATTTTCTTATTCTAGATATGTCTTATAAGTAGAATTATACATTATTTGTCCTTTTATATCTTGCTTCTTTCACTTAGCATAATGTTTTCAGGGTTCATCCATATTGTAGTGTGTATCAGAAGTTTGTTTCTTTCTATGGCTGCATAATATTCCATTGCACGTATATACCACATTTTGTTTATCCATTCATCTGTTGATGGGGATGGTTGTTTCCACCTTTTGACTATTGTGAATAATGCTGCTATGAACATCAGCATACAAGTATCTGTTGGAGTGTCTCTTTTCATTTTCCTGGGATATATACTTAGGAGAGGAATTGCTGCATCTTATGGTAGTTCTATGTTTAAATTTTTGAGGAAACACCAGAATGTTTTCCACGGTGATTGCACCATTTTACATTCCCACCAGCAATGTACAAGGGTTCCAATTTCTCCACATCCTCACAAACATTTATTTTCTGTTGTTTTTTTAAAATTTTATTATAGTCATCCTAGTACGTGTGAAGTGGTATCTCATCATGGTTTTGATTTCCTTAATTACTAATGATTTTGAATATTGTTTCATGTGCTGCTGGCCATTTTTGTGTGTGTGTGTGTATTTTTTTTTTTTTTAGGAAAATGTCTGTTCAAGTCCTTTGTCTATTTTTAAATTGGGTTGTCTTTTTGTTGAATTGTAGGAGTTCTTCATATGTTATAGATATTAATCCCTTATTAGATATATGATTTTTCAAATATTTTCTTCCATTCTGTAAGGTGTATTTTCACTCTTTCAACAGTGTCCTTTGACGTATGAAAGCTTTTAATTTTAACAAACTTCAATTTATCTATTTCTTTTATAGCTTGTGCTTTGGTATCATATTTAAGAAACTACTGTTAAATCCAAAGTTATGAAGATTTTCCTATGTTTCCTCTAGGGGTTTTATAGTTTTAGCTCTTAAATTCAGATCTTGGACTTAATTTAATTTTTGCACATGATATGAGGCAAGAGTCAAACTTCATTGGTTTGCATGCGGATAGCCAGTTTTCCTAGCACCATGTTTGAAAAGACTGTCTTTTCCTCATTGAATGTTCTTGGCACCTTTGTTGAAAATCAACTGACCATAAATGTGAGGATTTATTTCTGAGCTGCCAATCCTATCCCATTGATCTGTATGTCTATCGTTATGCCAGTACCACACTGTTTTGATTATTGTAGCTCTGTAGTAAGTTGAAATGAGGAAGCTACAGAGTTTAAAATGCAAAGAAGACATTCATTTTGAAGTCATACCTTTTCCTCTTCATAGAAATTATTCCTATACTGAATACAAATTTCCCTGCCAGCCTGTGGGTCTCCGTTCTTGTTCCAAGATTGGCTCTAGTTTAGGTCACAGTGGGGCAGAGGGAAGCCCATCAGTTTTAGCTGGGGCAGGACTAAGTGAAAGCCTGGAATAAATGCTTTGAGGTCTCTCTACAGGAACTAGGGTATTGGGTTTTTTGCCTTCCCCTGCCCCCAACTACAGTTAAGGAATGGAGGATTCAGAACTAGCCCAAATAAGGGAGCAAATGTTAATGAGAGGATATGAGTATCTGTCAGGTTCTAACCAAGAATATGGAAACCACTTCAGATATTGCCACAGAGAGAACTGAATTCAGGGAACAGTTACAAAGGAATGGACAAATGGGGAAACTGAACAAAGAGTAGAGATATCCCAAAGACGAAAAAGAGCTGAAAACCCACTGCCACTCTCTATTATGGGCAAAGGGAAGAAGCAATGTTCCCAAAGCCTAGGGATCAGTATTGTCCTGTGAAAGCTGGGGATTATCAGGTAGGAGGTGGAGCTACAGGGGAGATGCAGCCTCTGCAAAAATGCCACCCAAGTCCAAACAGGAAGGGGAGAGATACCCCAGCTTCTCCCACCAAGTGCTACCCCACCACTAGCTGAACCTAGTCAGAAGTCACCTGTTCTGAGAATGCTCATGGGAATGCTGTCTGCAGGGGCCCTCCCTGTTCCCTCTGTCTTTCCCCTCCCCTAACCCCCACCGATGATGGAAAGCAGAGCAGAGAAGGGTGCTGCAGAATGGAGCTCAGGCTATATAGAGGCCCGGGAGTTGCACACAAGGAAAGCAGGACCCTCCCATCATTGGAGTGAAGGGATCTGATTTGGGGTGTGCTGTTACAATAACAAATTCCATAATGGTAACAGTTTTACAATTACTGAGGATTAGGTATATGTGAAGGAGACTACTAGGCTCTTTGCATGTTATGTGGTTTAAATTCATGGAAAGACCCAGTGGTGTTACTGTGACTGAGTAGTTTTAAAGACAGGGAGAAGGAAGCTCAGTTAAGTGGCTTGTCCCAGCTTGTAAATGGCAGAGCCAGAATTGGCATCTGGGCACACCTACCCCTGCCACCCCCCACCGGAGTCTGTGCTCCTGACCATGAGGTTTGCTGCTTCTCAGAAAGGAAAATTGAGACTAACAGTTTTGTGAGACCAAAAGGAATTCTCTCCCTGCTGCTACTGCTTCCCACCTGGCTGACTGTGACCCCCAGAAAGCCATGGAAATGTGAGTCACCCCCAACCAACATGTCACAGAGAAGATGGGAGGAACGGGGTGATGACTGGAGAAGGGAAACATGAAAAATATTCTGCCCTTGGGTCAGCTTGCTAATAGTTCTAGAATTAATTTTGTCTTCTCTCCAGAATGAAGAATGAATGAGTAACCACGTTGAAATTTCCTGCCATTCCTTAGAAGCAAGGGGCAAGAGGCTCAGCTAGACAGTACAGTGACTGAGAACAGTCCTGAGGAGGCCCACGGACAGCCTGGCCTGGCACCAGGCTGCAAAAAAAAGTGGAACATTTGGGGGAGTTCCGAGGTGCCCCTTATGATGTTTGACCCATATGTGTAGCTTCTCCAGGCTTCCATCCTTTTGTAATCAGCTCCCTACATAAATTCTCCCTGTGGCAGTTGACTTCAGGAGTCTTTAAGGAATAAGATGAGCTGAGGCACCAAAGCACCTCCAGGGTGAGGGGAAATATTACTCAGGTATAGGTGAGTTACTCAGGTATAGGTCCAACAGGATCTGCCCCCCATACCAATCCCTCTTCACCATTCTAAGTTTCTAAATTCATTTCTCTCTCCCTGGCTCGTTTGCTCCAGCTACACTGACCTCTTTGCTGTTTCTTGGACACGTTAAGCATGATCTTGCCTCAGGGCCTTTGCACTTGCCGTTCCATCTGCCTAGAACACTTTTTACTCATACATCTGCTTAATCTCTTCCTTAACTCTTTTAGGTGCTCTACTCAAAAGTCACCCATATCAATGAAGCCTTTCCTAAGTATTCTATTTAAAAGAACAAGTCCTTCTCCATTGTATTCCACTTCCCTGCTTTTTCCTCCATAGCCCTTATCACCTATTCCAAAGGTTCTCAAACTATAGCAGGTATCAGAAACACCTGGGGTTAGGCAGGGAGGCATATTAAAACCCAGATTCCTGGGCTTCCCTGGTGGCGCAGTGGTTGAGAGTCCGCCTGCCGACGTGGGGGACATGGGTTCGTGCCCCGGTCCGGGAAGATCCCACATGCCGTGGAGCAGCTGGGCCCGTGAGCCATGGCTGCTGGGCCTGCGCGTCCGGAGCCAATGGGAGAGGTCACAACAGTGAGAGGCCCCCTTACCGCAAAACAAACAAACAAACAAAAAAACCCAGATTCCTGGCTCCGCTCCCAGTTTCTGATTCAGAAGGTCTGGGGAGGGCCCTGAGAATTTGCATTTTTCAGAATTTCCCAGGCGGTGATGCTGCTGATGATCGCAGGACCACATTTTGTGAACGACTGCCGTATAACTATCCATCCATCTCTCTATCTAGCTACATACTAATGTATATACTTCAGGTGTGCTGTCTTTAAGTCACGTATTATATTTTAATAATTTTAAAAACTGATATTTCTATAACTAGAAGCTCTTTTCTCTCTTTATATTATTTGCAATTACCTCCCCCATTTAATCAATCATAGAGTTTTTCAAAAAACCAGCTTTCACTTTTCATACTATTATTCTCTTTCTGTCTCTTTGTTTATACCCATTTTCTTTCTTCTTTTCTTCTTTATTTCTTTATATATACCCTATTACTCTTTACCTTCCTGAGTTGAATTCTTAGCTCATTTTCCACCTTTCTTGGTTTTCATTACATATATTTAAAGCTCTCCCTAGCCCTCTGAGCACTGCTTTAGCTGCATCCGACTAATGCTGAAATGTAATGCTTTCCTTACCATAAAGCTCTATATCTTTAGTAACTTTTCTATCTGATTTGCTCTTACATCCAAATGTTCTTTAGTGGTATCTTTTTTGGTTTCCAGACATATGGAATTTTTAAAAACTGTCATTTTATGAATTTTTAATTTTATTGCACTAGGTCAGTGAAGTTAGTCTGTGTGACACTGGTGCCTTGAATCTTTTTTCTTTTCTTCAGCCAAGAACATGTCCAATTTTTGTGAAGTTTCATATGCGCTTGAAAGGACATGACTTTTGTTTGTTGGAAGTGAAGGTATACATGTATATATGTTAGTGCTTATGGTATTGAATACGTATATAATAGCAGTTATATTAATATATCTTAGCACCTCTTAACCATGTTATTCAAATCTTCTGAACATGTGTTTGTTTGCTCTCTGCTAGACCCACTATTTCCTTCCCTCTGTTTACTTCCCTCACTTTTCCTTCTGAGATTCCTATTAGAATGATGTTGACATTTCTGTTTATCTTTCATATCTAACTCTTCTCTCATTCTTTTCATCTCTTCAGACTTTCTTGACACGTACTGGGATAATTCTTCAACCTGAACATCCAGTTTGCAAATTTAGAATTTGTATCTGCTGTTTCCAGGCCCCCAGTGAGAATGGGGGTAGGAATCATGCCAGGAAACATGAAGGAGAGAAAATGACACAAATAAAAGCTGTCTCCTGGAGGCTGGCTGGTGCTTCAGCTGTGTCCCAGGCTGTCTCTAGCGTAAGACCATCATCATCCCCATCCCCCAACCCCCACTCCCAGCTACTGGGTGCCAATCAAGACTCTCCCCGAGCATTTCTCCTGATGTTTGTGTTATTTGGCCGAGCACACTCGAGATCCATCAAACTTCTCATTTCTTCTGTAGCATCTCCAACCCTGGGATCCATATGGAAGCCAGCAGTCATGAATAGTTATTTCATGTCCATCCTGGCTTATCTGTGGGTCCCAGTTCCCTGTTTTTATAGCCACTGCTTGTCTTAATTTTATTCTTTTCAAAATAGTGCAAGAAGAAAATACTGAGAAGTTCGGGATCATTTTATTAGCAACAAATGTCTGTCAATATTAATTTATCCCATGTGAGATATATGAGTGAGTTAAGTGCCAAACTATTAAATTCAACTTAAATAACAGGAACAGCAAAGAATGAACTGAATTCTTGGCTAGTAGAGTAGCCACATTTTTCCAGCAGACTTGACCTGCTGAAGTTCAGAGGTCTGGAGTAAAAAACCTTAACAGAAGTTCAGACAAGTACCGAATCTGGGAGGACAAGTTTCTCAGGGTAAATTCCCCAGGATTTTAGCGGAGTGGTTTCTCCATAGAGTTGACAGATTTTGCAAATAAAAACATAGGACACCCAATTCAATTTGAAAAATAGCTTTGACTGCCAAATTTTTGTAATTTATTTCAAAAATATCTGAACACAGGACATTTGAGGAGTCCTGACAAGGTTAACATATGACACAGAAGAAAATCATTAAATACAGGTCCTCTCCTGTGTATACAGGTCTGGCAACTCTATTTCTCCATCCATTGGCGTTACTAGACTTCCACCAGCCTAATGGCGTTCATGGTCATGATGAGAAACACTTTCCTTCCACAAGTTTGATCCATGACCACCTTGGGAGAGAATACTGGAAATCAGGACCATTCGGGAAATTCCAGGAAGAGTATTGCATAACAGCAGGCTTTCTTTATGGCAGAAGTCTTCAACCCTGGATGTATATTAGTGTCACCTGGGGATTGTATTGCCAAAAAAAAAAAAACAGGATGCCGGTAAGATTTAAATTTCAGAAAGACAGGAAAAATTTCTTACTGTAAGTATGTTCCAAATACTGCATAGGATACACTTACAGTAAAAAAAAAAAAATTGTTGTTTATCCAAAATTCAAATGTAACTGCATATTCTGTAATTCTGTTTGTTAAATCTGGCAACCTTACCTGGGGAGCTTTGGAGACATACCCTTGCCTGGTGGGACCTCTCTCTTGGTCGGGTTAAGAATCCAGGTGATTCTAATGTGCTGCCAGTGTTGAGGATCCCTGCCTGCCCACACCCCCAGTCTAGAGTGAAGCGTCTCAAGCTGAAATTTTATGTAGATCATCTGGGCTTTGTCCACGTGCTGATTCTATCCTTTGGGGTGGGGCTTGCGATTCTGTGTTTCTAACAAGCTCCGGATGATGTGGGCCCACAGGTCACGGACCTTTTTTGCTGAAGAGCTGTTTAGGAGCGCCTGTCGGTTAGACAATGCTAGATGGGGTTGGGGTGAAACCCTACAGCTATTGAGAGAGTATCAGTGCCCCCTCACCATCCACGACTGTCCATAGGAGTTTGGTGCATTTTCCTGGCCTTCTTCTCACTGGCACTGCTCTGGTACCAGGTAAGAGGAACGGCTGCTTTGTCCACCTTGTCTTAACAAGCCCCTACTGGTTTCCTTGCTGAGTATAGGGTGTACCTGGGTGCAGGGAGCAAAACCCGGTGTGTGTATCTGGAGATGAGCTCTGGGATGTGGGAAGCAATGGCGGACGCAGCCCCCCGCCTCCCAAGGAGCTACACTCTGACCCCACCTGACTTGATCTTTTTTTAACTTATTTTATTGAAGTACAGCTGATTCACAGTGCTGTGTGCATTTCTGCTGTACAGCAAAGTGATTCAGTTATACACACACACACATATGTATTCTTTCATATTCCTTTCCATTATGGTTTATCACAGGATATTGAATACCGTTCCCTGTGCTATACAGTAGGACGTTGTTGTTTATCCATCCTGTACATAAGAGTTTTCCTCTGCTAACCCCAAACTCCCAATGCATCCCTGCCCTACCCTCTTCCCCCTTGGCAACCACAAGTCTGTTCTCTGTATCTGGGAGTCTGTTTCTGTTTCATAGAAATGTTCATTTGTGTCATATTTTAGATTCCACATGTAAGTGATAGCATATGGCATTTGTCTTTCTCCGTCTGACTTACTTCACTTAGTAAATGACCATCTCTGGTCCACCCATATTGCAGCAAATGGCATTATTTCATTCCCTTTTGTGGGTGAGTAGTATTTTGTTGCATACATACATATATATATATATGTGTGTGTGTGTGTGTGTGTATATATATATCACATCTTCTTTATTCATTCATCTATTGATGGACATTTAGGTTGTTTCCATGTCTTGACTGTAGTAAGTAGTGCTGCTAGGAACATAGGGGTGCCTGTATCTTTTCGAATTATAGTTTTACCTGGAGGTATGCCCAGGATTGGGATTGCTCGATCATAAGGAAACTCTATTTTCAGTTTTCTGAGGAACCTCCGTACTGTTTTCCAGAGTGGCTGCACCAATTTACATTCCCACCAACAGTGCAAGAGGGTTCCCTTTTTTCGACATCCTCCCTGGCATTTATCATTTGTAGACTTCTTAATGATGGCCATTCTGACCGGTGTGAGGCGGTACCTCATTGTAGTTTTGATTTGCATTTCTCTCAAAATTTGCGATGATGAGCATCTTTTCACGTGTTTGTTGGCCATCTGTATGTCTTCTTTGGAGAAATGTCTATTTAGGACCCCATCTGACTTGGCAGCCTCTCTTTGCCCAACGGAAGCTGGACTTTGATCATCAGAAGTAATCTAACGCAGAAAGGATTTTAGACCCCTTAGAGCAGCCACTTTAGCCCTGCAGAGAATCATGGGATTTTTGCAGAGGTGCATACGTGTGAAACAGATGGCGTGGATGGATGTGCGTACATGTGTGACAGGAAGCCTGTAGAAATAGATCAGATGGGGTCTGTGGCACTGGTGTGGAGCTGGGGGGAAGGGGAAGGGGGAAGGTGTGTCACATTACTGAGTGGAGTTGTTGAGGCTTTGGCTCCTTCTATCAGCCAGATCCTTCCCCCAGCCCCATTGCTTCATAGTCACTGTGCACGTGCGCGCACGCACACCTTCACACACTTACGCTTTCTTTTTTCAACTCTTACACAAAGTCTAAAAGTCTGGGTCCCTGTTAAGATCACCAGGAGAAGGTCGGCTCATTCCTCTGGGGTTGTCTAGCCCAGTTTATCATCTCTAAAGGAATACACTCGACAAGGACCGGTCACTAGCGAATGCTGTCAAATGAGGAAACAGGAAATACCATTCTGAAAGCTACCACATACCACCATTCAGCAGAACTGCCCTCGGGATACTTCAGAGAAATGGGACAAGGTGGGCCCCTGTTTTTGTCCCTCCAAGGAGACGGGGGCAGAGTAGTCCGAAAAGCAATGTTGCTTGGAGAGTAAGATTTGATTTGCATCTCGGTTTTGCCACCTAACAGTGGGAGGACTCCTGGCAAGACCAGCGGCTGGCCTGACTTAGTTTTCCACTCTCAACACTGAGCTAGCAATACTTACGAGGGCTGCTGGAGGGTTAATGAGAAGTTGCAGGTCAGGGCCTGGCACCATGCCTGGCCTGAGAAAACTGCTGATCAGCCAGTTCTGCGTATGGGGGGTGGGGAGAGGCTGTTTCCGTGACAACTTCAAGGTCTCCCCGTCTCCAGTCCTTATTCCCACACACGTGCTCTGAGGGAAGAAGGCTGCAGAAAGCAGCAAACACTGCCGCTCAGAGAGGACTGCAGAGCCATGTATCGGCACCCAGCTCATGTTTATGAAGAATGGCATTTATAGCTGAGCATTTGCCAGGGGAGCGTACTTCAATAACACAAAACAAATCGCACAAAAATACCAGCACACACACATCCCTTAAAAAACTATTTACTGTTAATTTTACGAGAAGTTGACTGGACTGTTGAAAGAATGTTGACATGAAAAGCCACTTCTGAAACATCTCTCCATGTCTAGAAACATTTTGAGGTGTTATTAACAGTACTCATTTTAATCTGCAGGCTCTTTGCCGCCCCCGCCTGCGTGACTGAATGAGGAAATACTCCAGTGTGTTGAGCAGAGTATCGCTGGTTATCTCCTCCGCGAACATTTGTTGATTCCAAATGAATCATCGCTTTGGAATATCAAGAAATGCCATTTACCGATTAGACCCAACAGACTTTTACTCAGTGAACTAATTGTTTGACAAAATGTGCCAATGAAGCAGGGAGAGATTTGTTTCAGAAGCTGGGGTTGCCCTAATTTTCTTTTTAATTTATGATTGAAATAACGAATTTGTCTTCTTGTTTTTAAATGCCCATAAACAGAGGAGAGAATTCTATTTTCAGCCTGATCACTGTGGCCAGACATAGATTGTGTTGTTTTTGTGAATAACAACCAAATTCACACAGTCCAGTGTAAGTGTATTTAGGTGTGTGTCTACCCATATATGTGTATATGTTAGAATATAAATATCAATTACATATACACAAAAAATTGTTCAATACTTTGTGCTATAAATATTTAAAATTATCTCTCTGTATATATTTGATAACTGGACAACCCCTAAAAATTAAGTGATTAATGAAAAGATGCTCAACATCACTAATTATTAGAGAAATGCAAATCAAAACTACAATAAGGTATTACCTCACACCGGTCAGAATGGCCATCATCAAAAAGTTTACAAACAATAAATGCTGGAGAGGGTGTGGAGAAAAGGGAACCCTCTTGCACTGTTGGTGGGAATGTAAATTGATACAGCCACTGTGGAGAACAGTATGGAGGTTCCTTAAAAAACTAAAAATAGAGCTGCCACATGATCCAGCAGTCCAACTCCTGGGCATATATCCAGAGAAAACTCTAATTCTAAAAGATACATGCACCCCAATGTTCATAGCAGCACTGTTTATAATAGCCAGGTCATGGAAGCAACCTAAATGTCCATCGACAGATGAATGGATAAAGAAGATGTGGTATATATATACAACAGAATATTACTCAGCCATAAAGAAGAATGAAATAATGCCATTTGCAGCACCATGGATGGACCTAGAGATTATCATACTAAGCGAAGTAGGACAGAGAAAGACAAATATCATATGATATCACTTATATGTATCATTACATATATCATTATGTAATCATTAAAAAATGATTAAAAAATCATATCATTAAAAAAATGATACAAATGAACTTACTTACAAAATGGAGATAGAGTCACAGATGTAGAAAACAAACTTCTGGTTACCAGGGGTAAAAGGGGGAGGGGATAAATTGGGAGATTGGGATTGACATTTACACACTACTATATATAAAATAGATAACTAATAAGGACCTACTGTATAGCACAGGGAACACTACTCAGTATTCTGTAATGGCCTACATGGGAAGAGAATCTAAAAAAGAGTGGATATATGTATATGTATAAGTGATTCACTTTGCTGTACACCTGAAACTAGCACAACATTGTAGATCAACTATACTCCAATAAATTTTTTTTTAAAAGTGATTAAGGATTCTTCAATGACAAGGGGAGATAGCAAAATAAGGAGGTGAAAAAGTTGTAAAATGGTATTAGAGTATGATCCTAGGTTTGTAAAATTACACACAAACACACGCACATGCATGGAAAAAATACATAAGCAAAAATTAGGATACGTAATAATATGTGACCGGTTGTTATATCGGGGTGGTTGGATTACTGGTGATTTTGTTTACTTTGGGTTTTTTTGTATTTTTTTGCATTTTCTTCAATAAACATTACTTTTTTATAATCAGAAAGAAAAATCCCACAACAATGGTACTCTTAGGAACTGAAGTGGAAACCCCAGTGTTTTCTATGGCTGCAGGTCAGTGAGCCACTTTGCCTCCTTGGTTTTGTGGCTGAGACCCCCTGGTTTCCTCGGCTGGCCTGGCAGGGGCCGAGGGGAGACGTCTCCAGCAAGATGGCAGAGCCTGAAGAGTTCCTTCCAGCCGCCTTGTCCAACAAAGAGGCAGAGGTCTGACCGCCCTTAGGCTTCGTACCTAAAGATCAAAGAGGCTAAAGTGACCCCTGAAGCCACAGAAGCCTCTGGAAGGTCCCCATGCTTGGCTGGTGTTCTGTTGTCCCCATGTTGAAATTCTTACTAATTTTTGAACAGAACCCTGCTCTTTCATTTTTCCCTGGGCCCTGCAAGTGACGTAGCTGGTCTTGCCTGAAACCCTGACCTCTCAAGAGCAGAATCTATGTTTATAAAAGAAAAACAAAAAGAGTAAAACAATAGCTTAGTTTTTCCACTACTTCAAATGCCCGGTTTGCAACATCCCAGGTTGAGTGTCCTCGGAACACTGTATTTCCTCTGTAGCATCTCACACTATCTCTGTACATTAAAAACACATAGTTACCTCAACAACATTGGAGGCTGATGGTGGCTGGCACTCAGCTTACGGATCAATTTCTTCTCCTCCTCCAGTTATGTGGTTCTTCTGGAGTGTGGCTGGCGGGCGATGTTTCTGTCCCTAATGGGGACTGTGGGGACACATGTGTGCCTCTTCTCTCAAAGAGTTCACAGCAACCTGGTGTTATCAGACCCTGGGAGAGACTGTCCCACTCTCCACTTTCTAGGTCCTATGCCTTTAAGATGTGTGCCCCATCAGATTGCTCTCTCTCTCTCTTTTTTTAGTGGCTTTACTCAACTCCAAAAAGTGGCATCAAAAAAATTCACCTGTTTGCTGTGTTGGTGTGCTCTTTAAAAGAAAAAAAAAGTTTGCTTTGCATTTTGAATTACTTTTAAGGAAACTGAACATTTAAAATGGAAGACGCACAACAGGCTCATTCTTGACTTAATCTTTTGCAAGAAAGAGAAAACTGTTCTGATATTTTTGGGCCTGCAGGGTCTTTAGAACCGCATTTACAATATTTTTTATTGAATAAAGTACCAGTCTGCAGCGTGCGCCCTGTGGCACTCGTCGCCCTCTGCTGCTGGGGCCTTGGGGTCTGTGGTAGCCCCCCGCGGGCTGCACTGCATTCCCTGCTGAGCCCCGGGCGGGTCACATCCGCGTGGGCTCACCAGCTCCGGAGCGCTGGCCCCAGCCACAGCCTGCCCTGATTAGTCTTGCTCTCACTCGACCCTGTCCCAGGAATGGCTTCTCTTATTACAAAGTATCATCCTACCTCAGCTGTTGAAACCTGGTCATTTCGCACCTGCTTCGATGAATTCAGAGTGGCTTGTGTTTTTGATGAGCTGCTCACTTCATAAATTCACCACTCTCCAGTAATCGACACTCACTCCGCACTCAGACTTGTCCCGGCGCAGCCTTCTCGGCAGCATCAGAAGGAGGCCACTTTTAAGCCTCTGTTCACATTAAGATTCCCAAGTCATGATTTTAAGTCTGCCTGAAGACTTGAAGTGCCGTAATTGACAGAGGCTCAAAATTGGATCCACAGCCTGACCTGAGGGGCAACGGCCTTGCCGCCATACTCCCAAGTCCTAGAGAGCCAGCTGGAGCAGATATAATGCAGAATAGAACTGTTTTCTAAAGTTAAGATAGAAATCTGGCTCACCTTCTCACCCCCGCTTGGGGGGATTTGTTTGTTTGTTTTCCCATCATGAAATCACTGCCTGGGTTCTTTTTCCCCCTCAAAGATTTTTCAACACCACTAATTGCTGGAAGTACCAAAATGCCAGGAGCTCCAGGGCACTTCTGGCATTTTAGGGTCGGCTCAGACCAGGAAATACTTCCAGTTTGGTAAGGGAACCTGATCTCTCGAGGTTTCCAGCCCAGATAGTTTTGGTATCCCAGCCCTCACTAGTCTTGCTGAGGACAAAGCTGCCTCCCTCCCTTTGTCTCTTGGATGAAAAAGAATTTTCTCTCAGGTCAGATTCAGACAAATTGGTGTCTCCTCTTTTCTAGATTCTCTAGAGCAGCATTCGTAATCTGTGTGGTCTGTGGTATCTGATTATGAGTCTGTGTGTTCATGGGTGGGTGTCTGAGTGTGTGTATGTGCGTTCACACACACAGCATAGACTGGAGTGAGAATCTTCCAAATCATAAATTCACTATGTTTATACTTATGACCCTAGTGGGGAATTCAAAACAGTGAACAGTCAGTAGCACCACCTTGGGCTTCTGTTGACTGACAATGCCAGCATTTAGGGCTCTGAGAATTCCTTTCCTGCCCCTCAAGTGTCTCCTTCCAGAGAGATCCAGAAAGGCTCAGGCTCATTCTCAGGTGGAATATGCTGGGCCCAGGAAAAACCCAGTCCTGATGTCTCTCCTCCCAAGTAAGCCCTTATCAGGGACCAGCCCCAGGAAGCCCAGGGAACATAAGTGCCCAACCGGTCTGTGCTTTTCCCCTGGCTCTGTGCCCTCACCTGCCAGGGGATAAAGGTACCCACACCTTGGTAGTGCCCACAGCTGGCACCCGGGTTCAGCCTCATCTGTTTCAATCCAGGCTTCATCTGCCTTCTGACTCTGCCCATTTAGGAGGCCACATCAGCCCTTTGCAAACTTGACCCCTGAGCTTCATCAGGGTCCCCAGGTGAGATTTTTAGCTCAGATTCACCTCACTGGCTCCTCCTGCCTTGGACCAGCCATTTGGACTCAGAACCCACCCTTGGCTGTAGCTGCTGGGATGGGATTTTGGTCATTTGTGTGGGGTTCAGAGAAAGGAAGTGTATCCCTTCTCCAACGTGAGGAATGGCCATTCTCTTTTTGCTGCTGCCGCCCCTGGCAGCTACAGGCCCTGGGGACCTTCTTCTGGAAACAGCTGCCTAGCTGCCTCCTGTCCCCCAACATGGCCCTTCCCAGAGTCCACTCTACCAGGAGCAGCTACCCAACTGTCACCATGCCTGCCGTGGGTGGGGAAGTGCGCTTTGGAGCAGTGGCCGTGGCTCACTGGCTGTGCCTCTCCTGGCCCCTGCAGCTGCTACCACTCTCCAAATCCCCTCTCCGCTGGGGATTGGGAGGTAAATCCCAGAGACGTATCCAAATGCTGCTCCTCGGGGTTTGCCACCCCGGAGGTGTCTGCGCCGCTTGACCTGAAGAGCCGAGTTGGCAGAACTACCCTGTTAGTTCTTTCCAGCATCTCAGGTCTTCTCTTGGCCTCTCCACCCAGGGCCTGGGTGTCACATGGTGAATCTTCCACTTCTCCTCACCGAGAGAACCACAACTCAAGTCTTCTTGAAGGGGCTCAGCTCAAGGTGATGGACGCAATAGTCCCAAACCTTAAATTAGGGATGGTATGTACGCCCTCACCCATCTTAAATCAGTGAAAGGGCCTTGCCTCTAAGATTCTCCTTAGTAAGAGAGCTGCTGCCCGTGCTCTTCTTTGCTAGGCCACATTTCCCCATTCAGCCCCGCTGCTGCCCTAGCTGTGGTATACAGGTATGCAAACAACCACTGGGGCTTACGGCCCTGAGCTCTTCCACTCTTTTCTCCAGAGCATGGCTAGGCTGAGACACATACTCCAGGCTTGACAGCAGAGATTCTCACATGTTAGGACACACCAGAATTGCCTCTTCTCTTGTTAGAAGTGCCTATTCCTTTATTCTGTTTCTAGAGATCCTAATATGACAGCTTGGGAGTAGAGTAAGGCATCTGATAAGCAGCGAGCCACCTCTCCTTCCAGGTGATTCTGATGCAGGTGGCTCACAGACATCATTCTGAGAAATGATGCTTAACAGTCTTTAGATTACATCCTTATTTAAAAAATGTAAAGACCAGGTAGTACCAGTATTAAATATCAAAATAATAAGTAGTGATTGTACTGTGAGTTTCTGAGTTAACTGCAGTTTTGGAGTTGTCTGAAACTCTTCGTTGGCTGAATAATCTGTTCTCTTCTCTGCACTTGGATCTCTGAGTTATGGGACCCCAGAGATAAGGAGACCAAAAGGTATTAAATGGTTAAAATCTAAGTATATCAATGAAATTAAATGATGTTATCACAACATACAAGAGTGAGAAACTTTTCTCCAGGTATGTTTGGGGTGGACTGACTGCAGGCACTTTGGGAGTCCTCAAAGAAATGCCATCAAAGAGATGGACAGTCGTCTTCCAGGGTCACCAAAACTACAGTGAAGAGCCAACTGGGAGAGACGTGCCATTTGTATTAAGAAAACATGGGTAACACAGAAAATGACAAGTGTTGGCAAAGATGTGGAGAAATCAGAACCCTCATACACTGCTGGTGGGGATATAAAATGGTGAAAGGAAGCAGGGTGGCAAGTCCTCATTGTTAACCATAGAATTACTATATAACAAAGCAATTTCACTCCTAGTTATCTGCTCAAGATAAATGAAAAGATATGTTTACACAAGGCCTTATATGTGAATGTCCAAAGCAGCCTTACTTATAATAGCCCCCAAATGGAAACAACCCAAATACCCATTAAGTGATGAATGGATAAACAAAATACGATATAGCATGGAATATTATTCAGCAGCAAAAAGGAATGCAGTACTGATACATGCTACAATACGGATGAGCCTTAAAAACATTATGCTACTTAAAGAAGCCGGTCCCAGAAGACCATATATTGAATAGGCAGCTCTACACAGACAGAGATCCAGAGAGTAGATTAGCGGTTGCTTAGGGCTGGGGTGGGAGGGGCTGGAGAGTGATTATAAGTGGGTTTGAGATTTCTTTGGGGGATGATGAAAATGTTCTAACATTAGATTATGGTGATCGTTGCACAATTCTGAACATACTAAAAACCATTGTACCTGTCACAGGGGTGGATTTTATAATATGCAAATTATATCTCGGTAAAGCTTTTTTTTTTTTTTAAAGCCACTCTGGACAGAAAAAAATAAATAGTTATTTCAACTGTAAGCCCATAATAAAAAATCACAAGGGCAGACCCTCCAAACTGGACATCCTCATTGAGATAGAGCCTAGTAGCTTGGGCCAGGGTTTTTATTTAATGATGGTTAGAGATTCTGCCAAGCAATGCCAAGTTCACAGCTGGTCTAGGAGAGTAAGTTATCTGGTGACAGGCTTCCTGAACCAAGAGTCTCAATGTCCCTGAGTGATTGGGCCCCTGCACCCCAGAGGGTAAGCATCACTGCAGCTCAAGCACACACTTGAGGGCAGAATTTCAGCAGTCCCGTGCTGAGCTTAGAGTGTTTGCCTCTGACTCGTTAGCTAAATCCGGCCCAGGCAGTAAGCCACGATCCAAAGAGGATCTTTGTAAGAACTACATTACTTGTATAAAAACCTTTCCATTTTGAAAAATTGCTCCAGGTCCACCTGCACTTGTAACTTTATTTGGGCCATTTGGCTGGAAAATGGATGGAATTTTTCAACATGACCATTTTAAAGCTTGAAAGATAAACTTTTTTTTTTTTTGGTTCTGCCTCAAATATTCCACTTGTTCCTAAGATTCTGCCAGTAAAAGTTGAGCTTCACCCTGAGAATTATTTACACTGTCTTCTGTAATTCACTCTGGGTATTGTCATAACCTTAGAAATGGAACCTCTTATTCAGCAACTTCAAACTTTTTGAGTTGTAACATCCTATATTTGTTCAATCTCACGAAGTCTCCCTACTCCTCTACAAAGAACCTGGATACGAGTCTGAATTCTAAGCCTTGACCCTATTACGAAACTGTGCAATCTGTTTAGAAAATACTAAATAAAAATTAAATAAGGCTGGACGGAACTTCAGGGAAACCTTGCTTGGTTCAACCCTTTCATTCTGCAGATAAGGCAGATCTCCTTTAGAAGGCTGTGACCAATTCACAAAGCTAGTTATTTCAAGCCTTGGTTGGTTCATCCTTAAAATGGGATGGATAATAGTTTCCCTTCATTGCTATTGCTTCATTCATAGAATTGTTGTGAGGAGAAAGTAAGATGATCTATGTAGATGTGTTTTGAATAAACTTTAGAAGAGCTAAATAAATGGTATTTTTCATAAACACATGCACACTCAAATTCATTTTGTTCTGCAAAGGTTTTTTTCTCTACTGAGAAAGTCTGAGGCCCTGGGTGGGGGTCACATCATTAGAGTGGATACCCATTGCTCTTGTCTGATAAACATCGGCTGATGAGGATAGGGGAGTTAAATCAGTTTTTCATGTCCAGGAGGGAAGCTGTATTTAATAAACTGTTTCCATGTATATTTTAAAAATTCATCAGCTCTGTAATTTTTCACTGAGATTAGTTTGTAAGAGCTGGAGCAGTAAGGGAAAAGCTTTGACATGATTTCCTAAATAGGAAGAAGAAGGCATAAAGTGAAACTGAGCTGCCATGATGCCAGGGTAAGCGTTCCCTTCATGCAGCCACTGGAAAGGGTCTGCCTTGTGGCAAAGAGTTGGTGCCAGAAAATGATATTGGAAAACTTGAAATAAACGTGAACTGTTGATCTGAATGTAGGAAGATGGGACAATTTGACTTCTTGGTTTTAATTTGAACTGACGGGACGTCTCTGAGGATTATATTATGTAATGGTAGCAGTGACAGATCTCCAAGCCAGCACAATCATGGAAATTGTATCAAATGTACCCATAGCCAAGTGGACTGATATGTCTTAGGAGAGCAGTCAGGCTGAAGAACTACAGAAATACACAAAGAAACTCCCAGCTGCAAAGTACTTGAATGAAGTGAGTAAAAACTTGAATGAAGCTAAGATTGCACAGGAATGCACAACTCTTTATATGTCCTTAAAGAGAAAAAGTCCAATGCTTCTGTCATGCTCAGTAAAGCTAGTTTGCCTTAGAGGACCAAGGAGGAATGAATTCCACCTTTCCTCTAGCTAAGAGAGAGAAATGCATTTGTTCTGGTAGATTTTCTGCAAAACTGAGTGAAGTTTAGAAGGAGACTGTTATCTTTGTACTAAAGCCCACAACTGAAAATGTTTTCTGTTGAGTCCAAGTGAAGAAAAAGTTTGGAGGCATCTGCTCAATCCATGTTCCCCATCTCTGAGAACCCCTCCTGCCACCATCCATTGGGATGGGATCCAATGGCATATCTTTATTGTGTGACCTCTCCTTGATAGTCAAAGATGATTGGACCAGTGGGGGACACCCAACACAGGCTGAACCAATCAAATCTTCTTTTCCCAGAATCTGGAATTAGGATTCTAAGGTGCTGGCCAGATTCATCTGAACTTTTGAGCCATGCTATGATGTATAATTGCGTCTCAGGCAGAAGCAGAGAAAGCTGGTCTGCAGAAAGGGAAAAAACAGAATAATGCAGATATGCAGAAAAAAGCAGAAATGAGATCACATGGCCCCAGAGAGATGGAGAAACAGACTGGTTCTGACAGCTTTACAGTTTCTGGTCTAATTCCTTGTAAGGCCCAGCTACACTTCCTGTCCTAAGATGAATAAATTTGCTTAAGCTAGTTTCAGCAGGTTTATATTACTTTCAATCCAACAAGCCTTAACCAAAATCTTGGAAGTCTGTAGATGAGAAGAGATCGGATGGCTCTCTTTTATTGTAAAATAGCCCTCTTGAGCCCTAAAATAGTTTTTCTTGCATATTTTGTTTTAGAAAACCTCAAACTATTAACACATTTTTAAAATGTCTTATGAATATCATTCACATTATTACATACAAATGCCACTTAGCCAGGAAAGGCATGATACTTAAATTCCAGCATAATAGGGGCTCCCTAAATATTTGTTGAAAGAATGAATCTTTGACAGATATTTACTAAGATATTCTAGTACTGAGCTAAGTCACATATTAATCCTGTATTTCCAAAATTAGTGATTAATGTTCTTGGAAAATTGTTGTGCCTTTCAACAAAACATAAATGAAACATTTTATGGATTTGCTAGAACACGTGGCCTACATATGCCATGTAGTTATATTTGCATTATTTCCATATAAGAGATTTATTGTCTCATAATAGCAGTCAGGAGAGGAAAAATAGTGTTGGGCCTTTGAAGACATAGTTTATAGAAAGAACCAGCAGTTGAATTTTCTATATGGGAAAAACTTAGTTTAGAATTGTATTCGTTTCCATTACTGAGATGCTCCGTAGACACCTACATGTAAGGTTGAAATTCTTTCCCTTCAGTTTAGAGTTGGACCTGGAATCAAGTCCCATTACGTGTCTGGGGAGATGAATTTAATGCTTCCCTAAATTGTATGACATTGTTTCCAGAATTACCTTGAAATTGTTTGTGAACATCATCTCTGCTGCCCAGAAGGAGAAAAAATGTCGATCTCTACTGGTTACCTTTACATTAACAAGTGACTCCACCTGAGGTTGATTTACAGGGGCCCTTAAGGACACAGGTGGGCTTCATCAACCTCAGCTGACCTTCAGACTGATAGAATCCAGTCATTTAATGGGATAAATGGTGGTCTCTGGTTATTCCCACATTAGCTACACAGACTTTTGGCCTAGAACCTTTCTGAAAGTTCGTTTGGCAAGAGACATTTCCTGAAATCTTCAACTACAGCTGCCCATTTTTGAGCCCCCAATTAACAATGAAATAATTCCTAGTCTATGATTTTATAAGGAAAGGTGCTATATATTTTCTAAAGCTGTAGGCCATTTGAAGGTTTTCCTTTGCCTGAATTTATGTAAAAAATTGTGATTTTTATTAGCAGTATTATTTCTGTTATATACAATTTAAGTAATAACCTAAATACTGAGAGTAATAAGTTACATTAAAGATGTGAAGGAAAATCACAGATAAAGAAAGTTTTTTTTTTTCTTTCTCTAACATGCAGAGTTAAATTTTCATTTGGTTCAGCGTATTTCTAGAGAAATAGATAGGTCTGTATTTATTGCCAGTCATGGCAGCAAAGCTGTTTATGGGAAAGCAAAGATGTTTATTTCCTGATATCTGTAACAGGAAATGTGTTCAGAAACACCCACCCCCCACCTCGCCCCTCAAACAGTGGCTTATACAAACTACAAGTTTCATTTCCTCACCTTTCAAAAAGTCCAGAAGTAAGTGGTTAATGGCTTTGGCTCAATGGCTTAAAGGTACCAAGGCTAAGGTATCTGGGAAGATCAGGGAGGAATAAAGAGGTAAATGGTGCAGGCCCTCAGGTCTGTCCTCCTTAAGCTCCACCTGTCAGACTTCTGCTCACACCCCCTGCGCTAGAACTCGGTCTGCAAGAGGTGCTGGGAAGTGTGGATTTATAGCTGGGAGCATTGCACCTCCAAACAAAATTAAGGTTTGTGAGGAAGAAGGGCAGTGACTAGCAGGTCTGCTCCAATATCACTTCAAAGTAAAGGTATAGAAAGCATACTAAACATCCCTGGAAATTAACACCTCACTATGGACGAATAGTCCTGAATGTATCTAGAACTTGCTCGAATCTCTTTCTACCTTCAGCCCATCTACATTTTTTTTTTTTTTTTTTTTTTTTTGCGGTACGCGAGCCTCTCACGGTTGTGGCCTCTCCCGTTGCGGAGCACAGGCTCCGGACACGCAGGCTCAGCGGCCATGGCTCACGGGCCCAGCTGCTCCGCGGCACGTGGGATCCTCCCGGACCGGGGCTCGAACTCGCGTCCCCTGCATCGGCAAGCAGACTCTCAACCACTGTGCCACCTGGGAAGCCCAGCCAATCTACTTTTTGAGGGAAAAGTCAATAATGGTAGAAACAAACTCGGAAGTGGTATTTTCCGTTAGTCTCTTTTGGGACAATAAGGAAGAGCACAGTTGGCAACCAGCTCTGGAACTTCACTGTTGTCTGTGGTCCTCGCTCATTTCCCAAGGAGAAATCTGGGAATCATTAGTACCTGGAGAGACTTCCCCCTGCCGTCCATGCTCTTCATCCCTCCACAGACATACGTACATGTGCTCAAACCTTTCCTACAAATGAACTGCCATCCCCCCACTATGTGCCAACCTCTGTCCTTGAGCCCCTTGGCGTTCCAAATTTTGCCCCTTCTCAAAGGTTCAGGATATACGATGCTTTGTGATTGAACTGAAGCAGGAATTTAAATCCTACATATGCAGGAGTGGATTAGTTTTCAGTGTTTCTCAAAGTTAGGCTCAGTGACCACCTACATCAAAGCCCTTGGGGTGTTTGTTAAAAATGTAAATTCCTAGACTCCAGTGATACATTTAAAATCCAAATCTCTGGGGGGAGAGCTGAGGCAATCTGCTAGGGTAATGTGAGCCCCAGAAGGACAGGGATTCTCTGTTTTCCCTCCACTGCTGTATCCCCACTGCCTGGCACAGTGCCTGTCATGAGATTGGCACTCAACAAGTATCTGTTGGAGATAAGTAAACACTTATAACGCTTCCTATGTACTGGGCACTGTTCCAAGGACTTTTTATGTCCTTATAAAAGACATATTTAATCCATATAAAAACCCTTTGAGATAAGCACTGTTCTTATCCCCATGGAACAGCTGAGAAAACTGAAGCACAGAGAGATGAAATGACTTGCCCAAGGTCTCAGTTTGTAGGTGGTGGAGCTGAGGTTTGAACTCAAAGCTGTGGGAGTAGAATTAATGATTGACATGGAACCTAAAAATATGAGGTTGGATAGTTAACAAAAAGAAAGAAAAAATTACTAAAAAATCTAGAGATTTGTGACAGTCTCAGAATGCATCTCTCAAGACTACCAGGAGATGATTACAGTAGACACTGGAGATACAAAGAAGAATAAAATGGGCGGAGACAGACAAGTTAACAGGGAAATTATAAAACCGTGTGGTGTGTGCCATGAGAGAGGCTGGCTCAGCATGTGCTGGGAGCTCTCGCGAAGCCAAGGGAAGGGGTGGGAGAGGCAGCTGAGTGGGGCCGTGTGGAGAGTTAAGACTGGAAGTTGATGAAGGGAGTTGTTTGCCTTGATGAGGACACTCAGGGAGCAGCAGAGAGTGATCCAGAGCAGAGATGGGCTGCTCAGAGCACAGGGTGCAGAATTAGAAAAGGGACTGGCTCAGGAGCCTGCATTCATCCAATATCCAGTCATCCTTATGAGCACTAACAAGGCCAATAGTTACTGAGCATCCTTCTCTTATATGCAAGGGACAGCGCTCTACTCATGTGTGCGTTATCTCACCTCATCCTTGCTCTAGTCCTATCAGGTTGTCTGTATTCCTGTTTTACAAAAAAATAGCAGAACAACTGACTTAGCCATTCATGGGAAGCAACTAGCTAGTTCATAAAATGGTGTGGAACCTTCAAAATAGCAGAAAGAAAATGTCCAGAAAAAGTTATTATAAAGAAACATAAACGGTACGCCAAATCTGATGAAGTTATCCTTTCAGCAGGATTCACTATCTTTCCTCCTTAATGCACACATTTGTCAGTGCCATTCTACTGAATGTCAATTTCATGTGTGTTTCAGGTTTCCCTACTTCTGAGCACTTCTCCAAAGGTGAATATTTCTTTTATGAATGGGATGACTTTCCCTTCAATGCAATTTGTTTGTCATAGATGAAGCAGAAACTTTCTTTTGTCCAATGGACAAACCAAGACTGTATGAATCTACATGTGGAGTTTACATGTGGGTCTGAGGTGTCTGTGTGTGCATAAGTGTATGTTTTCTTCAGCACTTACAGGGATAGCGGGTGTTTGTGCTCAGAGGATACATATAAAGGTATTCCTAGTCACAGTTTCCCAATTCTCACCTATGACTCTAAGCTTTTATTTCTCTGTGACTTTAGGAAAGGTGGTAGACATAAAGTTAAACATTTTTAAAAGAAAGAGACCTACTTTATTGTTTATAAAATCCTTGAAATTCATTATATGTTCAACACTTGGCAAGAAATTACCATACCCCAAAATACAGTGATTTTGAAAAGCCTCCAGCAAAATAAAAATTGGCATAAACTTCATAAGTAATTATTAGAAACAAGTTTTAAGCAAACAGATAATTTAGCAAATTACTAAATTGATGAATGGGTTTACAGAAATTGCTTTCTGGAAAATTGACCTAGAATTCTTTCTTCATGTAGCAGTTAGAATTAGGTTGGATAGCTTATAAAGAATACACAATGTGGCTTAAGATAGGGACTTCTTTTTCTCTTCTGTGAAAGGTGAAGGAGGTTTTCTCAACAGGGCTGTGATGGATGACTATAAGATCATCAGTGTTCCGGGCTCCTACTATCTTTCTTCTTGACTATCCTTAGGGGTTGCCTTACATCCTCGGGGTCACTGCATGGTCCAAGATGGCTACTAAAGCTCCAGCCATCACTTCTAGGTTTTAGACAGGAAGAAGGTAAAAGGGAGATGGGAGGAAAGGGCAAAAGGGCATGTACCAACTGCCTGTCCCTCTGTTAAGGAGTTTCCCTTAAAGTCCCACCTGACAAATGCCACTTACATCTCAGAAGCCATCCTAACTGCAGGGGAGGCTGAGAAATATATTCTTTCAATTGGACACATTGCTTTCTGGAATAAAATTAGGGTTAGTTTGGTAAGAAGGAAAGAGATAATGAGTAGACAGCCTCGGCCACATCACTGTACCAAAATCCTGAATTTGGGTACATCGGGGCCAAAATTTTAAGTGAAGAAGGAAACTCAACGCCCTCCTTTGGGCACTTACGGAAAGGATGAGTTCTCATGTCACGGGCCTAAAAAAGAGACATTGACAACCCAGAGGACTGCTATCAGTCTAAAGTCATAGAAGCCTTTCTACTTTGGGTGAATAATGAGAAGCTGGCGGAAGAGATTTCTTTGGCCTTCACGCTAATATTTGCCTGAGAGTCACCAGACATACCCCAATCCCAAGTCATAACGATAGAGCATGACAGAAAAGAGAGCTGAAGAAAGCAGATGATTATCATTCCCCAAACTTCCAGGGATGACCGTGAAAATACGTATCTTTTTCTCATATACCGTTGCCGAGATTTAGCTCAGATATGGAATTATTTGTGATGCAGTGTAAATAGTTGTATCAAGTTACAGCATAAACTGTTGGATCATTTGAGCTCTCAGCTGAGTTGGCAGGTTTGGGGTGAGGAGATGGGTCTTTTCGCATGAAGCCTAAACTTCAGCACGAGAAGCATGATGGGAGTGGAAAGTGCTCAGTGCAAAGGATGAACTTCCTGCCTGATGAGTAGCTCTTCCAAACCCTGATGCTACTGCCCCATCCTGGCTGAGGCAAATGATTTGTGCTACGTCTCCAGTAGTGGTGTAGAATTTCCACTCTGATACTCGTACTCATGTTCGAAAACTGGTTTAGGATCTGCCATGGCTACAAGCATCCTGGAAACAGGTAGGCTGAACTTGTGGTGGCGACACTGCCAGGGACAGTCCCCTGCTGTCTGTGACTTGTTGTGACTTTACAGAGATAGGACCCACCCAATAAATCAGAACGATTGACAGCTGCTACCTCCTTCCTAAAGTCTTTGGATTGTACTTGCTTTACCAGTTCTACCTCCTCCTTCCTCTTTCTCTTTCCTTTTTCCTTCCACATAGAGCCTTTTGTTATTCTGATCTTTGGTACCTAAATCACCATCAGGTCATTGTCCGCTAAACATACTCTAGACCAGGCCTGTGTTTCCTTTGATATATTGTGCTCTCTGAGTTGGAGAAGATTTTTATGGTTTGCCCAAAACTGTGCTGAAAGTACCTATAATTGAAAAAAAAAGATAAATTCTTGGAAAGGTAACTGGGGGAGAGAATATCATGACAGGAGTGCTATGGGGAAGACAAAAAACTCCGCTGTGCAAGGGGCCTCTGGGGCTGGAGTGGGGAGAGTCCTCAAGAGCACAGCAGGACTGAGAGCTGGGCATCACCTCAGTCAGAAACTCCACAGGGTGGGGTCTGAGCACTGCCTTTCCCGACAGCCTCTGCGCGTCAGCCATGGACCTGCATCCTCCAAACTAGAAGCTGCTAGACACGTTACCTGCCTCCAGAAAGAAACTTCAGGCATCAACATTGCTGTTGAAGGGTTCATAATTGTGTCAGGACTTGAATTTGGGGCTAAGAGTTTGGGGGTGGTTGTGGCGGAGACGATGGAGGATCTGGAATGCTATTCTACCAGTTCCCACGAAGATGGAGAACAGAACAGTGTAACAGGAACACAGCGTGAGCCGCGCATGTGATTTCGACTTTTCCAGTAGGCACGATTCAAAAAGTAAAAAGACACAGGTGAAATTAACATTAATAATAATGTATTTTTTTAACCCTATATATCCAGAATAGTATCATTTCAAAATGTAATCAATGTGAAATATTAATGAGATACTTTACAATCTTTTCTCTTTTTTTGCATAAAGTCTATAAAATCTGGTGTGTATTGTCTACTGACAGCACTTTGCACTTCAGAGCAGCTGCATTCAAGGGCTCAATGGTCACACTTGCTAGTGGCTGCCATATCAATCAGCACAGCTGTACGAAGGTCCATTGCTTCAGTATGTCAAAGCTACTTTCAAATCTCTTCCCCGTATCCTCCATCTCTCGCTGGTCATTTTGAAATCTTTCCCTTCTTTCTACTTGCCCCCTTTTCCCTAACTTCTTTTCCAATATTCTCCTCTCCTTCTCTCCCTCCTTTTCTTTCTTATATCAACGACCTGTATAAATCACTTCTGGGCTCATTAGAAATGAGAAGAGGGCCAGGACTTGGACCAGGAAAAAAGGGACAAAAAGAGCTTAATTTTGTGGTATAATAGAAGGAATATGTGACAAATGGTGTGCAAGTTTAGCCCAAATCACACCACCTCAAGCTCCAGGAAGAAATAATATTTCTCAGTGAATTTTGTACAGAAAGGAGTTCATTAAATGAGTTTCATTTATAATGAAAAGAAATACTCTCCTCTGTGATTTAATTACTCCATGCCCACATGTGTCAAATTTTCCAGTGATAACCATACTGGTTTTCTTTACCAACACTGAATTTCTTTTAGTTGCATAGAATCTATGTAGTTGCTCACTCTCTTCTCTTTATGAACTAGCATCCAAGCTCACGCAGAAGGTGTACGACGCGTTCTCAATTGCTACACTCCTCTTTGTCAATAGAGGACTCCCAACTCACAACCATGTTTCTTAGAAAAGAGGAATGAGGGAAGAGTTTCTCTCCCCTGCTCCATCTTCCTTCTTCTTCTCTGATGTTCTAAGACAGCTGAGCAGAGCCTGAGCGGTCACAGAATGAGGTGGTTGTCTCAAAACTGTGAGCTGTGGGTTTTGTTGGAGCTGAAAGCTATCCTTCAAAGTCTCGAATGTACAGGAAGCCCAGCCTTGGCTCCGAGGGACATTAGGGTTTCCCCCAGTTTCCTTATTTCCCTCTGGTCCTACACTGCTACCTATTAAGTCCATCGGAGATTATTTGGTTGATTCTGGCAGCCTTCCTAATTATTCCAACACTTCCTCTTGTTCGAATGCATTATGAATGGAAAGATCATTTCCAAAGTTTGGATTTGGCGCCCTATTGACATACTGCCTCCAACTGTCAACCCATTGAGTTAAAATAGGCCAAATCCCTTATTCAACTTCTTCACTAGAAATCAATTGCTTCGTTGAATATTTTAACAGCTCATTCCTGCATTTAGATATAATTTTGGTGAGGTTGCCTTTTCCCGTCATGTGCTGGTTTGACATTAAACCTCTGCTTTCTTTAGCTTTAGCCTTGCTGGCTACACTGAGCCAAAGCTTTCGTTGTTTTCTGTCTAGCTTATCCACCACCCACTTCGTTTGACCTTATAAACATGTTTAAATAGATTTCTTGGATAAGGACCATTTTAGCTGGCAACTTCCCGTTTAGATATAACAGCAGGCACAGTGCAAATTAGAGGGCAGAGCAGAAAGCTCTAAGGATCATGAGACGCTGGACAAATACAGTCAGATCGCTCAGCCTCCATAGGACAAGGCTGCGTTCTGATCCCAGTTTACTCACTGACTCAGTAAGTGACTCTGGGTAGGGAGAGTAGAACACTCACTGATTTCATCCACTGGTGACTCAGTCATGTTGATCTCGATAATGGGGGCCAAAGAAGGAGCTTACTGTCACAAAGATACCTCATTTCCATCCTGGCTGTTTCACTGTTTTCTGGGCTTGCCTCTGAATTCACACTGAGCAAAACAAAGACGCCCTTTGTGTACTATATACTGGGCGATCACTGGGGTGACTGGCCTGATCAGCGATGAGAGGAATGTTTCTAAAGTTTAGCCGATGGGCAAATAGAAAGAGCTGGTCAACCTGATATTACAAGGTAGCCTTGAAAAGGTGGCTTTGTTCAATTTGGTGTTACCTTGATGGGATGTGCTTCCCTGCTCTGTGATCTCAGTAACTGCCCGGGTCCACAAATGATTCAAACTTTCAGTTAGAAGCCTGATGAGGTTCTGCTCAGTCCCTCACACAGCCTTTGTCACGTACTAGATGCTCAGTGAATGTTGAAAGAGTGAGTGAATGGATAAAGGACTGAAGAATTAGGAGTGATTACATTGTCAATGGCCTCGTTCACATCTCTGACAGCACCTTTCCTTGGGGACTTGATTTCCCAAGGGTCAGAATTGTCAGATCTGAACTTCCTCAAGTCTTCTTTCTCTTTCTGATTTTTAGAGCAAGGGTTTTTTACAAATTGAATTATAATTGACATACAATATTATATTAGTTTTAGGTGTACAACATCATGACTCAATATTTTTATACAGTAAGCATTTTCAGTTACTTGCTGGCCATCTGTTGGGTCTTTTACGTTCAGTTGTTTGCAGGAGATCATACTTTTGTGACCTAGATGGGAAATACTTTGGCTAACTTTTCACTAGTCCTTATTAAATAAACTTAGCTTATCTCCCTTCTCATTCCCCAAAATGTATTTCCGTCTTTTCGGAGGTGGAACAAGGGAATGAGAAAGTATAACACATAAAACTATATAGCAATTTGATGAGCAACTAGGTTGATTTTTTCAAAACGCAGAAAACTTGCAAAGCAAGAAAGCAACTGGCAAAACAAATTACAAAAAAGTTAGCCAGTTCATACTTTTTCCTTTAGAGAAAGAAGCAATTTCATATGGATGAATGATGTTATATTTACTAGTTAATAAACACATCACCTCATACTATATAGTTCTTTTACATTTACTGACCCCAAATACCTTTATGTCCTCATAAATATTGCCTGAGGCAAATGGGACAAGTACAATGTGCTACTTGAGCAGAGGTGGTAACTGAGCTTTCTTTCAAAGATCTTATTTTTTAAATTTTTTATTTATTATTTTTTAATTGAAATACAGTTGATTTACAATGTTGTGTTAGCTTCAGGTGTACAGCAAAGTGATTTGGTTTTATGTAAATATATACACACACACATATATATATTCTTTTTCAGATTCCTTTCCATTATATTTCATTATAAGATATAGAATATAGTTCCCTGTGTGATACAGCAGGTCCTTGTTGATTATCTATTTTATATATAGTAGTGTGTATCTGTTAATCCCAAACTCCTAATTTATCCCTCCCCAGCCCCTTTCCCCTTTGCTAACCATACGTTTGTTTTCTATCTCTATGAGTCTGTTTCTGTTTTGTAAATAAGTTCATTTGTATCATTTTTTAGGTTGCACATATAAGTGGTAGCATATGATATTTGTCTTTCCCTGTCTGGCTTGCTTCATTTAGTATAATAAACACTAGGTCCATCCATGTTGCTGCAAATGGCAGTATTTCATTCTTTTTTATGGCTGAGTAATATTCCATTGTATATATACACCACATCTTTGTTATGCATTCATCTGTCAGTGGACATTCAGGTTGCTTCTATGTCTTGGCTACTGTAAATAGCGCTGCTATGAACACTGAGGTGCATATATTTTTTTTGAATTAGAGTTTTCATCTTTTCCAGATATATGTCCAGGAGTGGGATTGCTGGATCATATGGTAACTCTAGTTTTAGTTTTTAAAAGAACCTCCATACTCTGATCCATAGTGGCTGCACCAATTTACATCCCCACCAACATTGAAGGAGGGTTCCCTTTTCTCCACACCCTCTCCAGCATTTATGATTTGTAGACTTTTTGATGATGGCCATTCTGACCAGTGTGAGGTGATACCTTATTGCAGTTTTGATTTGCATTTCTCTAATAATTAGCAATGATGAGCATGTTTTCATGTGCCTGTTGGCCATCTGTATGTCTTTCTTTGGAGAAATGTCTGTTTAGGTCTTCTTCCCATTAGGGATCTTGTAGTCTATTTGGGAAATTAAAGGTGTATATAAAAATGAATAATACGGGGTAGATTCTGAGTACCTATTAAATGGTAGGAGTTCAGGCAATGGTGATACCACCTCACTGTGTCAGGGAAGCCTTTCCAGAGGAGGATGTGTTTATGAATATAAAGGATTAGTGAAGCTAAAGCAAGTGGAGAAAACTAACTTTGGTGGATCAGGGGTGCAGAGAAAGGGGCAAAACCAATACCAATAAATCTAATGGTTTTCCAGATTCCTTGAAATGTTTTGGTCAGGTCAGTTTCCAAGTGCACTTTGTAACTTATGCTCTGTATGTACTGATTGTACTGAGTTTGAGTCCCGGTGTGACTCTCACAAAACCAGATTCTGATAGGTTCCTGAGATAGCACTGAAAGCTATAGCACAACCCTGAGCTAAAGGATCCAGCATCTCTGACCAGGAGCGTAGGAGACACTGCCCTGCATTACTCAGATCCTCTCAGGTTCATTTTTCCATTTTGGTGTGCCCTTCTTTCCCCTGGCTTCTGTGTGATTTTGTTTCTGTGTTCACACCTGTGACTCTCTCCAAAGACTGCCTCTTTGCCTTTGAGCTTGAAAGCCAGAAGCACCTGAGGGCTTATATATCCCTATGCCACCCCTACCCAATGACTGACTGGCAAAGGAGAGTGAAAGCCCAGATCCATCGCCTCAATTTGGAATAAACTTGGTGGTGTAATTCACACTCCAGAGTTCTGCTGAAAGATCAGACTCAAATAACCTTTGTGAAATTTTCCCTAAAATCATAGCCCTACTTGGACTTCCCCCCTCCCTATCCACCATCCATCTTCCTCTACCCCCTTATGAAACAAATCTTCATTTCAGAACCTGCATCTAGAAAAATGTCCTTAAAACAAGGAAACACGTTTATCTTCTAGTTTGGGTTTAAGGTCTCTAAAAGAAAACCAAGAGGGAGGGGATGATGATACAGCTAAACCAGAAATTAATCTCTCATTATTTTCCGAACACAGGAAGACTCTACTCTGCCTCCTTTCTTCTCCACTGTCCCTTCCCCTGTCTCTGTTTTAGAGTCCTTCAAGGCACAGTCAGATATCACCTTTGGAAATGGTAAACTCTGCTAACTAGTTCCTGAATAGAAATGAACGAGTCATCCCCTCCATCCCCACCATCCCCAATACAATCTGTGTTCACGACATGCAGTTTGGAAATGATGATGATGATAGTCACATAATCATAGTCACAGCCCTATTTCACTGCTCTGTACCCACGCATCCTCTTGCTCAGCCCATTGATGGTTACCAGGAGGCAGCTTGCCAGGAAGGAAGCCAGCTGTGGCGGCTGCACAACCCCAGGAGGCAATCCATCAAGAAGACATTTGTGACTTTCGGGCGTGGGGGTGAAAGGGAACAAAAGTAGTGTTTGTTTACTTGCGTCATGGGAGCAGCATTGGGAGCAGTCACTCCTGACCAACCAGTGCCAGTTGGTGGAGCCCAGGCTTTGAAGACCATCTAGTTGCCCATAAGGAGAGATACCCAAGGGATGAATCCACTACCATGACTTTCTCTTTTCTTCTGTTTGATTTTTTCAGAAGGAGTGCCAATCCTGTGACAGGCTGTACTCATGTGATGATTACTCTATTGTGAACTCACTGACACTAATGATGTACAGACTTTCCAAAGTTCAACTGTTTTATAATCTCCCCCAATTAATACTAAAAGCATTTCTGGGAAGAGGAAGGGAACTACTGTGACATATGGGCCAAATCTGATGATTTGTCTGAAACAGATCAGCTGAATTTTTACCTCCTTTGTCCCCTAATTCCTTGAGAAATGAGAATCGATCAATGTCATGTCTAATTATTCCAAAGAGAGAAATAATTGATAGCACCTTACACTTACGAAAGGCCTTCTTTGATGACTAGAATCACTAGAAACTCAGTTTGTATCTCATGAATTTTGAGTTATTGGAAGTTCAATCTTAATAATTCTAATCGTGAATTGACTGAATTTCAGAGTACTTTGTACAAAAATTCATATTGAAAGAAATGCTACCCTAAAAGGTGTTTCAAATGCCTTGATTAAAATTTAGATATATGGACTTCCCTGGTGGTACAGTGGTTAAGAAATTGCCTGCCAATGCAGTGGACACGGGTTGGAGCCCTGGTCCGGGAAGATCCCACATGCCGTGGAGCAACTAAGCCTGAGCACCACAACTACTGAGCCCACGTGCCACAACTACTGAGCCTGCGCGCCAGGAGCCCATGCTCTGCAACAAGAGAAGCCACTGCAAAGAGAAGCCCGTACACCACAACGAAGAGTAGCCCCTGCTTCCCACAACTAGAGAAAGCCCACATGCAGCAACAAAGACACAACTCAACCAAAAATAAAAATTAATTAATTAATTAATTTTAAAAAGTAGATGCTGTTTCAAGGATGCAGCCTTGAGAGAGTAAGGTGGTGTTGAGACCATCTGAACTGAATACAGGACTGAACCCCTATACGAACTTTTAAGATTCTGGTGTCTGGGTGTGGCGATCTACTCATCTTGCCTCTGCCCAAGACAAGCCTCAGCACTACAATAAGTCCCCTACATATGAACCTTCAAGTTGAGAACTTTCAAAGATGGGAATGTGCATGCCAGCCCCTGTATGCCAGCTGCTGTACTGTACTACTGTACTTTTCAAGCTGCTGAACTTTACTTGAACCAAATGCTTAACTCATAAAAAAAGAAATCAGGAGAGGGCAGACAGCAAAAGCAAGAAGAACTACAGTCTTGCAGCCTGTAAAACTAAAACCACATTCATAGAAAGATAGACAAGATGAAAAGGCAGAGGGATATGTACCAGATGAAGGAACAAGATAAAACCCCAGAAAAACAACTACATGAAGTGGAGATAGGCAACCTTCCAGAAAAAGAATTCAGAATAATGATAGTGAAGATGATCCAGGACCTCAGAAAAAGAATGGAGGCAAAGATGGAGAAGATGCAAGAAATGTTTAACAAAGACCTAGAAGAATTAAAGCACAAACAAACAGAGGTGAACAATACAATAAATGAAATGAAAACTACACTAGAAGGAATCAATAGCAGAATAACTGAGGCAGAAGAACGGATAAGTGACCTGGAAGACAGAATGGTGGAATTCACTTCTGTGGAACAGAATAAAGAGAAAAGAATGAGAAGAAATGAAGACAGCCTAAGAGACCTCTGGGACAACATCAAACGCAACAACATTCGCATTATAGGGGTCTCATAAGGAGAAGAGAGAGAGAAAGGACCCAAGAAAATATTTGAAGAGATTATAGTCGAAAACTTCCCTAACATGGGAAAGGAAATAGCCACCCAAGTCCAGGAAGCGCAGAGAGTCCCATACAGGATAAACCCAAGGAGAAACACGCCAAGACACATAGTAATCAAATTGGCAAAAATTAAAAACAAATTATTGAAAGTAGCAAGGGAAAAATGACAAGTAACATACAAGGGAACTCCCATAAGGTTAACAGTTGATTTCTCAGCAGACTCTACAAGCCAGAAGGGAGTGGCATGATATACTTAAAGTGATGAAAGGGAAGAACCTACAACCAAGATAACTCTACCCAGCAAGGATCTCATTCAGATTCGAAGGAGAAATCAAAAGCTTTACAGACAAGCAAAAGCTAAGAGAGTACAGCACCACCAAACCAGCTCTACAACAAATGCTAAAGGAATTTCTCTAAGTAGGAAACACAAGAGAAGAAAAGGACCTACAAAAACAAACCCAAAACAATTAAGAAAATGGTCATAGGAACATACATATCAGTAATTACCTTAAGCGAGAATGGATTAATGCTCCAACCAAAAGACACAGGACTGCTGAATGGATACAAAAACAAGACCCACATATATGCTGTCTACAAGAGACCCACTTCAGACCTAGGGACACATACAGACTGAAAGTGAGGCGATGGAGTAATATATTCCATGCAAATGGAAATCAAAAGAAAGCTGGAGTAGCTATACTCATATCAGATAAAATAGACTTTAAAATAAAAAATGTTACAAGACACAAGGAAGGACACTACGAAATGATCAAGGGATCAATCCAAGAAGAAGATATAACAATTATATATATATATATATGCACCCAACATAGGAGCACCTCCATATATAAGGAAAATGCTAACAGCTATAAAAGAGGAAATTGACAGTAACACAATAATAGTGGGGGACTTTAACACCTCACTTACACCAATGGACAGATCATCCGAAATGAAACCAGAATCTTTAAATGACACAATAGACCAGATAGATTTAATTGATATTTATAGGACATTCCACCCAAAAACAGCAGATTACACTTTCTTCTCAAGTGCACATGGAACATTCTCCAGGACAGATCATACCTTGGGTCACAAATCAAGCCTCAGTACATTTAAGAAAATTGAAATCATATCAAGCATCTTTTCTGACCACAACGTGATGAGATTAGAAATCAATTACAGGGAAAAAAACGTAAAAAACACAAATACATGGAGGCTAAACAATACGTTACTAAATAACCAAGTGCTCACTGAAGACATCAAAGAGGAAATCAAAAAATACCTAGAGACAAATGACAATGAAAACACGATGATCCAAAACCTACGGAATGCAGCAAAATCAGTTCTAAGATGGAAGTTTATAGCTATACAAGCCTACCTCAAGAAACAAGAAAAATCTCAAATAAAAAACTTAACTTTAAACTTAAAGGAACTAGAGAAAGAAGAACAAACAAAACCCAAAGTTAGCAGAAGGAAAGAAATCAAAGATCAGAGCAGAAATAAGTGAAATAGAAACAAAGAAAACAATAGCAAAGATCAATAAAACTAAAATCTGGTTCTTTGAGAAGGTAAGCAAAATTGATAAACCATTAGCCAGACTCATCAAGAAAAAGAGGGAGACGACTCAAATCAATAAAATTAGAAATGAAATAGGAGAAGTTATAACAGACACTGCAGAAATAGAAAGCATCCTAAAAGACTACTAAAAGCAACTCTATGCCAATAAAATAGACAACCTGGAAGAAATGGACAAATTCTTAGAAAGGTATACCTTCCAAGACTGAACCAGGAAGAAATAGAAAATATGAACAGACCAATCACAAGTAATGAAATTGAAACTGTGATTAAAATCCTCCAACAAACAAAAATCCAGGACCAGGTGGCTTCACAGATGAATTCTATCAAACATTTAGAGAATAGCTAACACCCATCCTTCTCAAACTCTTCCAAAAATTTGCAGAGGAAGGAACACTCCCAAACTCATTCTATGAGGCCACCATCACCCTGATACCAAAACCAGACAAAGATACTACAAAAAAAGAAAATTACAGACCAATATCACTGATGAATATAGATACAAAAATCCTCAACAAAATACTAGCAAACAGAATCTAACCACACATTAAAAGGATCATACACCAACATCAAGTGGGATTTAGCCCAGGGATGCAAGGATTCTTCAATATACGCAAATCAATCAATGTGATACACCATATTAACAAATTGAAGAATAACAACCATATGATCATCTCAATAGATGCAGAAAAAGCTTTTGACAAAATTCAACACCCATTTATGATAAAAACTGTCCAGAAAGTGGGCATAGAGGGAGCCTACCTCAACATAATAAAGGCCAATTACGACAAACTCACAGCCAACATCATTCTCAATGGTGAAAAACTGAAACCATTTTCTCTAAGATCAGGAACAAGGCAAGGATGTTCAGTCTTGCTACTATTATTTAACAGAGTTTTGGAAATCCTAGCCTTGGAAATTAAAGAAGAAAAATAAATAAAAGGAATGCAAATTGGAAAAGAAAATGTAAAGCTGTCACTGTTTGCAGATGACATGATACTATACATAGAGAATCCTAAAGATGTTAACAGAAAACTACTAGAGCTAATTAATGAGTTTGGTAAAGTAGCAGGATACAAAATTAATGCACAGAAAGCTCTTGCGTTCCTATACACTAATGATGAAAAATCTGAAAGAGAAATTAAGGAAACACTCCCATTTAGCGTTGCAAGAAAAAGAATAAAATACCTAGGAATAAACCTACCTAGGGAGACAACAGACTTGTATGCAGAAAACTCTAAGACACTGATGAAAGAAATGAAAGATGATACAAACAGATGGAGAGATATACCAAGTTCTTGGATTGGAAGAATCAACATTGTGAAAATGACTATACTACCCAAAGCAATCTACAGATTCAGTGCAATCCCTATCAAATTACCAATGGCATTTTTTATGGAACTAGAACAAAAAATCTTAAAATTTGTATGGAGACACAAAAGACCCCGAATACCCAAAGCAGTCTTCAGGGAGAAAAACAGAGCTGGAGGAATCAGACTGCCTGACTTCAGACTATACTCTACAAAGCTACAGTAATCAAGACAGTATTGTACTGGCACAAAAACAGAAACATAGATCAATGGAACAGGATAGAAAGCCAGAGATAAACCCATGCACCTATGGTCAACTAATCTATGACCAAGGAGGCGAGGATATACAATGGAGAAAAGACAGTCTCTTCAATAAGTGGTGCTGGGAAAACTGGACAGCTACATGTAAAAGAATGAAATTAGAACACTCCCTAACACCATACACAAAAATAAACTCAAAATGGATTTAAGAGCTAAATGTAAGACCGGATACTATAAAACTCTTAGAGGAAAACATAGGCAGAACACTATGACATAAATCACAGCAAGATCCTTTTTGACCCACCTCCTAGAGAAATGGAAATAAAAACAAAAATAAACAAATGGGACCTAATGAAACTTCAAAGCTTTTGCACAGCAAAGGAAACCATAAAAAAGATGAAAAGACAACCCTCAGAATGGGAGAAAATATTTGCAAACGAATCAACGGACAAAGGATTAATCTCCAAAATATATAAACAGCTCATGCAGCTCAATATTAAAGAAACAAACAACCCAATCCAAAAATGGGCAGAAGACCTAAATAGACATTTCTCCAAAGAAGACATACAGATGGCCAAGAAGCACATGAAAAGCTGCTCAACATCACTAATTACTAGAGAAATGCAAATCAAAACTACAATGAGGTATCACCTCACACCAGTTAGAATGGGCATCATCAGAAAATCTCCAAACAACAAATGCTGGAGAGAGTGTGGAGAAAAGGGAACCCTCTTGCACTGTTGTGGGAATGTAAATTGATACAGCCACTATGGAGAACAGTATGGAGGTTCCTTAAATAACGAAAAATAGAATTACCATATGATCCAGCAATCCCACTTGGGCATATACCCAGAGAAAACCATAATTCAAAAAGACACACGCAGCACTGTTCACTGCAATGAACCCAATGTTCATTGCAGCACTATTTACAATAGCCAGGTCATGGAAGCAGCCTAAATGCCCATCGACAGACAAATGGATAAAGAAGATGTAGTACATATACACAATGGAATATTACTCAGCCATAAAAATGAACGAAATTGAGTCATTTGTTGAGACGTGGATGGATCTAGAGACTGTCATACAGAGTGAAGTAAGTCAGAAAGAGAAAAACAAATATCGTATATTAACGCATGTATGTGGAACCTAGAATATTGGTACAGATGAACCAGTTTGCAGGGCAGAAGTTGAGACACAGATGTAGAGAACAAATGTATGGACACCAAGGGGGGAAAACCGCGGTGGGGTGGGGATGGTGGTGTGCTGAACTGGGCGATTGGGATTGACATGTATACACTGACGTGTATAAAATTGATGACTAATAAGCACCTGCTGTATAAAAACATAAAATAAAATTCAAAAATTAAAACAAAAAAAATACAGTAACACCTAAAAAAACCCCGAAATCAGACCTCAGATGTCTGTCCTAAAGTTGATCACATTCCTGGTATCAGGACAAGTGATCATCCCTGGGGGAGAACTTTACTCATTTAATTGTTTTGCTGTTCTCTTCATCTACCATCTCCCTTGTCCCTTCAACTTCTACTCCTGCGTATTTAATATATGCCCTTCCATTCATTGTTCATATATTTATAGATTTAAAAATATAAATTTATTTATTTGGCAAAAAAAATTTAAAAATTAGATATACTGTAATTAGCACTGCCTTCACCTACCATTCCAAGAGAAAGCATGTTTTTTTAAAAAAAGAAAAGTTTATTTTGGCACAATTTGGTCTCAGTGATTCTCTGTGGTTCCTCAAGGATGGGGCTTTGTAATCACAGCTGAAGGGAGCTTATCAATTCTTGATTAATTGAATGAGTGAACAGAATATAATATCATCAATCTATCCATTCATTTATCATCTTTAGTACCTCTCTCTTTAATTATGCTTCCTAAAATATTATTTACACTGTGAATTGGTTTTATAAAATTTTTTTTTTTTTTTTTTTTGCGGTACGCGGGCCTCTCACTGTTGTGGCCTCTCCCGTTGCGGAGCACAGGCTCCGGACGCGCAGGCTCAGCGGCCATGGCTCACGGGCCCAGCCTCTCCGCGGCATGTGGGATCTTCCCGGACCGGGGCACGAACCCGCGTCCCCTGCATCGGCAGGCGGACTCCCAACCGCTGTGCTGCCAGGGAAGCCCTCTAAAATTCTTTTAAAGCAAAGGTGAAATTCAGTTCAGTCACTGTCTTATTGAAAATACCAAATTAATAAAGCCTAAATGTATGATACTTGACAACTTTATAATAGTCGACATCTATAGAATAGATTATCTAGACTTTCATAGGATCTATATGACATCTACAGGATGTCCAGCAGAAGAGAGGCTGCTTTTGCTGTGTATCTTTTCTTACCTGTAAAGAAACTTTCTCAGAAACCCCCACGAAAATTCTTATGTATTACTGGCCAAGATTGGATCCATGCTCCTTTCTAAACCAATAACTGGCAAGGGAGATGAAATTATAATAGTAAAGATTAATCAAAATTTGCTCCCTGAGTCATGTAAAGAAAGGGTGCAGGCCTGAACCAAAGCAAAGGAAGGGAGGCATGGACGATGGCCGAGAAACCGGAAAACATCTGCTCCAACTGCCTTCCTAGGAACCTAGCTTCTTTTGCCACTGCAGTGGGGAAAGATGTGTTCAAGGTGTGTGAGGTGAGTTTTTGTAAGGGTGGCTTGTAAGTAAAGGCATGGGGCTATTAAGTTATGATTAATGGAACATGCTCACCTTCCCAAAATGTCTCACTAATGAGTCTTCTGAAAAGTCTTACCTTATTCCTTTGGGTTAAATTATTTTATCCAGAATAAAAGTACCTAATAAAATGCACGTGAAATTTTGGAGTGATATAGCACAGTAAATAGGATATTTGTTTAATATTTATTTAGCAACTTTTTTAAAGCATCTAATAGCAAGGCACTATGCTAGGTGCCGTGGGAGATACAAGAATACATCATAATAAATAGTCCCTACTGACAATCATTTGGTTTGAGTGAGCTATGTACACAAAAACAAGGTAGAACGTGATGCCATAGAGATGTGGCTGGCTACTGGAGTTTAGAGGTAGGAACTATAACTTCTGAAAGATGTAGAGAATGGAAAGAGAATGGTGGAGAAGGTGGTATTTGAATGTGTCTTGAAGGACTCTGAGATGGCAACAGGGGAAAGGACAAGTGAGACATAAGGGTTTCGTGGGGAGATGAGAAGCACGGAAAAGAGATCTCCTTTCCCTGAAAGAAGTTGGCAACTCATGGTTGGCCTTTGGGGCAAGGCTAAGGGGTTTGGTATTTATGACAAATACAGAGAGGATCCATTAAAGGCATTGAAAACAGATGACTTTTTAAAAAAATAGAATTTATTTTTTTAGAGCAGTTTTAGGTTCACAGCAAAAGTACAGTGAGTTCCCACATATCCTTGCTCTCATGCATGCACAGCATCCCCGCCATGAGCATCTCACTCCAGAGTGGTACAATTGTTACAAACTACATTGACACATCATTATCACACATCATTATCATCATTATCCCAGTCCATAGTTTACATTAGAGTTCACTCCTGCATAGTGTACATTTTATGGGTTTTGACAAACTTATAATAAGATGCATCGACCATTATAGTTTCATATGGAATAGTTTCACCGCTCTAAAAATCCTCTGCTCTCTGCTTGTTCATCCCTCCCCTTTAAACCCTAGAAACCACTGATCTTTTTACTGTCTCCGTGGTTTTGCTTTTCCCAGAATGTCATACAGTTGGAATCATACAATATGTAACCTTTTTAGATTGGCTTCTATTACTTAGTAATCCATGTCTTTTCAGGACGTGCCTCTGGAGCTTTTATTAGTGAAATTGTTATAGTTTTGATTGGTGAGTAAATTGATGGGGAGGGGATGATAATAGACTATGGCAGTAGTAAAGGCAGTGATTTATTCATTAATTATTTGAAAGGACCTAGCTGGAAACAAGAAGTATTTATCAAATACTTACTGTGTGCTAGGCTTTATGCTAAACGCTGTGGACAACAAAAAAACAGAAGCAGGCACAAGCCTTACTTTTTTTTAATTGAAGTAGAGTTGATTTACAATGTTGTGTTAGTTTCAGGTGTACAGCAAAATGATTCGGCTGTATATACATATATACCTATTTTTTTTCGGATTCTTTTCCCTTATAGATTATTACAAAATATTGAGTAGAGTTCCCTGTGCTAAACAGTAGGTCCTTGTTGGTTATCTATTTTATGTATAATAGTGTATATATGTTCATCCTAAACTCCTAATTTATCCCTCCCTCCCACCCCCCGCAATGAGCCTTACTTTTTTTTTTTTTTTTGAGCCTTACTTTTAAAGAGCTTCAAACTTTGGAGGCAAAGCACATACACAAATAACTAAAGTTTGCACATTCACCCATCATTCGCTTGGAGGAATAGACGTTCTTGTGCCTTTTAGATAAAATGCTTTGATCACAGTCTAGAGCATGTCTTGGCACCCCTTCTGTGCTTTGCATACAGAGTGCCCTGAACCCACAGGCATGTCCCCAAAACAATGAATAAGTCACTTTTGCTAGAGCTGAGGGAGTATATCTTCCTTCAGACAGGATGGGTAGGGGTCCCAAATGTTAGTTGTACTCAGGAACAGTTGGCAGACTAATGACCTATTCAGGGATCCCTTGTTTCTCCTGCTGTATTGTCCTCTCCAGGTTTGGGGAGTTGGAGTACTCAGGAGCTGGCCAGTACTAAAGCTTATAGCTAAGCTTCCCTTTGACATTTCATTGCTACCACTTAACAATATCCAGGCTTTGTAAATGGTCACAAAAAATAGTATTTTATCAGCTTTGAGAAAAGCTCCGTCATGGGGAGAAGTCTTTGTCACATGTACAATTTCACCGTCAGTTTCTTAGACATGGTTGCATTTGGAAATGCTTTAGTTCCAGCCCATTTATGTTATCTTGGAGAAACAGTTCCATTCTTCCAGTCTCATTGATTATGTCCTTATTCCTCTTTGATGTCAGAGCTTGGCTGGATTATTCCAGTTTCTTGTCATCAATGTTTCAACAAAGGCCTTTAAGTAGGCCTTTTAGAACAAGATGACTACAGACCTCAGAGAAAGCAAGGAAATTGTTCTAAGATGCAGATAAAATGGTCCAAGACCAGTAAGACAGTGGGAATAGGATCGTCTTCCCTACTGCTTCTCTGTATTCCTAAGCACCCCTCTAACTTCTGGGTCATAGACGAATTAAAATGAAAAACTTACTTTTCACATCTCCTTATTCCAGCCCAAATTCTTACACACAACTACTTCTTATAATTTCCTCCCAGAATTAAATATTTAAGCTGACATAGAGAAAGAAAAAAATTAGAAAAGAGGATAAATTCCCAAATCAGTTCTTTGAAAATATCTACAAAATAGAAGAAGGAAAACAAACAAACAAAAAATCAACCCTTGTAAGCCTGATTAAGGTTAAAAAGAGCAAAAAGGTTAGGAATGAAGATGGAAATGTAATATAGATTCTAATGAAATTAAAGTAATTATGAGATCATTTCCCAATGGCAGCAAAGTTGAAAACCTAAAATAAATGTATAGACTGGTTCTGCTTACAGTATAAACAAGTAATCCCCTACCAGACCAACCATAAACTACAGACCAAATAAAATCAACCGCTCGAAGGCACTGGAAAGGTAGATTCAGGGGACAGATTTTGGATAGTCACTTAGAAGAAGGGAACATTATGGGGTGAGTTCCCTCCTCTTTTTTCTGAAGGCTGGTCTCAGTCTATAACATACAGGGTGGCAAAAACTCTGAAAGAAACTCTCAATCTTATTGGCTTGTAGAACTGGAGGATTCAGGGCAACCGCAGCCACAAGAAAGTAAAGAGATTCCTGGAAAGAGCCAGAAAGGGAGAGCTCCAAGGTCTGAGTGTGAACTGCTCAAATCTCTGGCTGACCCCTCAGCTATTACAAGAGCAGACTGAGAGGCCCATCTAAGGCTAAAAGAATGGAACTGAGATTTGCGGTGCTACCCAAGAGATAGAGTGTCAAGTTCGAATGCAACCATCTTGATTGCTGCTAAAACAAAAAAATTAAATGCAGAGTGTCTACAACTTAACATTGCAATAATCAAGAGACAAACAAAGTTACCTGACGAAGAAAGAAACAGGAAAATGTGACCCATGTTTTGAGAAAGAAATCCTAAGGTAGCTTACCTTTTGGAGTTAGCAGATGAATATTTAAATCGGCTATTTTAAATATGTTCAGTGATATGAAGAAAAATAGGTTCAGAATTAATGAAAAGATGGGACATTTCAGCAGGAAATAGAAACCACAAAAAAGGATTTAAAATTAAAATTTTTTTTTCCATCCTAGTGTAGTGTCTGTCCCTCTTTCCAAGAGATCTGTCCTTTCCTGTTAGAAATATCATCAGAATGATAAACAGCTGAATTTCCTTAGAAGTATGACTTGTTCTGTAATTACCTAGAGCTTATTTCTCCATTCTGTGCCTTTTAGCTCCTTGTTCTTCACCTCACCTCTGGCTCTTGCTAAAGTAGAATTTAGAGTCACCAACATCTTTTTAAATCAATAACAACAACAGTAAACTTGTAGGTCAGCTTTGAGGACACCACGCTGTATAGTTTGCTCTCCTGGTGCTTACATTCTAATGGAGTAAAATAATTTAATGCAGGGATTCTCAACTTTGGCGACTTGGAAACACTTGGCAAGTATTTTTTTTAATGCCTGGGTTCCTCCCAGAGATTCTAATTTGGGGGATCTGGGGTGCGGCCCAGACAACAGCATTTATTAAAAGCTCCCCAGACAATTCCAATGGGCAGCCAGTGTTGGTAGCCACCAATTTAACGTGTTACCCATCAAAAAAATTAAGAAAAGGATGTTTGGGGCAAAGGAATTATCAAAGGAATATATCCTGAATGTGAAATTTCAGACATTGTGGCTTTTACATAAAGGAGATAGTTTGGAGTTTAGAGATGAAAGTCCTTCTGTCACCCCTCAGTTTACACAGTGTAGCAAGTGAAAGTTTTGTTGATGGCTAAGGTCAACTTGACCCCAAAGCTTTCTGATCAAAATTCCGCTTATATCCTGACCACAGATTATATGGTCACATTAGTTACCATTTACTAAGTGCTACTGGCACGTTATCTTATTGGATTCTCACAAGGATATTGTGAGGTAGGCATTCTGATTTCCACTTCACTGACGGAGAAACAGAGAGGGCAAGCCACATGCTGGAGCCCACATAGCTCGGAAGGGAGACAGCCAGTTCTTACATCCCAGGGGCCAAACGAGTGGTGCTGAGCAGAGGGGTCTGTGGAAAGCAACCGGGGTATAACTCCCAGACCCACTCAGCCCGGAGGCTCTGCAGACCCCGGTCCATGCTGCAGCCTAGGTAGGGGCGCTGCTTTTGTATCCTGAGTTGTACTACCCTAAATTAAAAATAAACCCTCTCGGGCTTCCCTGGTGGTGCAGTGGTTGAGAGTCCGCCTGCCGATGCGGGGGACACGGGTTCGTGCCCCGGTCTGGGAAGATCCCACATGCCGCGGAGCGGCTGGGCCCGTGAGCCATGGCCGCTGAGCCTGTGCCTCCGGAGCCTGTGCTCCGCGACGGGAGAGGCCACAACAGTGAGAGGCCCGCATACGGCAAAAAAAAAAAAAAAAAAAGCCCTCTCTTCCTTCTCCTGGAACATTAGCAGCTTTTCCATCCTTCACTCTCTTCTCAGAAATGAGAGTTGAAGAAAGACACTGTATTGCACACTTCCTTTCCCCTGTCACCTGCTCTGTTGAGGCCACCAGAGATATTCGCGGCTGAACAAAATCAGTAAGCGACTGACGTGTGTCTTTGTGGTTACCATCCCCTTTTTCTGTGCTCTTTCTTTCCCTTTGTGGAATCTAGAACCTTTAGGCTTTTTTTTTTTTTTTTGTTTTTTTGCGGTACCGGGCCTCTCGCTGTTGTGGCCTCTCCCGTTGCGGAGCACAGGCTCCGGACGCGCAGGCTCAGTGGCCATGGCTCACGGGCCCAGCCACTCCGCGGCATGTGGGATCTTCCCGGACCAGGGCACGAACCCGTGTCCCCTGCATCGGCAGGCGGACTCTCAACCACTGCGCCACCAGGGAAGCCCAACCTTTAGGCTTTTTAAGCAAAACTTTCTCTCAGGAAAGGGTAGGGTCAATCCATTACACTACAGTGTGAATGACTGATAGAGTCCCACGTGCTGCCTTTCCCAGGGACAGTCACATTTTAACAAGGGGACAAAGAGTTCAGTTTGGGAGTCCGATCCATGTGGACTTGACTCTCAGGCTGCCGACTGGTTATGTAATGTTTGGCAAGTAACCTAACCTGTCTTAGTTTCAATTTCCTCATCTCTAAAAAGGGAAGAACACCTCAGAGGGCTGTGGTGAGGATTAAGAAGATTTGAGAATGCACCTAGCATGGTGCCTGGCATGTAGTAGGTGCCTATTAAAGGTCTGGTCCCTTTTCCTTCCACGTCAGTGGCAGAAGTGATGCGTCTGTTGGGCAGGAATGAAAGTGCTTGGGGCTCTGTTGTTTTGGAGATCCCTCAATAGCAGATGGCCTCGGACATCCTCTGTGCCACAGGCTACACAAGTCGTTGTTGAGGAACACACTGAACTTTCCCCACTGTGAGTCACACACACACACACACACTCACACTCCATTGTTGTGTGACACAGATGATTTCATGTAGGCAGGCTGGGACTGTATTTCACATCCAGGCTTCTCATCAGCCCTTCCTTTCAATCCTGAAGCTTGCCTGGAAACCTAGTTGTGAACGTTCATATCTCACCTCTGATGCACTAAGTGTTTGGATACATTTTGGACAAAACAGCTACCTCTCGGTCCTTCTTTCTACAGAGGTTGAAATGCAGCTCCTCTGAATGAAAAACTAGCGGCTGTGTTCACAAAGAACATGGCTGAAATGCAAATACACTTCGGAGTTTGTGCCTTGATGGCATGGTGCTAAAAGGTGACTGTTATTAAAGAACAATGCAAAGCCGCTAATTACCAAGCTTTCACAGAAGCTTTGTGCACAAGCTTGACTTTCATTATCTGTCTCTGTCATCCCTGTAAAACAGCCCATTAGACTCTCTACTAAGGCAGAGAAACCAGCTGACAACGGAAAGGGAGTTGTTTAATTGCTATTACCTTTGCAAGTTTGAAGTGCATTTTTTCCCGCATAATTGTTTCCAGGAAAAGAAACCTGGATTTGAGGACTAGGTTGGATGAGAGAAGGACTGAGATGGAGCTGGCTCCTGCATCAAAATTCCTCCGATACCACAGATCCTGCCCAGTTACAGTAGGCTTCTGACTTCACCTCGACTGGGTGTACCCTTCCAGGCTTGAAGCCACAGTGATCTGGGTTCAAAGCCCAGTGAGGCCACTTATAGGATGGTAGACCTTGGCAAGTCATGTAATCGCTCCACACATCAATTGCCTCACCAGTAAAATCAGCAGAATGATAGTGATCCAAGGGTCTTTGTGAAGGTAAACAGAATTTATATAAGGTACCATCACATTGTGCAGAGGAGAGTCAACAGATGCTACTGCCCTTTTCTCTCTGTATGCACCCAAATGTCGTTGGTCCAGAGCAATTACATTTGCTGAAACCAAATGAAGTGGCCATTAAGGGCAGCTTTGGAAGCAGAGAGAAGTCACAGAGGGAAAATACCCTCAGGGGTGTGTGTGTGTGTGTGCGTGTGTGTGTGTGTGTGTGTGTGTGTAAGACCCAGCTTTTGAAACTCAAGGTATAAACTATAAAAACTCCAGTACATTTGAAAAGCGACCTTATGGCAAAGTGTACAAGCAGGAGGCCCAACTCCAGCACTAAAAAGGGATACCATTTACCTGGCCTGGCGGTGTTTACTCCCTTCAAACGTCATGTTCATAGCAGAGGATTTGATGAGTTAATTCAACCACGTCAAGTCATTAAATACCTTGCGGAATAAATAACAATGGGTCACGCGTTTCTGAGACATGTTTTCTGGGCTCTTTTTTTTTTAAACCAAAGTAGTCTTTCCTGGCTCCTGAACACAAGCCGTCCTCATCTATTTCCTAAGATAATCCATTATAAATTATGACAGGCTCCGAAGGGTCTGGCGGGCAGCGCGGCCCGATCTGCTGCCCAGGTCTCACTTTTCTGTCCTTGTCATCTCCGACAAGCTCCATGCGTGACCGGTCAGGAGATGGCTAATTCTAGTCCACACATTTTTCAGATGAGCTTCATTTTATTTTTAATTTCCCCACAAATGCACGCCAGGCACAGATTTCAACAGTTACAGACATAGCTCTCTAATCTGTGCCGCCCTTCCGTAGCTCAGACTACCAAATGAATTAAGGTCCAGTTACATATAAAAGTGATTATGATCAGCGAAATGTCTGCCCAGAGCGGCCCTCCCCCGAAAAGGGCGATTCGTGAGTCTGACACTCCCCTTTGGCCATCCCGGGGCCATGAACTGTACGATAAAAATGACCCCACCAACCACCTTCTGAAACCTACGCTCCCTTCAGATCTTATAGCTCGGGGGCCTCTGGCCACCAAGGAGCAGAGAAATAAATTGTTTTCTTGTGTTGGGTGAAATTTATTTGTTTTCTGTCTTCATCTGACAAGATTTCAGGAGAGCTGACCTGATCCTTTTGAAAACTTCCTATTTCACGTCTACTGGCACCTGGCTTTCTCTTAGAGGCAGACGACTTCTTGCAAATCCTAACAATTGAGGGACAGGACTCGACATCATTGTAGGATTCCTGTTAGGCTCATCCAGGCATTTCTCAGGGCAGTTCAGGGCTGTTTTCCCCTTAAATGGTCAGCGGCCAGGAGCACATGAGGTAAACACTGCACCGAGAGTATAAAATTAACTCAGGACCAGGCAGCAAAGGAATAAAGGCCACCTCTCTGCTCACAAAGGGTTTATAGCCTACTTCAGGGAAGAGGAAATATTCCAAAGGATGCATTTACTTATGGTACTTTATCGTCGCATCTTGCTAAGCTAGGGAGTTGTTTACGAGGCTGAGAGAACAAGGACTAGTGTAGCAGAAAGAGTTTTTATTAGGGACCCAGGAGCTGGATTTGGCACCAGAGAAGGATGTGATCTTGTATACTTCAGTGCCTCTCTCTGGGAGTTGGTTCCCACAAATGTAAACTCTGTTATATCCGGGGCTTCTGTGACAAGTGGTGACAGAGCTAGGGAAATCTGGAAAGCCTTCCTCATTGGAGTTTTTAGAACAATGATCACAAAGGCATAACCAGGCTGATCCTGTGGGGAGATCTCAGTAGCCCCCGAATCATGCCTCTTTTGTGGATTTTTCCAACTTGCTGTGCAGACCCCAAAGTGGGTGAGGCAAAGTCTACTCAAACCATGTGATACAGTTCTTGTCCGGGTGGAACCAAGTTTATAAACGGTCCAACAAGCTCTACCAGATCTGAACCCCAAGCGGAGCAAGAGAGAGGAAAGGCTGCCCTCACCGGCAGAAGCCGCATTATACCCGCTCCCCTACACCTGCCAGGCCAGGACCCAAGTGCCCTCAGGGACAAGCCAACCTTGGTAGCCACCCAACTTGAGAATCTTTTGAGCTCTTCCTGTCGCCATGCCCCACCCCATCCCATTCCACCCTGGCCTCTTTTTTCTCCTCCCTGGCAGCCACTCTGTTTTCAGATGTTTACCCTGAGTTAGAACCTCAGTGGCCGGCCTGAGGCCTGGGGGAGGGAGGAGGGAGAGTGCCCAGAAAGAGAAATGCCTCTGGGAGGCATCTAGGGGGCATCAGATGGTTGCCTACTCTTTCTCTTGGTGTCTGGCAGACTGTGCGTGCGTGTGCGTGTGTGTTTTCACTGGCTGACAGTGGTCTGTCTCTCTGGCTTGTAACGGCCTTAATCCTAGATTAGCCCAAGTCGGATGCCTTTTTTTGGGAACGCTCATCTCTGAATGCCCCATCTCAGTGGTCTCTATTTGATCAGGACATCCGGATTTTGTAACATCATTTTACAACCATTCCCCCAACCCTGATTCCATCCTTCGGAGCTCTGAGGACATGTAACTAGAAGCCACTCCAGTTACTCTCCCCCTCTGCGGTGGACCCGTGTCACCTGCCGCCCTGGCATCATCACCCAGGCATGCACTGTCACACTCCCAACCGGAATGTCAGCTTGCTGTTTGAGATTCACACCGACACTGGGTCCCCAGAGGGCCCCTCCAGGAGCCAGGGCGGCCTGCGCTTGGGAACACATAAAAGCACAGGAGTCCCCTGGCTTTCTGGCAGCACTTCAAGCGCTTGCCCAATGAAGAGATCTTGACAGCATACTTGTAAACTCCACAGGCCCCAGGGGCTCAAACACCACGATATTTTATGCTCGCGGGGTGGACAGCCAAAATAGTTGGGTTGTTATGCAGACGTGGGTCTCTTAGTCAGGGCCAGCATTTCTGACACCTGTTAATTGGCATTTGAGAGAGCTGAGTCGAGGAGGTTGGGGGCCTTTGGAGCAGCTGCTGGCCTGTACCTGAACAGCAGGGAGTCCTGTAAAGGTTTGGCCCACCAATGGGGGTGGGGAGCTTCCCGAGGGGGGGAATAAGCAAGTGAGTCCCAGCATTGCCAGAAAGGATCATCAGAGAAGGAAGAAAATAGGAAGGAGGGTGAGAAGAAAAGAGACCAAGAGGGAAAGAAAAAAATAGAGAGGGCGGGTATTTTTAGATTTGCTAGCATAGGGCTTTGTGCTGTGGCGCCCTGGTCCCTGTTTCTGCAGCACCAGTTCTCCTGGCCCAGGTTAGGACAAGCGCTCCTTCCCCGCCGAGGCTGTAGACCCACCCACGTTTCAAGGTCAGCTGCAGGACCACCAGCCCCACGAGCCTCCTCTGGAAACCCCCACGCCCAGCCCTCTCTTCCTCCCGCGTGCTCTCACCCTCACGCACAGTTCAGCACTCCCCCACTCTCCCTGTGCACCTTGTGCTCCTTCCCTAAATGGCCCCCTCACCCGGAGGTTCCCTCCTTGGCATCATAATGGAGACTTTCTTTGGCCCTTGCTGCCCTAGACTCACAGTGGATTTTCTGTTTCCACAGCTGGATGGCTGTGCTCCCTCTTCTTCTCTTTAGTTCCAGGCTTTCTGCTTCAACTTCCAATTGAAAGCCCCCGCTCTGTCCCCACATAGCTTCAAGCTGACCTCGGGGCCCTGTGAATCTTCTTCCCTGTTCCTATCTCAAGGTTTGGGTGGTCCACAGTTCAACCTGAGGTGAGACTAGGTTTAAATGACTGAGTAAACATCATTTCTGTATTTCATCATGAACACACACACATGTCCAGAACGTCCCTATTTGTGAACTGACTTATCTTCCAAAAGTCAGCTTATAAATTAGTGGTTTGAATCTGGAAGTCCATAGAAACAATATTATAAATGAATTCGTTCATTCATTCATTCAACAAATACATCTGAACAAAAGGCAGTCACTGTGCTGACCAACCTGTGGGGAACAAAAAGCCCTTGTCCTCAAGGGGCGTATTTCCTGGTCAGGGGAGACAGATAACCCACAAATAAACAAGTAAACTATATATGGCAGATGGTCCTAAGTGCCATTGAAAGGAATACAACAGGGAAAGGGAATAAGGAGTACTGGAATGGGGCTGGGATTATAAATAGGGTGGCCTGGGAAAGCTATTTGAGGGAAAACTGAAGGAGAGAGAGAGGGCGAGGAAAATCCGGACTCAAGGCAAGAGCGAAGTTGGTCTGTTCAAGGACCAACAAAAGGCCAGAGTAGCTAGAGCCCAGTGAGCACTGGAAGTGAAATATACTGGTTGGTTTCTCGGCCAGCCCACTGGTGGTCAATTTAGCTGTAATTCTAATTCAATGCAAGACACATTTACTGGGTGCTGACTCTCTGCCAGGGGTTAGGGCTGAGACTCATTCTCTTGACTTCCATAACCATGGCTCTCTGGGAGTATCTCTTTGGAGTATCAGCTAGGGGTGCAAGAGACTACAGAGCCCACTCAGGGTAGCACAGTGGGCAGGCAGATGAGAGGCAATGCCCAGTAGACAAAACCTCCCTCCTGGAGGCAATGTGGTCGTTAGAACCATCTCTCAATTTGCTTGTAGACCAGACGGCTTCAGTCACCTGGGGTGACCAGCCGCCTCTTGGTTTGGAAACCTAGGCACTTGATTCATTGCTGAGTGTTGGTTTTTGTCCGTAGACATGTTATATAATATAACCCTCCTGATCTTTGATTTCCTGGTAGTGATAATGACTGCTTCACCTCTTTTGTGAAAAATTAGATGAGGTTAGTGTCCATAACAGAGCCTTGTAAAACAGAACAGCCTACTGATCTGAGTCGTCATGATTTTTAGAGCAGTCACTCTGTCTTCTACATCAGGGAATTAAGGGGAAAAGGGCTCAGGTACAGATACCTTCTGATGACACCTTCATATATGGAAATATCTGTTAAGTTTTATGTTGGCTGTCTAATCTCTGGAAAAGGTGATGAGGGTGGGCAGTTTCAAGATGGTGAATAACCCTGCTAAAAGGTCCAGGTGGGAGAAGAAACAGGTTGATGAAAGAGAAAATTGCCTAACTCTAGGGGAGGTTGTGGAGTAGAATCTGAAGAAAGGTATATAGTTCATCTCAACAATGACAAGCAAGTGGACAGACCCAAACAAATCATTGCAGAGGTAAAATCACATTTCCCCTCTGGGCACTGCTGTTTTCTCTCCATTTCCCTGCATCCTCCAGTCCCCATTTCCCACAATGTTTAAGCTGCTCAAATAGCCCACGTCTCACTACCCATCCAATCCCTCCCACATCTGCCTGCCTTCCCTCCAGTGCCCTTTTGAATGGGGGCACTCTATGTAGGAAGGAAACTTTCTAGTGACAGAGAACTCATTTCCTTATTATAAGGCAAGCTGTACGTTCTGGAGAACCCCTATTATTGGAATGTTCTTTCTTAAACTCACTTAAAATCTGCTTCCCTGTGATTTTTACTCCTAGGTCCTGGGTCACCCTCTGAGGGACTCAGAGGCATCCTGACTAACTCTTCTTCCAAGACACAGCTTTTCAGATATCTGAAGACAGGTCCCTTTCTCACTACCCTAACCCCAACACGTTCAGTTTAAGATTTTCTCCTTATCTTTGGTGTACTTTAATTTTGCCATGAAATATTTTGTTTTGTTTTTTAAATGCTGCCTGTATACAGTATGTGCTTTTAATCTGAAATTTCATGACTTTCTTCCGTTCTTAAAAATTCTTAGCCATGACTTCTTTAAGTATTGCTTCTCCCCCAGTCACTCTTTTTCTTTCATTGAAATGATTATATATGTGTCAGAACCTTCTCAATCTACCTTCCCCGTCTGTCTCTTACAACTCTTTCATATTTATCTCTTTGTCTTTCTGAGCTGTGTTCTGAGTGAATTCCTCAGAACTGTCTTCCAATTCACAAATTCTCTCTTTAACTATGACCAATGTAGTGTTTACCCAATATTGTTTTATTTGCTCGTATCTATATATTTTAATTCCCTATTATTCCACAGCAGCTGAACTCCAGTCCACCTCTTTCTGCTCCAGAATTTGGCTTCCAGCCATGGAAAACTTTATCTTTCTATTAAATATGAATTGCACAAAAATGTCTACCTTAATTTATAGTACAGCTTTTCCTTTTAATGTTCTCCTTTTATATTCTAGTTGCTCTGGTTATCTTTTCAGAATAATAATGGCCTCAAAATGGGAACTTAACTCTCTGTCTTGACCTTCCCCCTGTAGTCCTTGAACTGACCTCATACGCCTGATCTCCTGAGCTTTCCTTATCAGGATCCTATCCTCTGCATTCATTCAGTGATCCCCAGAACTGAATGCAGAATCGTCCAGAGCATGCTTGGAAAGTCAGTCTTAAAGACAGAGAACACTTAGCAAACAGGATTCTAACAACTCATGTTCTTTTACAGACGCATCTATAAAAGGATATAAGGAAGACACTAGATAAATTTCTTTGAGGCAGTTAATGAGTAGGCCTAAACTATGCAGGGCTCAGGGCCATCTGTAGGGTCTGCAGCCCTTAGTAAATAATGCTTCTTGATCCAGGGGAAATCAGGCCAAATTCCAGGTAAGAAGCCTCAAAGGGGAAAAGAAGTTGTCAAAGGCCAGTGGGAGGGAGTCTGTGGAAACAGGAGGGCCAGCCATGCTTTGGCTTTGGAGATAATAATGGTTCAAACTGACTGAATGAAGCATTTCTTTATGGGCCTCAGGTACTTCTTGACACCATATGGATTCCCTTCCATCTTGTCTAATTGTCACTCCGTCATGGTCTGACCATTGGTAAGGTTTTCTGGAGAGCATAAGCAAAGCTTTTCTACTCAGAGGGAGTGAGTTCTCCTTGTTTTCAGCAGAAGGATGGTCTTGAAAGGAAAAGGTGACCACAGGTCATTATGACTGGTTTTCTCTTTTTCAGAAACCTCAGGTGAAGCCATCGGATGTAAGAGCATAAAGTGCCAACAATTATTAGCCCTCTTCAAAGTAGTCTGTGAAATTGTCTGCCGAAAAGACCATGAGTTCTTGATTCCGAGCTTTTGAAATCTCAGCTTTATCGTGTGCTAGCTGTGCAGTGTTGGGGTGGTTTCTTAATCCCTCTGGGATTCAACTTTTGTTAAATGGGATAGTGATACTACATTTTTAGAAATGTGGATTAAAGGAAATAATGCATATAAAGGGCACAGAATAAGTGTTCAGTAAAAATTGTTGGCACCCCTTCCCTTGATTGGGTGTCATTTGACAGAACTGTATGAGGAAGGAAGATGAAAAGCATGAAGGGGATTGTTAAGGATGGAGGGGTTGTTTAGAATGGAGAGGACTGTTAAGGGCTTTTGCAAAAGAACCTAAAGCCACTTTGGCCTTCAGTAGTTGACAGAATCTAGTGGTAAATTTTGATCGCCTCCAACAGTTAGGGGTGGGTGGAACTCCATGTCTTCTTCCTCCACAGCCTGGCTCCCTGGTGGTAGGCAACAAGAAAAGCAAGTCTCGCACCCCATTCTACCACATTTTGATATTGATCAGCACTGAGGTCCCCAAACAATCATGTCAGCCGATCCATAAGCTCGGGATGACCCCACTCTCAGTCCTTTTAGGCAATCTGATAAGCACACTGCATGAAGGATTTACCCCAAGCGAGCCAAGGCAAATGCATCAAACGTTCTGACAGCAGAATCAGCACACATATCTTCTACCAAGTGTGGGGTACAGAGGATAAATGAAGCTCCAGGTCAAGAGCAGCCCTCTGAAGGTGGTAGATCACCAGAATCATGCAAGGGAAGACATGCCTTTACACATTTTCTAGGCAATCATTTATTCTGAACACCATTTACTTCACCAGTGAAAAAATATTTCGCCATCCTGTATGCTAATTAACCAATTCTCAGATACAGGTTTAGATCAGGAGAGCTGAAGTGTTTTATGTCCTTCTTCTGTGGTGTTCATCTCTGAGTATGTCTCCAATGTTCATGAATGTCGATTATAGTTAACTTGCACTCACCATACACATCATGTTGTCTACGCTGAAGTGTTTTAAGGGACATTACAGGCACTATAACAAGGACAGTTAGGCAGAAGACTGTAAAATCTAAATATAGGAAATTACAGTCACTTGTTCAGACAGAGGAACAAACAACACTCTCTTTCTCAGATCTGAATGATTTCCATTTCCTGGCTTGTTTATCATAATCCCTCTTTTGGCCAGGAAGTCACTCAGTTCCCACTCAAATTTGCTCATTCCACCACCATCCCACCCAGTCTCCAAAGGCATTTTTGATATAAAGATTTTCATAGAAACCTGAAGCTTCAGTGCTAGGACAGCAGGACTCTATTAAAACTTTAATATATACATATGTATTTGCATTTCTTTCAAACTCAGGTTTGTTCAGTGCAGCTGGATAGCTAACATTCCACCTTAGATAATACTATTCTCAGCCCCTAAACTTCTTTAACTTTTCCCAGCAAGTTTGGCAGAAAGACTCTGGGCTTCATCTGCTGGCAGATTTTGATCAAAGGGTGGGGTGCCGGGATTCAGGAGGCCAGCACACACACACACTGGCCTTGGAGCCTAGCCAGAAGTTAGAGGGACACAAGCAGGGTGTACTTGCCACTCTCCCCTCACGGTGTAACCAAACAGCCTCCACTGTATCACTTGTTTGGCTGCTTAATGTGAAGACCACACTGGATTAAGAGCCAGATGTCTGGATTCAAGCTCCAGCTCTGTCATCGGTCGGCTGTGTATGTTTGGGTAAATCATCTGATGCTTCTCAAGCCCAATTTCCTAAACTGTCAAATAGGGCTAGTGAGTGCACGCTGACTCACAGGGTGGTCATTAGACCCAATGGCAGACTGTGCAGATTTAGCTTCGGAAATTATAAAGTGTTCAACGGGTGCAAAGAAGTACTTGTATCCATCATGCACATACATGTTTGTATGTGAACAAACATACATGATTGTTTCATGTGAACATACCTGATCTTTACAAGTAGACTGTATGATTCTAGAAAGGGGAGGCTACAAACTATGTATCTTTGCAGTACCTAACACAGGGTCACGTGCCTACTGACACTTAATGGGTAAATGGAAGAATGAGATTCCAATAGTATGGGAAAAAGACAAGGACTTGGCTATATCATATACCTAGGAAGAGTATTCAATATCATTTATTCAATAAAAAGTTATTGAAGACCTGCCATGTCCAAAGTCTTGTGTAAGGCTTTGAACGTAGATGAGTGGCCTCTACCTTCAGGAAATTAAGTGGAATAAAGTGCTAAAAGGGCTAAGAGGAGCGTCTGTACTGAACACGATGGGAACACAAGGAAGGGCTTGGCCAATTCTACCCCATTGGGGGTTGAGGGTGGAAATGAGAAGAGGAAGGAAGAGCTTCATACAGAAGCTGAGGCATGAGCTATGTTTTGAAAGATAAGTGGGTACGTGACATTTGGGGACTCAAAATGCCCGGGTACTGTGTTCCACAGGGAAAATGTGAACAGAACCAGCAAGAGAGCAGGGCTAAAGGCTTACAAGTGGTTTGTAGGGCCAGAGAGTAAGGAGCAAGGGAGGAGTGGTTAGATAGAGGTGAAACTAGAAAAGGAAATCTTTCCCACTCTGTTTCTAAGAAAGGGGATTTTCCCCACACACTCTCCTGACTTCTCTCCATTCTTGGGGAGGTGCAGTGACTTCTCTGACGGGTAAATTGGAGAATAGAGAGCATGTATTCTGCTCAGCCCTGTCCTTCTTCTTCCTTTTGGGATCCGGAATGTCTGCCACATGGAAATCTGCTTCTCTGTGCGCCAGTCTGCATGCCTGGGGCCTGCGTGCAGGAATCTGCCTAATTGGGGGTCAGCTGGCAGGCCCCTTGGCTCTCTTACTAAGCTATATTCTCCACTTTAGCCTTGATCAGTAGTGTAGGTGATGTTCCAGCCATGTTTGCACCTTTCGTTTGATTTTGCAATTCGTCCAGAGCCCACATGGGGAAGAGGGATATGCTTTGCATTGGGTGCCCCACCAGGTAGATAGGGGCCGGACCATGGAGGGCTTGGAATGGTCTGCCTACCAATTTAGAATGTTGTGAACCAAAGGGTCCCTGCTACAATGAGCGTGGGATGAGAGGACCTGTAGAGGGAAACAATTAATGTAGACTTTGTAGGAAAAGCATGGATCTGAGTTAGAATTGGGAGCCACCTGGGCTCTGGATGACTTTGGGCAGGTCGCTTAAATCTTCCAGGTCAGTTTCCTCATCTGTAGAATGAGTTGGTTTATAAAAATCTCTAACGGCCCTCTCAACTTATATAAACTTAGATCAGGGAGGATTTCCTAACAGGAGGAAGTTTTGAACACTGGAGCAGGTCAAACCACGTGGCAGGCTGTGGAATGGCTTTCTTTGGAGGTCTTGAAGAAGCGGCTGGTTTAGCATCCCATTTAGATAAGCAATTTAATTTGTATATGCCAGGTACTCTATCACAAGAGTTATGTGAACTCTCTTATTTAATTCTCATGCCAACGTGTGAAATAGAGACTATTATCAGTCCTCACTGACATTCAAGGAAACAGAGACTTGAAAGAGTTAAATAACTTTCCCAGGAGCCTACAACTAGTAAGCGCCAGTGCTGGGCTTTGAACTTGGGCGGTCTGGCGCCACGGCTCCACCCTCCAGCACTCCACTGCACCACCTCCGTGCTGAGAGGCAGGTCTGGGTCCTTTCCCAAAAGCCCATCATGATCCATGGTGTCTCTGGAGGGACCCAGTTTGCAGCATCTCAGACATGTGCAAAAAGCAGGTGCTTGGCTAGTGAGAGAAACCAAACTCTTTTGGCTCTCTCGTAGCTCTATGCCCTCGCTTTTGACATTCAGGGGTGAGAAGCACTTGTTTGGCAATTAATAATACACCGCCTTGTCACAGCTCTTTATTGATGTCTTTATTGTTGTTCAGTTTCTACGTGCTTATGATTTGTCTCCTTCCTTAATACTGATGGCATAATTGCCACCTGTCAGGCACTGTTCTACATGCCTCGAATATGTTATTCCATTTAACACTCACAACAATCCTTCAAGGAAGGTACTATTATTATCCCCAATTTACAGCTGAGAAGACTGAGGCACAGAGGGAAGAATGCTATTATATCGCCAGTAGAACATAGACACTGACGGCGTATACCAGCTCTTCAGTAAATATTTGCAAATGGATTGACTAATCAAGGTTCATTTATTTCAAAGATTCCCTTTGCCCAGGTCTTTCCATAGTCTTCATTTATTCTCTACTTAGCTCTATCTTTTCTATAAGCTCTATCTGTTCTTTTATTGGCTGTGTCTAAGATGCTGATTGAAAACAGAAGCAGCCTTCCAGGTGTGGGACATTCCTAAATACCTGTTCTAGAGGACCCTGGGGAAGCCACAGGAGCCTCCCAATCCAGAATACACACAACGCCTTAAACTCAATAATTATGCATCAATTGACTAACTTATTGATGGTATGTTGGTTTGCTTCACGATCTGCTGGTGAACATGTTTGTTCATTCTTTCATGAATTTCAGGTCTGAGAGTTAGAATTTTTCTTGCCTTTTTTGTTTTTCATTCATCTGAATTTTGGCTTAAAAGTAGAAATAGGAGAAACTAAAATCAGCAGAATGAGGGCTGCATGGAGTAGATATGCTTTTCTGAACTGGTGTGTGTGTGTGTGTGTGTGTGTGTGTGTGTGTGTGTGTATGTGTGTGTGTGTTTACATGTATATACATATTCTGGAAGGTGGCTGGGGCCTGGGGCAGGGGGGAACCTCTCCTCTCTATCTCTTGATGTCCTGTAAACTGTGTCAACTCCAAAGCCACAATTTCTATTTTTACATTGGGCTCTGACAATAAATAGTCAGATTTTTATTTTATTTTACATGGGTCTTCTCCAATGGCGATGCACCCACTTTGGACACACTGTCTACACTAGCATTACACTTCGCAAACCAACCCAACCTGACTATAGCTGGGACAATCTGCAGTGGCAGCAGCAGGAATTCACATAAATCAGATGCTAGTCAGGTGTGGAAGCTGAGGTTGACTGATCCTGTGTGCCCACCACCTCTTGTATCCTCACTTGTTTAAACCCCTTGTGGACAAAATCAAGTTTCCACGAGAAGAGTTAAACAAGAATGAACACAAGAGGCTCTTTGCCTCTTCACTTCCGACCCTTCTTTGGTGAACACTCTGCTCCAAAATTGCAGTTAGAAAAATCTCAAATTCAACCTTGGGCATGTTTCTTTTGGCTTCACTTGTGACATGTCTCTAAATAAATGTTAGCGTTTTGCAGCTTTGAAAAATACCAGAAGTAAACATTTCTCCATAAAACCCAGGAAATTCTCAGTATTAGAGCATGAGCCATAACTCTGACTCTTTACTGGAGAATGAGTGTGCACGGCCTCCCTCCAGTGCATGCTTAGGCCTCTCCAGATCGGGTGGTGCAGGTGGCCATCTGGATAGAATCAGTATCAGCTCAGCAACAAGTCCTGTGAAGACCCCAGCTTTCAATTTTCTAACAGGAGACTCACATTCTCCACCTGAACTGACTGGTGTGAAGAAAATATGGCTACACTGAATGTACCTAAGGAAAGGTAATGCTCATCCACACATTCCTGTGGTACAGATGGGAGCTACGTTGTAACTTCCCACACGCAATCCACAATAGTGAGATCTGGTCATGCAATCTATGACTTTCCCTGGATAGGTAGTAAACATAGTTCATCTATGTTAAGATCAAGGGTAGGCAAAAAAAATATGAAGAAGCATTTCACAGAGGAGGAAACATAAATGGCTACTAAACATATGACAAAATGAATTATCATGGTGGTTATCAGGGAAATGCAAGTGAAAACTACAACAGGTTACCATTTTTTGCCATTAGATGGGGTATAAAATGACACTAAGTGATGGTATGGATGTTGAACAATGGGAAATCTTATACCCTGCTGTTGGGAGTATACACTGGTTCAGTTACTTTAGAGGAAAATTTGGCATTATTTAGTCACGGTGAAGATGCGCATCTCCTTTGCCTTCAGTAGTCCACTATTAGAACAAGTCTCACACGAGTGCAAAGGAGATATGTACACGGACATCTGGATAAGATTACTGGTTAAAACAAAACAATGGAAACAACTCAACGTCCATCAACAGTGCATAAATAAATGGTGGTGCCTTCTTATAATGAAGTACTATATAGGGGTGAAAATGAACAAGAGCAACATGCATCAACATGGATGAAGGCCACAAACGAAAAGTAAGAGAACAGAAGCCATTTGTAGACTAATAAATACAGTATGATATTACTGATACATAGTTAAAACAGGCAAAATACCACATGTTTCTCAGGGATCCACATATGTGCATATAATAAAAGTGTAAAGACATGCATGAAAATGAAAAGCACAAAATCAGGATGGTGAGTTGTTCTGGGATGGAGAACACACATGTTCTGGGATGGGAAGGATACACAGAAAGTTATCTATTATTTTGATAACTTGTATTTCTTAAGCTGGGTGGGTATTCATTATATTCTTCTTTATATCATTTTGTATGCCTTAAATATTTTATAATACACTTAAAAAATATTCCTTTGAGATGCCAAAGAATTGCAGAGCTAGAAAGGCCTTAGAAATCATCTAGTTCAACAATCTCCCTTTAAACATGATGACAAATAACTAAAATCAGAAATGGAAGAGGAGGCATTGTAACTAATGGCACAGAAATAAAAAGGAATATAAGAGACTACTATAAACAATTATACGCCAACAAATTGGATAACCTAGAAGAAAGGATACATTCTTAGAAACACACAAACTATGAAGACTGAATCAGGAAGAAACAGAAAATCTGAACATACCTATAGCTAGCTAGTAAGGAGATTGAATTAGTAATCAAAAACCTCTCAACAAAGAAAAGTCCAGGACCGGATGGCTTCATTGAATAATTCTACCAAACATTTAAAGAAGAATTAGTGTCAATCCTTCTCAAACTCTTCCAAAAAAATGAAGAGGAGGGAATACTTTCAAACTTCTTTTACAACGCCAATATTACCCTGATACCAAAGCCAGACAAAGAGACTAAAAGAAAAGAAAACTACAGACCAATATCCCTGATGAATATTGATGTAAAAATCCTCAACAAAATATTAGCTAACCAAGTTCAATAGCACATTAAAAGGATTATACACCATAACCAAGTGGCATTTATCCCTTGGATGTAAGGCTGGTTCAACATACAAAAATCAATGAATGTGGGCTTCCCTGGTGGCACAGTGGTTGGGAGTCCGCCTGCCGATGCAGGGGACACGGTTTCGTGCCCCGGTCCGTGAGGATCCCACATGCCGCAGAGTGGCTGGGCCCGTGAGCCATGGCCGCTGGGCCTGCACGTCTGGAGCCTGTGCTCTGCAGCGGGAGAGGCCACAACAGTGAGAGGCCCGAGAACAAAAAAAAAAAAAAAAAAAAAAAAAAAATCAATGAATGTAACACATTACGTTGATAGAATAATAGACAAAATTTACATGATCACCTCAACTGATGCAGAGAAAGCATTTGACATAATTAAAAATCCTTTTTTGATGAAAACATTGAACAGACTATGAATAGAGGGAAACTACATCAACATAATAAAGGTCATACACTAAAATCCTGTATAGCTAACATCATACTCAACAGTGAAAAGCTGAAAGCTTCTCCTCTAAGATAGAAAAAGGACTAATATCCACTCTTGCCATTTCTATTCAACATAGTACTGGAAGTCCAAGCCAGAGCAATTAGGCAAGAAAAATAAATAGAAGGCATTCAAATTGGAAAAGAAGAAGTAAAATTATCTGTTTGCAGATTACATGATCTTATATGTAGAAAACCCTAAAGATTCCACAAAAAACAAAATTGTTAGAATTAATAAACTAATCCAGCAAAGTTGCAGGATATAAAACCAGCACTCAAAAATCAGTTGCATTTTTATGCAACAACAGTGAATGATCCAAAAAGAAAATTAAGAAAACAATAACATCAAAAAGAATAAAATACCCTGGAATAAACTTAACCAAGGAGGTAAAAGACTTGTACACTGAAAACTACAAAACAGTGATAAAAGAAATTAAAGAAAACACAAATAAGTGGAAAGAAATCCCATGTTCATGGATTGGAAGACTTAATATTGTTAAGACGTCCATACTGCCCAGACCCATATACAGATTTGATAAAATCCCCATCAAAATCTCAATGGCATTTTTTGTAGAAAGGAAAAAATTCATAAAATACACATAGCATCTCAAAAAATCCCAAATAGCCAAAAAATCTTGAGAAAGAAGAACAAAGCTGGAGGCTGCGCACTTTCTGATTTCAAAACATATTACAAAGCTATAGTAATCAAAATTGTATAGTGCTGGCATAAATACAGACATATAGACCAGTGGAACTAAATAGAGAGCCCCCAGATAAACTCTCGTGTATATGGTCAAATGATCTTTGACAAGGATACTAAGGCTACAAAATGGAAAAAGGATAATCTCTTCAATAAATGGTGTTGAGAAAACTGAATATCCACATGCAAAGGAATGAAGATGGACCCTTATCTTACACTATATACAAAAATTAAAGTCCTAAATGTAAGACCTGAAACTATAAAACTCCTAGAAGAAAACACAGGGAAAGACTTCATGACATTGGAGTAGGCAATGATTTCTTAGATATAACACCAAATGCACAAGCAACAAAAGCAAAAACAGACAAGTGGTACTACATCAAACTTTAAAACTTATGCACAGCAAAGGGTACAATTATCAGAGTAATAGGCAACCTACAGAACGGGAGAAAATATTTGCAAACCACATACTGAATAAGGGATTAATCTTCAAAATATACAAAGAACTCCTACAACCCAACAACAACAAAACAAATAACCTGATTAAAAATGGGCAAAGGACTTGAACAGGTATTTCTCCAAAGAAGATATACAAATGGCCAACAAATATATGAAAAGATGCTCAATACCACTAATCTTCAAGAAAATACAAATAAAAACATGAGATATCACCTCAAAACTGTTAGGATGGCCACTATACAAACCAAACCAAACCAAACCGCAGAAAATAGTGAGTGTTGGATATGAAGAACTTGGAGTTTTTGTGCACTGTTGACGGGGTTATAAAATGGTGTATCCATTATGAAAAACAATATGGGGGTTTCACAAGAAATTAAAAATAGAACTACCATATGATCCAGCAATACCACTTCTGGGTATATATCCAAAAGAACTGAAAATAGGATCTCGAAGAGATGTTTGCACACCCACATTCATTGCAACATTATTCACAATAGCCAAGATCTGGAAGCATCCTAAATGTTCATCAACAGATGAACAGATAAAGAAAATGTGTATACACATGTAATGGAATACTATTCGGCTTTAATAAAGAAGGAAATCCTGGCATGTGCTACAACGTGGATAAACTTGAGGACATTATGCTAAGTTAAATAAGCTGGTCACAAAAAGACAAATACTGCATGATTCCACTTATACGAGGTAGCTAAAGTAATCAAACTTATAGAAACGGAAAGTAGGATGGTGGCTGCCAGGGCCTGAGGGGAGGGGAAAATAAGACTTTGCTTTTCAATGGGTATAGAATTTTAGTAATACAAGATGAAAATATTCTAGAAATCTGTTGTATAACACCATGAATGGCATATAGTTAACAATGCTGTACTGTGCACTTAAACATTATTAAGAGGGTAAATTTATGCTGTGTGTTTTTTTACAACTAAAAAACAAAAAAAACATGATGAAAGCAAGGTCCAGGATGATGGAATGACTTACCCAAGATCATGAACTAGTTAGTGCTGGGGCTAGAACGGGGGCGGGCCAAGTCCAGATCATAGGCCTTTTCTCTACACCTTGCCACCTCCTTGTGCTGATTTGTTTTATTTGTAACACCATTTCAGAGATGTGAGATGGCCTTTAGTGATGATTGCTCTAGGGGAGAATCAACTCTTTGTTGAACCATGATGCTTCTGCTTCAAATATTGCCTTATATCTTTGTGAGGCTTGCCCATCAGACTTCTATAAATGAGTTCCTGATTTTATTGCAAGCAATCACACATTAATACTGTGTTCAGCTTTTGCTGCCTCTCAATTGTGGAGCTCAGGGGCCCTTCCAAGGCAGTTAAGATTCATGATTTGCTTACTGGATGACATGACAGCTATATTATAAAGAGAAAAATGCTGAGGTCTAGAAAGGTTAAAGGGCCTATCTAACATTACAGTGTCATCCTTGAGGGGAAGACGCTTTATTTTAAGGTCAAATTATTTGAAACTTCTCCACCCCCTCCCTCACTTCAGCAGACGACGATGGTCTGTCTCATTCCCTAGCAGTGGAAAGCGATTAAAATATAGAAGTTTTAGTCCCAGCCGTACCTTTTGCCCTTGGAAATGCCCTTCCCACCACCAGCCTCTGTGAGAAAAGTATAAAGCGTTTCCTTGGTTCTAAGAACAACTTTCTGAAAATTTTCATAATTTGGGGTGACTGAGAGTCCAAGGTGAGAGGGGGCAAGGGAACCACTCCCCAGAGCGGAAATGTGGGCATGTTAAAATAAGTAGCCCCTGCAAATGGGAGTTCACAGCCAAAGGCGTCCTGCGTCCAGTCATAAGTCATGGTTTCCTGAGGGTAATTAGGGCTGCCTTCTCAGGGGCCCATTTGCCCCAAATGGGCCCCTGGGGATTGAGGCTGGGCACCCGGTCAGCCGGCCTCTTGGATCAGCTCAGGTTCTGGGTTTAGAAAGTAAGAGGCTGCCAGACACTGACCCGTCTTCCCGGAGGGTTTGCTTCCTTTCGGTGAACTTGCCTAAACTGGCTTCCAAGAAGAATGACAGGCGCGCGGCATTCTTCAATACAGACAAGCAGTGGCCGCGCGGGATGCCGGGGAGACGGCTTCCCCAGGACCCTGCTGCCCCCGCGTGGGTGCCGCGTGGACCCCGAAGCCCCGCCTCCCAGGGGGCGTTTGCTGCTGCCCAGAGGCTCCTGGGACCCCAGCGTTTGTGGGTGTCCCTGCACCCCACCGAACCTCACGCCTTGCGTTCCTCACCCCGGGGTGGGCATGCTTGTCCCCCCCCAGGCCTCCAGCCTGACCTGGGTCCTGAGGTTGGCACGGATTTATGACCCTGAGCTGCTTTTTTATCTCTTCGGGAAGTAAACGTTTTGGTTGGGAAGTTTTTCAATTTCCTCCTGGCTTGGACCAAACTGCTCAGATTTCCAAGGGTGAGATTTCCCTCTCCTCCTGGCTAGGAGGCTCACTTCACTGCAGACAGGCCTCTGCAAATGCTTTGAGGGTGGAGCAGACAGAAAGCCCCTCCCTGGCAGGCCTCCTCCTTTCCAAAATGTACATGAGGGGCAGGGGCATAATGACAGCCATCAACCAGCCTTCCCTAAGTGTCCCCTCCAAGTCAGTCACCAGTTCTCCTAAGCCACAATCTCCTAGGACAGGGCCGGAAACCGATGCCTTCCCCCAGTGGCCCAGGTGGTTCTGATATACCCCAAAGTTCTAGACCAACTGCTGTAGTCACTGTACAGGAAACAGAACGGGGCAAAGCAAATCTTAGTCCCCCTACTTTTAGGGGGACTAATCCTCCTGAAGCCATACAGCATCATTCGCAAGAAAAAACGGTGAACCCGAGACAGTGCAACAATGGCATGCATCGGCTTCTCACCAACAACATTGCGCCTCTTTTCTTTCTTTCTTTTTTTCCCTCCGTAAGATCCCCTCCTTCTAATCCCCATACTCACCCTCCCACGCAGTTTTCCCTCTTAGCCTGGTGCCCGACACGATGTCATTTGAAAGTCAGGGAAAGCAGTAAAGTCGGGGCATCCCTTTTATACCTTGGTGAATATCTTCCGTTTTGAAGGGCCCTTTTATCCTGAAATGCTTCACCCACTTTATATCCCAGGATAACTTCACCCACCACTGAAGTACCGCCAGCCGGCTCGGGAGGGTAAAGTGGCAGCTGTTCCTCTGTTTAGGGCAGGAAGCAAAGAAGAACATGATATTCAATTAAAACTGCAGGGGGAATTCAGCGAGACAGCAGGGTCTAATGGAGACTGATGGCCCGGGAGATGTGCCGGTCTGAGTTCTATCCCCATCTCTGCCACCAGCTCATGGGGGTGACCTTGGGCCTGTCACTAAAACGTTCTGGGCCTTCGTTTCATCTGAAAAATGGTGGTGATGATACCTGTATCCTCACAGGGATCGTTCTGAGGATTAGGGAGATTAGGAAAATACACAGGGCTCTTTTGATCCCTTCAAAGTCAGCAGCAAAGGATGGATGGATGCAGAAAGCTGTCTTAGGCTGAGTGGAATCAGCTGCCAGTTACAGGATGTGATCTGAGGTGTAATGAAAAGGCGGCCAGTGCAGAGTTACCTCGCCTACCAGCCTGAGGAGTTGCTCTGAAATCCCATTTCTGGAATGGCATGCAGAGAGCCAGGTTCAAATATAAATGTGCCCTATAGGAGCAACAGCACATCACCTGCCTTCTCATGAGTTGGCTGGAACGGTTTGCCAGTTTCCCAGGAGAAAAAAGTGTCCTGAGTGAGTGAGGAACTTGAACAGGTCCATGTTATGGGAGCAGAGTTTAGTACAAAGAATGAGCAAAATTGGTGTCAGAACGATGGTGGTTAGGGACTTGGGGAGGGAAGTAATATTACAGAAGCTGTCTTTTTAAAACACTTGTATTCAATGTGAGGTTATCAATAACAATAAGATAGCCCTCCCAAGGTGATGTTGGCTGATGTCTGTCCTCTCTGCAAGACACTGTACATATCATTTCTTATCGATTTTTGCTCTTTGTATATAGCTCTCCTTACGTATATGTTCAGGACACCAAGAAAAAGAGTCGTTCTCCAGAAAGCATTATGACGATGATGACTGCAGTTGTGTTGGCCAGTATTATCATTTCCATGCACACGTTTGGTAGGTGTCAGGCATCACACTAGGGAGGGTGATGGAGTCCAGGTGCTTGAGTTGGATTCCCAGTTCTGTCACTTTGCTCTGGGACCCTGAGTGCTTGAGTTTTCTGAAACCCAGTTTCACTATTTGGAAAACTGGGGTAAGAGACCTACTACACAGCTCTTTCCAGAGGATCAAATGACGTGGTGCAGTGTGCGAAAGGCATATGTATATGACAGAGGGCAATAAAAAGGAGAGCTGTTGTCTCAGTCAGGGTAGGCTGGGTTATGCCGCAGTAACAAATAGCCCATAACCCCAGCATTCTATGGCTTAAAGCAACAAAGGTAGATTTCTTACTCCTGCTACAGGTCTACCACAGGTCAACCTAGGGGGAACTCTGCTCATTGTAGTCACAGTAGGACACAGGCTGGTGGAACAGCCGTCAACCGCTGAGTCAGAGGGAAATAAAGAACTGCATTGGCTCTTAAAGCTTCTGCTTCTAGTTCATTAGCCCAAGAAAGTCACATGGCCCTATCGACTTCAGGTGGGTGGGGAAGTGCGATCCTACTACGCGTCAGAAGAAGAGAGATCTGGGCTCTTTATTCACAGCCCTATGGCAGGCACAGTTGCTGTTCTACAAGGCTGGATAAGATGTGGTCCCTGCCTTCAAGGAGCTTACCCAGAACTTACCTCCAGATCGTGCCCCAGAGGTTCCAGAAGAGCGCATGCACCTTCCGCCCCGGATTCCCTCCCCCACCTCTGCCCCACGCCTTCTCCTGGGCTGGGCTGCACTCAGTCCCATCTCAGGAATGCCTGTGCTAAAGGCAGGTGGAACACCCACCTGCTTCCTTGGCCTCTGCCACACTGGTTGTAAAATAACCCCAAGGCCTCTCTTTCAGAGCTGGTGTCCTGCCTTTGTCCTTCGCCCAGACTGCACGGTTAGGTGCCCAGGCAGCAGACCCCTCAGGACGGCCTCCCCTGGCTGCAGCTAATTGCACTGGGCTTGACTGCTGCTGGGAAGCACAGCTCTTCACCTGCCTCCAGCCCTTCCTGGGCCTGACGCCTGCTGACCTTCCCTTGGCCCAAGCTCAGGTCTGTCAGTCTGCCTTTGGGGAAGAGGCAGGCACACCTAGGTCAGGCTTTGCCCCTCCCAACCTCCCTTAGAACCGTTTTCCTGCTCTTCTGCCAGACTGTAGACATCTCCGACATCCCCTTCTCCATCAGATTCCTGGCATGGCCTGAGATTCAGCAAAGTTTTCCCTCCTTCCTCCTGAGTCATGTCCTTTCTCCTTGACATTTCGGTTGGGACCCTGAAAGAAAATGAAAGGGTTTAATGTAATATTCTTAGTAATAACAATAAATAGCTTACCATGTGCCAGGCTCTGAGTACATAACAAACACTAACTCATTAAAGTTTCACAGCAAGCCTACAAAATCGGGATTTTTTTTATAGTCTCATTTTAGAAATGAGGTGGAAACAGGCCCAGAGAGGTGAAGTAAGTTGTCCAAGGTCACACAGCTAGTAAGTGGCAGAGCTGAGATTTTAACCCAGACAGTCTGACTGCAAAGCACATGCAAATCATTTTCCGTCACGGTAGTTATTTATACAGTGGTTGAGAGAGGTGGTTGAAGTTATGGATTGTAAGAGCCATTCACTCCCAGATGCCTTCATGCGGTATTATGAGGCTGTCACTGCCCTCTGGTGGTCATTAGAGAGCATTGCCACTCAAAGTGCGCTGACCCTAACCCGCTGGCAAAGCGTTTCACGGAACTCAGCGTAAACTGGCAAATAAATATGCAGCTTACATGAGGCAGTGTCATATTGACTATTTCTTTCCCTCTGGCTTGGTGTGTCTTTCCTCTTGGAGGAAAAAAAAAAAACCGAAGGGAGAACAAAAAGCACACAGGCAGCTCTCCACCTCTATGAGAATAAGCAGAAGAAAACCACAATTATGTAACTATCAAATAAGTCTATGTGTTATTGTTATGGAAACTGTGATGTAGCATGGATGCCCATGAAATGTCATCCTAAACAGATGCAAAAGCACATTTTCAGTCGTTTGTAACTAAGTTAGGGTAAAATGCTCGCCTTGATTAATCAGGGTATTCTTCCACTATAGAACGCTGCATGCAAGAAGATTCTTATTTTTAAAGTTCAGCCATTTTGGATAATCTGTGTTCGAAAAGAAATCTGAAGTCATTTTTTGGTTTGATGTAGAAAGATGAAGGTGACCACGTCTGACGTGGTTGTAATCGGACAGCTTGGCCTGAGAAAGTGTTTCATTAGTTACTACAATTCAGGAGTAACCTGGCTTCTTATTAAACCCCAGCCAAGAGGACCCCTCAGACAAGGTGATCCAGTAAGTCTTCATGGGTGGGGGGGTGGGGGGAGAGGGAAAGATGACAGAGGCAAGGGATCTCCCGTCTGCAGCCACAGAAACCCCTGGTCTGGGCCTGGAGGCTTGTCCGGGAATTGCCCAGATGAAGCCCCTGGTAACAGGTGGGAGATCTGCGGAGTCATGGCCTCTGGAGGTTGGGTTTTCAGCCCCCAGATGGAGAATGATCAGCACTGGAAGCTCTTCATTTGGCCATTTAAAGTTTCCCTTCTTGAGAAGATCAAGCAAGTTATGCGTGCACAGGACTTTGGTCACACCAACAGTAAATTCTTCACTGATCAGAAATCCTCTGTAGTTTTCATCCCCTGCTAACACACTTTGCTCATATCAATGTGAACAATTGCAAGAAAACTGCTGATAGGAAGAGTTCGTAGAACAGACCTACTTTCAGGACACATTTAGGATCTGTACTTAGCCCCAGCCACAGGTCATACCTGGATGATGAACATTCATATCCTGTCCTTGGGTAACGTTTCTGGTCCATGCCTACACCTTCAAATCATTGTCTCCACATGGGCCCCGTGCAAATCCATTTCCTTACTGCTGCCTCTGTCCTGGGGTCCCAACTTGCATCCAGCTGCCCCGTGGCAAGCCCCATCCAGTTGTCCCCCAGAACCCCACTCAGCATGTCCAGGGTAGACCAGAGTGTCCTGTCCCTGGAGGTGCCTCCCCTCGACGTCTCGATTTCTTTCACCAGCTTCACCATCTCCCTGTGATTCCAGCTCAAAACCTGAAATTCCTCCACTTTGCTTCACGCTCCTGCGCCACCCACTGGATCTAGTCACTTGCAGAGATGGCTTCCACGTGTCCCCTTCTTCCTGCTTCCCACCCTCACTGCCCCAGATGGCACGATGCAGTGGATGAGCGCCCGTTTCAGAGTCAGACATGGGTTCAGGTCCCAGCTCTGTTGTTTATTATATGTACGGGTGTGGACTTTTTACTTAAGGTATTCAAGCCTCATTGTACAATGGAAGATTGATGATGAGCTCAGTAGGATAATATAGGTTAAACGTCTGGCATGTGGTAGGTGCTCAGCGTATGTTATTCCTCTTTCCTTCCATTCAGGCCTTGTTGTTTCTCACCAGGGATAACTTAACAGCCTCCCAGTTAGCCCTCGCTCCTTTGCTCTCCATCACTAGTATGGATTGAATACCCATTAAATGAGCTGACCACTACGAAGAGAAACATTGAACAATTCCACGGGGCCCTGCCCCCGAGGAACTCATAGTACGACAGAGCGACTTAAATTCTCTGCTTCCAGCGATTTATTTGTACTCTTCTGCCCAATGAATCTTGCTAAAGCATAGATCACGCGTGACATTTCCCTCCTCAAGACCGTCAGCAGCTCCCCACTTCTCATCTCATGAGATATATGTTCCTTTGCTTACATTCAGGCCCTCCTTAGTTAATAAGGGCCTCACCTCCTCTCGCAGCCTAATTTCCTCCACCCCACAGACACTCCTTTCTGCAAGCAGAGCTACTTGCCAGTCCCACAATAAAGTAGATAATTGTTTTTTTTTTTTTTTTTTTATGACTGATTATTGTAACGTCCTTCTTGTTGGGAGAAATCCCCATGACTGTGGGTCTTGGTGAGAAACAGGACTCTCTTCACACAGAAGTGGGAGCACAAGGTTCTTTTTCCCGGTCCGTGGACACTGGGATGTAGGCAAATGGTCAATGCTTGGACAATCCCAAACCCTCCCCAGGATTCTGAATTTTGAGGGAGTGACATGGTATCAGATGAAACACTTAAAGGTTTTAACTGAAAAGATCTTAAGGAAGAGACTATTTACAGAGGTTAGGAGGTTAGGAAAACCAGCAAGAGGTGATGAGTACCAACCCCCGGGAGTGCCAACACCCTTGGGATGTACTTATAAAGGTAAATCTAGATGAAAGTTTATGTTCCCCCCCAACTTTAAAAGATGTGACAGTTTTCTAATTTTATCAGCAAACGTGAAGAATCACATAAGAATGTATTCTCAGCTTGTCTGCCCAAGGAGGGAAGGGCATAATTTTAGTCTGTGACTTTAGAATCAAAAGACCCGGAGGGATGGGAATGCAGGAGTGGATTCAGCCCGTTTGATCAGCACCCATCCTCTGTGTTTCTGAAGAGGCCCCAGTTACCATGCTCTTCACCAAGACCTTTAGAAATAACGCAGGAGGGGAGCCCCACCATCTTTGAACAGTACCTATGGGCTGGGTGTGCGAGTGGAAGGTTCTACAATTGAAACAGGGTCCCTGACTTCAGTGGGGTGGAGAGGCAGTAGGAGGGGGCTAGTGGAGGGTGGGGGGCAGAGGAGAAGCCCTTACCAGACGGAGACAAAGGGGAGGGTGTTTACCATGATAAGCAGAAGAGTTGACTTGTAATAGGAGTGATCAAACAAGCATTTTTGGTAGAGAATTCCCTGGCGGTCCAGGGGTTAGGATTTGGTGCTTTCACTGCCAGGGGCTGGGTTCAATCCCTGGTGAGGGAACCAAGATTCCGCAAGCTGCGTGGCCGAAAAAATTTAAAAAGAATTTTTGGCAGAAGTTTACCGATTCTGAAGTTCCATGTGTATGTGTATTATCACAGCCCTATTTGCATAACTGAAAATAATTTTCAGGGCGAGAGACTGTAGATTTGCCCAATTTGGGGTGATATAAACATGTGGCCGGGGAGAAGCAACAGTGAAACACCACGGCCCTCTCAATTCCTGACTCCCTTCAGAGGCCCAAGGAGGGAGGAAAGGAGTGCCACTTTGACACAGGCAGACACTTGGACACCAGAGAGGCGTCGGGGGCGCCTGTACCTGCCCACCGCCTGCCCTTCAGCAAAGCCAACATGTCCAAGTTATTGGGAAAGACCAGCTGGGATAAATGAACTTGAAGAGCTTAATTTAACTAGTCACAGGGAAAATATGTTTTTTTTCCTTGATTTCACATTTTTGTGTCCAGCTAAAATGATCAATTTAGTGACAGACTTGAGACTTTCGGTCTATAAACACCAAAGTGATAGCATGTCCTGCTGATTCACAGTTGACCTGTTTAGCATGGGGTAATATTGCTCATACACAGAAGGGACTTGGACCTGGGAAGATCTCACTTTATTCAGACTCAACCCATCAGATCTCAAAGAATTATAGTCTAAGAGAACTCAGGCCAGTCTTAGAGCTCTCTTTCCTATTGATGAAAAAGGAATTTCCAAAGACAGTTTACAATGGAAGACCCTCCTGCTGGCAGAATAGTGAATGAGATAGTGTGCTTGGGCAAATATTCAATACACTCCTAACGCAAACCTGGTGGTAAAGCAAAAATCCCTGACTCAGCTAAAAACCTGAACTATTTTGATAAACTAAATTGAAAACATCTCTCTTAGGTCCTGATGCCTAAAAGTTATCAATAAAAGTCATCAAATATAATTAAATAATTTCCATATCTTGTGACCATGTGTCTGATTTGAGCTAAGCTACAATGGCAGAAAGTAATAGTAGACAGAAAAATACATGAAGGAGTTGGGTACCGTAGGAAGGACCCTGCAATAACATCTCGAGGACACAGTATGGCTTCTTCCTCCTAGTTTTCCAAAGATCTCTGAAGGCCATTTACCAAGGTAACTGGGTACTTGAGAAAAACATTATTTTGACACTGACTCTAAGCTAACAGATTCTTAGAGATTAGAGAGGGGGCTTGTGGAAGCCATGTGATAAGTGACAGTTTGTCCAAATCCACCTTGGATACAGCCTAGTGAGATCCCAAGCATATTATGGTTATTTCACCAGCCCCTGGGTATATAGTTAAAATTAATATTTTAACAGTTAGAAAAATCCCAATCTGTGTAGTAAGATATCTCATGGTAAGAAGGACCCAAAGAAGATTCAAAGAGCCCTACCAAACTGGCAAAAAAAAAAAAAAAAAGTAATACAAATTTCCTGGGTTAAGGGACGGAGGTATTCATATAAATTAGTGCTACTTGAAAGATCCAGGGGTGGTGATTCTCCAAAATGAGGATATTTACCTCAGAGCGATATTGTGATCATTAAATGAGCTAATACATGTGCATGGCAAACTATAATCCCTTAATAAAACTTAGCTACTATTTCCACAATGATTAATAATTACAAACCCTATTTAAGTCTGCCTGGGGGTGTGCAGAAGACACCCAGATCTTGAAGACTTACTATAGGTTATTGGAGGCTTAATCAGGGATTACACCTAAAATGCTGTCACTAAATTGATCATTTTAGTTGGACACAGGGATCCTAGAGTTTAGGTAAGAGAATGAAAAGTAAATCCCCCCCAGTATAAGAGCTTTCCACCTCAAAATTCCCTTGGGGCTTCAGTGGTCTGAGGCACATCAGGATATCTCCTCCAAGGTGAAGTTTTGTCAGTGCCTTTACACCTCCCACCAAGAGGGCTTTGGCCTGAGAGGCTGGGCGGCCTGTTCCAGGTGGGTGCTGAGGCTACCAGACCAAGATGGCATTTCCTTCCTCCCGTGGATGCTCTGAAAATACACTCAAGAAACAGAGCTGCACATCACCTAGCTCTGAAAGCCAGTGGGACAGCGTTCACAGGTTCCACAGGATAGCAAACAAAGAAGCAGTTGTCAGTGGGTGAGCCCTCCTTAACAGCTATCCCTCCAGGGCTCAGTGCGGTGGGAACAGGCAGAAACACCCATCTTCCCTGGAAGGGGTTTGACAGCATATTTTACAAACGGATGTTGCCTGAGGGTCTCGCTTCTAGTTAGCGTTTGTCTAGGTGCTGACCGCATTCCTCCAGGGAACCCCAAAGATCCAGTGGACACTTCCCGGTCTTCTCCCTCTGGCTCACTCCAACAATATAACTAAGCCACCAGTATTGACCTTCCTGTCTTGAGACCAACAATGTTGCAGAAAGAGGCCGTTCCACCCACCCGGCTCCCAGTGAGTGAGCAAGAAACTTTTGTCGCTTGTTCCTGCATTACTTAGCCTATGCTGACTGATACTTCCTCTTTACCAAGTGTCCCATCACCCAGAAGCAGTGTGCTCTGTGGAATGGTAAGGTGGCTTAGGCAGTAGGCAATTACAGTGCCAGTTTGGTGCGCTCTCCTGAAGGTGGAGACACCAGTCAAAACCAATGAGCATATTATGCAGTTTTTCCCACGACGTGGTTAGAGATCTGAGGAGAAGATGTAGAGCTAACCGCAAAACTTCGCCTCCCCTCTCTGAAGCTCCAGCCTCTGTTGCTGTAGAAGCTGTTTTAAGCAGGGAAAGAGGACTTCTCCCAGGGAAACCAACAAGAGCCACATGGACTTGGAAGCTGAGTATGCCACCTGGTCAGTTTGGGCTGCACGTCCTACTGGGTGAACAGGCAGAAGCGTCTCCGTTTCCTGGACTCTTGCCAGCTGCGGTCTGGTTGGGTCCTACTAGGGAGCACTGACTGGATATTGGAAAGTGAGCAGGGCAGAGGACACACTTGTGCTGTTTCTAGGTGCTGGAGGTATCTTTCCAGCAGATAGTAATGGACACCTCTATGCTCTGGTGGCCTTTGACAGGTGCAGCATTGCAGCGTGGAGATTTCCTGGAGCCTACAGTGGAACATGGTGCCCTCTCAGTGGTGCCAACACTAGCCACAGTGTCCCCTTGGCAAGCCAGCGTTGCCATCTGTGCTTCCCATTAGGGATGTCCCAGCACCAGCTGTGGGAACCCCGTGTTCCGGGACTGCTCCAGGTGGCAGCCCCTCTGCAGCAGTCCCGCTGGCTGCGAGACGCCCCCGGCAGCGGGGACGAGGAGCTCCTGGCTGTGGATGAAACCACCTCCTCTTCTTTGTTTCTGCAGCCGTGGGGATAGAAACTTCTTCCTTCAGCTACGTTTCTCTGCATTGCCTGGCCTCCCTGATCTTGCTTTCTTGGCCGATTCCATGTTTTTGTAAACAATTTCCTGAATGAAATCCTTAGTTAGAAATGTTCAGCTTGGTATCAGCTTTCCGGATCGGACCCCTGAACGATACACTATCCATTTTAAAAAGCACATCCCGAACACCCTCCCCTCCCTGAAGTCTTATCTGATCTCCCATCCAGCAGTAATATACGAACTATTTGCGATTATTTAATGCTTTTCAAACATCTTTTGACATTTGTGATTTTCCATCTTGTATAAAATTCACTTATTCTGTCCCACTCGATTTCCATTAGATGTAAACACACTGAAAGCAATCACCGAATTGCAGTCATTTTTTTAATCTCCTACAGCAACTAGCTCGGTACCATGAACTCAGTTGATGTTCTGAGAAAATATCAGTTGATCTGAATTGCTGTTCTAAACGGGAACCTACGATCTTATGGTATCGTCACTCATCAAGATTCTATTGCCTTGGCTCTGCTGTCGTAGTTGTACTCATAGCAATGAGTAAATTTGGGGGTTAAAAAAGAACTGTGGTTAAATTGCAAAAAAAAAAGAAAATTCTATCCATAATTCCCCAAACTGAAATGAAAGTATTTGTACACCCTAATTCCTGCCTTACACTCGTTCTTTCATACACTTAAAACAGTGCTTTCTGCAAACATTATCTCATTTAAACCTCACATTGATGATGAGAAATAGGAATTGATACCCTCACTTACAAACAGTACCAAAAGGCAGAGTTTGGGCTCCTACCCAAAATACTAACGCCAAAGTCCAGCATTCTTTCTTGCCTTTTGTCTGAAGTTGGGTTCTGGTAAGTCAAGGATTGGATTTCTCTAAATCTTTTTTCCCTGCTGACAAATGCCATTAGACATCCAGACGGCCATGTTTTATACAAAGGTACAAAAGAGCCGATTATCTGTGATTCCTTTTTCATAGGAAATAAATGGGAAAATGACCTTTTTATTCCTCTGGCTTAGAGAATGTGGACAACCGTGTTCTCAATTTCACAGTTCATTGCGTGAACATTTATTAGATTAGCACTTGTTTAAAAAGGCACCACAGAGCCTCCCAACAGCTTGGCAGTCGCGTTTTGATTGCTTTTCAGAATTGTACTGCCTGTTCTCCCAAGACTGCGACCAAGGTTTAACGAGTTAAAACTGAAATGCCGCAGGCAGAAGTTGAATGCAATCCAGGCAAGGCTCAAGTTGTTACTTTTTCCCACCTGTTTGTTATCTGATTTTTCACTGGTGCCATTTCTTGTCTCAGGGGCTGATGTTATAGGAGCAGATCTCCTTTCTCAGAGTAACTTATGTACCCTGATAGAGAGGGGAGACTCCTTCCATCATGAGCCCCGTATTCGCCCCCAACCACCTGAAAATAGAGCCCCAGGAAGCTCATCTTGGGTTTGGCTGGAAAAGACTTGTTCTGTGGCCAAGCAATATGAGGTGCTATCTGAAGGATGCTGGGGATGGCCAGGCATAAATGTCATTCTCTACACCACAACCCTTGTCTTCCATTGTGGTTGATGCCTAAATTCCACCAACAATAAGTCATTTTTTCCTTTCCGTCTGGTTCTTGAGTCCTTATTCCTGAGAAATCTATCGCGTTGATTTTGCTTCTCTCGTCATGCTCAGTCCCCCTCTCTGATCAGACAGTTTGGGCTCCAGAACCTGAACCACTCACTTGCAACCACCAACCTAATGTGGGCAAAGTGCTTAGGACACTTCCTGGCAGATAGTCAGTTCCTCCAACAATGGTAGTTATTACTGCTATTGTTTTCATTATTACTATTATTAGATTTGTTGCCCAGATCAGCGAATCACGATGGCTGATGTTTACTGAACACATACTATTCTAGGTATTGTTCTAGGCACTTATTTTGCTATTTCATCATTGCAACCACCCTATGAAATAGGTATTAATACCTCATTTTAAGGATGAGGAAATGGAGCCAGAGACTTAAAGCATGTTTCCCAAAGCTAAAGGGCTAGAAAGGGGCAAACCCAAAATTCAACTGTCTGCACACTTAAGAGTGGAAGAATTGAAGGGAGGGGCCGCAAGATGAGTCTAGCAGACACGTCACCTACTTCTATGAGGGCTGGGAGATAGAGCCTACCTGAAAAATACTGAAAGGAATTTGTCTAGACAAAAGGAAAAATTCAAAGGCTTGTGTCATTGAGGAGTAGTATGGGCCCTCTTTCTTCCCCAAACTTTTAGAATGGGGCACATAATATCTGGAAAAGGCTGGTGTCAACTGAAAAAAAAAAAGCACAGTGTGAGAGCTGTGAGTTAAGTTTTATTTGGAGCAAAATGAGGACTTTAGGCCAAGAGACAGCATTTCAGATAGTTCTGAGAAACTGCTCCAAAGAGGTAGAGGGGAAAGTCAGTATATATGTGATTCTGGTGAAGGGGGTGTACGTGCACTCAAGTGCATACTTTTTTAAAAAAAATTTATTTATTTTTGCTGTGTTGGGTCTTCGTTTCTGTGCGAGGGCTTTCTCTAGTTGCGGCAAGCGGAGGCCACTCTTCATCACGGTGCGCGGGCCTCTCACTATTGCGGCCTCTCTTGTTGCGGAGCACAGGCTCCAGATGCGCAGGCTCAGTAGTTGTGGCACACGGGCTTAGTTGCTCCACGGCATGTGGGATCCTCCCAGACCAGGGCTCAAACCCATGTCCCCTGCATCAGTAGGCAGACTTTCAACCACAGCGCCACCAGGGAAGCCCTACAAGCGCGTACTTTTTGCAGAAGGCTACTGCTAATGTCATGAAGGTTACTGCTGGTCACGAGGAGCAGACGTCACCTTGAAGGATTTTAGTGCTTTTCTAGATACGAGGAGATGCAAGAATTGGGCTCATCAAATTTTCTCCTGAGAATATGTAACTATCTGAAGGCCTGTTCTGCCAGGTTTTCCCGGAGCACAGAGTGCCTCATTCCTGATCTCCAGCCTGAACTCCTTTCAGGGGTGTTGAAGGGCAGCGGCTGCAGCAGCTCGTGATTTAATCCTTGTAGAGGTAGATGGCAAGTACCAGTTTGTAGTTGGCACTGGGAATGGCACACCTTAAGGCAGAAGATGTATTGGGAATATGGTTCTCAGCCTTCCTTTGTTCACAGCAGACATATGTGGTGGGTGACTTCCACGGGGTATGTTTAGGTTTGTGTACAAATTCTGGCCCTGACCTATAGATCTCTCTTCTACTCCTCCGCTCAGGGAAGCCCACTGGAAATTAAGTGAATTAAGTAATGTCTTTGGACCAAATAACTCTAGAGAGCATTGTTCTGGTGACCCCGGTGGGCTATCTCCAAGGGGAACCTGACCTTCCCATGCTCCCTGCAGGGTATCTGTGGGTGTAGTCATACCTACGGCTCTACCGTGAGAGTTGGCATACTTCTTGATCGAAAAACGGGAGATGGGACTTCCCTGGGATAGAAAAACGGGAGATGGGACTTCCCTGGTGGTCCAGTGGTTAAGACTCTGAGCTTCCATTGCAGGGGCCACGGGTTTGTTCCCTGGTCGCGGAACTAAGATCCCGCATGCCGCACAGTGCGGCCAAAAAGTTAAGAAAAAGAAAAGAAAAGAAAAACCGGAGTGAGGAAAAGGACAGAGGTATGACTGCAAAAACCCAGATCTTGCAAGCACATATCAGGCGTGGTTGAGAAGAACTTGGTCATGTCATCTCCCCAGATTTCCAGCTTGGCAAACCCATACTCTACTCCCAGACTCAGGCTGCAGAAGGAGCCCAGCCAACCGTTGGTTCTGGGTGGGGGCTGAGGCTGGACTGACAGCCAGGAGGGCAAAGCGACTGGTGGAACAGAATCAGTAACCATCTCTCTGGTGACCAGTCTGGCTCTTGGGTCTCCTGTGGTCCCCTTTCCCTGCTCTCCCGTCCTACCTTTCCTGTTCTCATCGCCTTCCATCTCGGCAGCCACTTCCCAGTAACAATGGTGTCGGCAGTGGAGGCCCCTGTCGCCATGTTATAACCCGCCAAGTTCCAATGTCATGTCCCAAGGTGGGGAAATTGTAACTGAAATGTAGCACAACATGAAATATGAAAGTACATGAAATCACCAAAATGGAGTTCAGAAATTTAGTTGTGGTGCTATATTGTACATTGTGTTTGTCAAAATAAGTGTGCCCCTCTGTTAGCCCTGAGTACGGGGAATGGGGGGACCTACCGCACTCTTCTCCATCCCCAACTCCCTGGAGTTTCCAGTGAGAAATCTCTGTCCCTTTCCCTTCTGTCTGGACTTCCTTTCCAGTCCTCCCAGTTCCCTCCTGCTCTTATCACCCCGCCTCCCGTTTTTCTGTCCTGTATTCCTTCCCTCGCCTCATATTCTCATCTTGCTGCCCCTTTCCACCTCACCTCTCTCTTTTTTTTTTTTTTTTTTTTTTTGCGGTATGCGGCCCTCTCACTGTTGTGGCCTGTCCCGTTGCGGAGCACAGGCTCCGGACGCGCAGGCTCAGCGGCCATGGCTCACGGGCCCAGCCGCTCCGCGGCATGTGGGATCTTCCCGGACCGGGGCACGAACCCGCGTCCCCTGCATCGGCAGGCGGACTCTCAACCACTGTGCCACCAGGGAAGACCTCATCTCTCTTTTAAAACTGCTACGTGATGGCAAATGACAATGACAAACCGGATATCTGACTAAAAGTGACTTCCTCCCTTCTTCTAACTCTTTTTTCCGGAGAGTTGGAATATGCATGTAAACATTTTTCTTTTCCCACAAGGCTTGTACATTTTTAGTTGGAAATGGTTTCATGCCATGGCAAAGCTTTGATAAGCAGAAGCTATTAACTGAGTTCCTCAATTACCTATATGTTTTGCAGTGCCGTATTTTTAGGAGAAAGGTAACTGACAAGACAGCAAGCATCATGAATTTTGAAAATTTGAATTTTGAAAGGATACTCCTATATAGTAACCTATTGCCACACAAAATGATGTATAACAAATAACTGCAAAACCCAGTACAGTAAATACTTGTTGAATTCTGCTCACTCAGCTGCAAGTCAGCTGCAGGGTGGCTGATCCGGGCTGGGCCGGGCTGGGCTCCAAGCTGTAGGCTGGTTCTGTTTCTGTTCTATGAGTCTTTCCTCATCCTTAGATCAATGAGATTCTTGGAAACGTTCTTCTCATAGAAAGGACGGAAGTCCAACTGGCCAAGCCCAGTTCAAGCTTCTGTTTGCATCATATCTTATAACATCCCACTGGGCAAAGCACCTCCCTTGGCCAAGCCCAGTGTTAAGGGGTCGGGAAGGATACTTTGCTTCTAGTAGGAGGAACTGCAAAGTCACAGGATAAAGGGTCTGAGTACGGGGAAGGCTGAGGAAATGGGGCAACTGAATTCAACCTACCACTCCTGGGACAGTAGCTGCTGCATTTAAAGCCTTGAATAGCCAGCAATTAGACGAAACCTTCACTTTGATTAAACTCTGGTGGCACAAGGAGCCCTCCTGAGGCAGAGGCAGTGGGGTGTGAAGGAAAGTGGGCACAGGAGTGTCCCTGGCAATGAGACACCAGTCAGCACTCTTCTCACAAAGGATCACTTTCCAGGACACTATCTGCCTCCTTTTGTAACCTTCAGGTTGTCACTTGTCTACTTAGAGCCTCCGTGTTTAACCTGTAGAATGGGCGCAAGGGGGTAGAAAGGACAGTATGAACTGCATGAACTCTGGGTTCCCTTCACACTGAGGAGTTTGTTTTTGAAAAAAAATTCTTAAAATATCTTTCCTTCCCTTGTCCCACTCTCCCAAAGCTAGATTCACCTAGTAAGACCTTAACCCAACTTTCTGCCTGTGTCACACCTAAACCCAAGCCAGCTCGTTATCCTGAAGGGAATCACACAGCAGGCTTGCCCAGCCCACCTCAAACTTAGGACCAAAAGCTCCAATGGGCTCTTACCACTACTGGGCAGTTGTTCTATAATCTCCTAATAAATGCACTTTCCAACCTTATCTCTCCTCGCATTTCCAATATTTCTTCCTTGCCTCATGGTCATGGGATGACCTTACTTTATAACTTTGTAGACAATATTGAAGCAATTAAAAAAATACCTCATTTCCCCTCCAATTTCACCAGTGGACTTACAGCTGTGCTCACGCATGGCTGACAGAAGCAACCACAGCTCAGACACGTGAAGGTCATGTAACACGAGTAAGAAATAAACCCTTGTGTTCTGTTCACCACTGAGATTTTGGAGTTATTTGTTACTGCAGGATAACCTAGCGAAAGCTGACTAATATATGTTTCCTTTTAGTTTATCACACTAATACATACAGTGAAAGCGACTCTGTCATGGAAGAGTCCATGATCTAGAGTTAAAAGACCTCCATTTGAAATCTAGATTTGACATTGGACTCGTTACCTTGGGTATATCACTTGATATCTCGACCTCATCTTCCTTGTTTGTAAACTGGAAATAATAAAATTTCATGTTTTTAAAATTATTATTATTTTCTACTCTAACCAATAATAATAATTACTTCCACTTTTTGCTCTCTTATTATTGAGCTCTTACCAGCCACTGGGGCCAAGCACCTTCCATGGGTTTAATCTTCCCCACAATGTCATGAAGTAGGTTTATTATCCCCATTTTACAGATATAGAACTCAAGACCTTGCAATATTAAGTAATCTAGCCATGGTCACATAGCAAACAAGAGCAGATACAGGATGTTTGCTGAAGCTGAAACTATTGAACTTAGCAAGGATTTCAACTTTACAATTAGAAAAGAAAGTCCCCAAGAGGGAATTTATAAACTCCAACCCACACACTTCAGAAGTTTAGTATTTTTAAGATTCATTGTTCTTAATTAGCTTACCTAACACAACGGCATTGTGCCTAGGTGAGAACTACATTACATTTGATCGTTTCTAGATCTTTTTTTAAAAAAAGGTTTTCTTGCTTTTGGCCACAAGATGGCGCCCAAGGCCAACAAGCTCTAACAAGCTGCCCCTGTTTGACCTTAAGTCACTTCCCAGCACAACTTTGCCAGATATTCTGGCACTTTCACAACAGGCCTCACACGTTGCTGACACCAGAGGGTCCAAGCTGGAAGAACCGATCAACATCCATGGGGTTCCGGACATCTGGACAACTAGGCCAACACTGGGACTATATTTGGAATTTTTTTCCCATAAATTTGTTAACATTTTCCCAAACCAAATAAATTTACCTTGGAAACTCCCGTCATTTCCAGAAATGACACGCCTGTCTACCTCTGGCCAAGATCTATTATTACAGGTGTTACCATTTAATGCAATGAAATAGGTATTTATTGTAAGAAACTTTGGAGTTTATTATTACATTAAAAGTCCCACTATACTACTCAAGCATGGCTCATGTCGCAGCACTACGGGCAAAACCTGGGGACTTACTCGAGATGCTGGATTTCAGGATCTGCTCTGGACCCACTGGGTCAGGATCTGCATTTGAATAAGATTCCCCAGTGACTTGTGGGATCCAATTTCAGGTTGAGAAGCGCACGAGAGCCCATTTGTGGTCTTCCTATAAATTTTCTTTAAAAAGTGCAGGCAGATGCAGCCGTAAGGTTCTGAGCACAGCGGGTTTTCAGCCCCCGTTGGCATGTCTGCTGGGGTTCTTGTGCTGGGGTTTAATCTGCACCAGGGGCTCTTGTGCTGGGGTTTAATCGGCACATTACACAGTGACCTTGATGATTGATTTATTGACAGTTAGATTCTGTCCTCTCTCTCTCTCTCCTTTCTCCTTCCCACCTTCCATTCCACTCTCTCTATGGTATCTATATCAAGGATCCATATATGATATTTGTTTAACCAGAACACAACAGGTTACCTTACAAAGGTGTCCCTGAAAAAGCATTTTTCAATTTTCAGCTCCTTGGAATATTGATGTCACATCCATTAGCCCTGGTAATCAAGAGCTGGTTATATTCTGAATCCTGGGATAAACATACACCCACTTACAAACTCACACTGCGAAAAGGATGAAAAAAACTGATTACGCATCTGTTTCTTCCCTACCACGTTCACATCAATCCAATACCACTTGCATAGTTCTTTAAATGCTTTGGGATCTTGCTTTAAAAATAGCAACCAAATATTCTTGATGGTCTTTGCTTTAATTCTCATCTGGTCCTTCCCAAACCTTTTCTGTCTGATGCCCAGCATCTGAGGAATAAGGTAAATCCTCCTGGAAAGCTCTGGCCTGGACCAACCTTCTCACTGCATCGTTCCAGGGGCAGTGACCTCCTTAGTTTCATATGCCACCAACAGAGTGAAGTGTTACCTAAAAGAAGAAGAGTTATCGAAGGGTAAAAAAGGGTCTAGAGGAGCACAGGTGAAGAGGCATAGATAGATGGGGAGAGAGAAGATGGGAGGAGGAGTTGGGAGGTAGGAGGAAGGAAGAGTGAAGAAAAAGTGCCAGTGATACAAGGTAATAATTACAATTAATGATAAGTATAGCATTCCCCATCTCCTGCAGAATTAAAACCAGGGCCCAGGCTTCCCTGGTGGTGCAGTGGTTGCGAGTCCGCCTGCCGATGCAGGGGACACGGGTTCATGCCCCAGTCCGGGAAGATCCCACATGCCGCGGAGCGGCTGGGCCTGTGAGCCATGGCCGCTGAGCCTGCGGGTCCGGATCCTGTGCTCCGCAACGGGAGAGGCCGCAGCAGTGAGAGGCCCGCGTACCGCAAAAAAAAAAAAAAAAAAAAAAAACCCAGGGCCCATAACCTGTCCTCTTCACATTTCCTCAAACTCCGCCCAAGAATTCCCACACTGCTATGGCCATGCTCACCTCACCTCCCTCAGGGAGCACAGCCCGCAGGCTCTTGCTTCAGGGATTTTGCATTGATCTTATCTGCATTGAAACAGGCTTCCTCCAGGTATTCACCTGGCTCACTTCCTCCCTTCTGGAAGTTTTCTGCTCCACGTCCCTCCTCAGGCCCACCCTACATAAAACTTTACAAACACACCTCTCCCACCCACTCTTAATCCTGTTGTATTTTCCTTTTCAGCCTTTATCACCTCCTGACATCTTTCATATCTGTTTCTTTCTCTGACTTGCTGTACCAGAATTTGAGATGCAAGACAGCAGGGACTTGGTTTTGCTGGCGATGGGACCTCCAGCACCGAGGACAGTGGCTGGTCACAGTCAGGGGCAGTAAATCTCTGTGCAGGTGAGCCTGTTAACGCAAGTTCTTGAGCCCAACGCGCAGTGAGGCCAAACAAACTGAAACATCAGAGTTTGGAGCAGAGAAAGGTTTATTGCAAGGCCATTCAAGGAGACGGGTGGCTCATGCCCTAAAAGCCCCGAACTCCCTGAAGGGTTGCCTTAAAGCACTTTCAAAAGCCAGGCGAGGGAGAGGTTTGCAGGGTATGTGATCAGCCTGTGCACAATTCTCTGATTGGCTGATGGTGAGGTAGCAGGGTGGTGTCACAAGGGTTAACATTATCAGTCCTTAGGCTCCAGGAGGCCTGGGGCCATGTGCTCATGGTCATCAAGTACTTAACATCTTCCATTTGTCCGGGAGGGGGGAGTTTCACATCTGCAAAACAACTCAGGAAATGTGCATCAAATGCTATTATCTAGGTACTTCAGAGGAGCTAAAGCGTGGGATATGCGGGAAGACTCCATAGGGTCCTGCTCGATTAGTATTGCTTGCTGGGCACTCTTCTAAGCGCGCTATAGCAACCTGTTTCATCATCACAACAACGCTGTCGGGTAGGTTTTGTACTGAAGAGAAATCCGAGGCACAGAAAGGTGAGGTAACCTGCCCAAGGTTTCTTTGTTTAGGTTCTTCTCTGACTTTGCCTCGACCAGTCCTTCTCTGGTGAAGGACAAGTGTGGGCAAAGTACTGCTCCCCGGCCAAATTCAGCCCACTGTCTGTTTGTGTAAAGAAGTTTTAGGATGGCAGCAATGCCTGCTTTTGACACATTGTCTGTGGCTGTTTTTGCACTAAAATGGTAGCGTTGACTGCTGTGACAGAGGCCATGTGGCCCGCAACATATTTACTATCTGACTCCACAGAAAAAGTTTGCTGACCCATGTTCTTGACGGTAAGGTATCAGGAAAACAAAGCCAAACTCCTGGTCATCTAGTTGAATGTGGTGGTTCAATAACTGTGTTTGATCATGTCTTTTTAGGCATTCAAATGAATTGAGGGAAAAGAATTCCAATCTTGGCTTTAATAAATATGTGTTCTCATCTCTGTTCTGTTCCTAATGAGCTGTGTGATCTAAAGTCAATCATTTCATGTTCCTGGATCTGTTTTCCCACAGGTAACAACTATAATAATGATAATAGTAACAATAGCTCTTGCTAAATGCCAGACTCTGTTCTTGGCATTTTACTATAAAATAATGCTGTTTGATATTCTGAGTTAATCATTGGGCTTTTCGTAAATATTCTGACTCTGTCCTTGCAGGCACATGGTAGAAGTGTGCTTCCACACCAACTGGGAAGTAAGTGTGGCCATGAACTTGCTTTGGTGAATGAAATGTTAGAGGAGGTGGCACATTGCAACTTGTGATCAAACTTTAATAGCCTGTGCACACATTTCTTCATTCTCCTTCCCCGTTTTTCTCTCTACCATGGCAACCAAAAATGTTTCAAGAAGTGGGTCTCAGAGTGCAGATAAGGCAGGGCAGAACCCTTGGCTGTCCCTCATGGAGCATAAGCATTCAATACACCTGGTTTGTTTTGTTTTTTTAAGCCACTGAGATTTGGAGCTGTTTGTTACCGAAGCACCAGCTAGCCTACCCTGACTAATGACACAGCCCATTACGATTCTCTTCAGGTCAAATTCTAGAGTCTTAAAAATAAAACTCCATTCCTACAATCACACTCCTGGGCATATATCCAGAGAAAAACATGGTCTGAAAGGATACATGCACCCCAATGCTCACTGCAGCAGTGTTTACAATAGCCAGGACATGGAAGCAACCTAAATGTCCATCGACAGAGGAATGGATAAAGAAGATGTGGTACCTATATACAATGGAATATTACTCAGCCATTTAAAACAATGAAATAATGCCATTTGCAGCAACGTGGATGGACCTAGAGATTGTCGTACTGAGTGAAGTAAGTCAGACAGAGAAAGAGAAGTACCATGATATCACTTACATGTGGAATCTAAAAAGAAATGATACAAATGAACTTATTTACAAAACAGAAACAGACTCACAAACTTAGAGAATGAACTCATGGTTACCAGCGGGGAAGGGTGGAGGGAAGGGATAGTTAGGGAGTTTGGGATTGACATGTACACACTGTTGTATTTAAAACAGATAACCAACAAGGACCTACTGTGTAGCACAGGGAACTCTGCTCAGTGTTATGTGGCAGCCTGGATGGGAGGGGAGTTTGAAGGACAATGAATACATGAATATGTATGGCTGAGTGGCGTTGCTGTGCACCTGAAACTACCACAACACTGTTAACTGGCTATACTCCAATATAAAATAAAAAGGTTTAAAAAAATTAAAAAATGGGCTTCCCTGGTGGTGCAGTGGTTGAGAGTCCGCCTGCCGATGCAGGGGACACGGGTTCGTGCCCCGGTCCGGGAAGATCCCACATGCCGTGGAGCGGCTAAGCCCGTGAGCCATGGCCACTGAGCCTGCGCGTCCGGAGCCTGTGCTCCACAACGGGAGAGGCCACAACAGTGAGAGGCCCGCGTACCGCAAAAAAAAATTAAAAAATTAAAAAATAAAACTCCTTCCTTCTCAGGGGTGGGATCTTCATTGTTTTTGTCATGGGAAGATGACTTCTCCCTGTGCTGTGGAAGATGAGTGATAGAGGGTACAGGGGAGATGGACAAGGAACAGGAGGGGAACAAGGTTCTCTCTGAATGGAGAGGACAGCAATCCAGATTGCCCTGTTGTTATTTCAGTTATACTAGTTTTAGGCGATCTTATCCCCACATATCTGCTCTTGTGGCCACTTAAAAATTCTATCACTGCTCATTCCTTGGGTCAGATAGTAAAAGTTCTTATTAGAATATGTGTGCACGCAAATGCATGAGGGTGTATTGTTTTAGGAAGGGTAGAGAGTTAAGTTATTAGCAATCACAATAAAAACCAATGCATCAAGTTTTATTCCCTGGAAGGTAAATGAATGTGTCCTAAGAGAGATATATTTTGAAAAGGAATGCGGGGAAAGGTTCATACGTGGACATTTCCTGCAAATAGAGAACACGAAGTGGCCAGGGTTCAAGGCTCCTGGGGTTGAGGGAGAACTGAAAGAGAAAAAAAGCAGGATGAGGGGGGAACAACACAAAATTGTAAGTGTCAGTCAGACCCAGGATTGGTATGAGTTTTAAGATTAAGGCTGTAAAAGAGAGAGGTGGAGCATTTTGTTATTTTTGTCAATTCAGTCTGAAAAGGATTCAACTTGGCACCAATAAAGGTGAGGGGTGGGCAACAGATATTATTTGAATTGTAAGCATGATGTGTTGTCCCCATAAGCCATTTACTTTTCATGAGAATACCTTCGGGTTGCATTCTTCAGTTTACAGTGCAGGACATCTGATGGGCACAAGAATCCTGTGGCTCAAATGGGTAAACTTTCACCACATTTGGGCGTTGGGTGGAGTTATTTTATCAGTACAAGTTGAAGGGGTTTTGCACTCTTCTAGAATGGGCAACTAATGTCTGTTTTAAGATGAGCCACGGGCCATCTAAGGTGTAGGTGGCCTTTTGTGTGCCCAGCAAAGACAAAGCAAACGTCAGCCACATTAGAGGGCCAGGTGTCTGAGCAGCGGACGAGCCACGTGACTGTGCGAGCTGCTGCCCTGACCCCTCCACGATAGCAGCAAATGTGCCCTGAGCACCGACCTGGGCCAGCCGACAATCCTCCTCTGAGAATGTTGGCTGCCAGGCCCCATGGTGCACAGCTCCCAAGGGACCATCCACTTCCGTTAAGGGCTGCATTGGTGCTCTTCAGACAGAACGCAGCCTGAGTGTGCTCCTGGGAGTTGAACAAAGTAGTGACCTTTGTCCCTAACCTCTTATGAGCATCTCACCTCCCAGATGCCATAGATATTGACAAGCTTTTACAAGCCATGGGCCAAGTTTCCTAGGCCAACTCTTCTGGGGTCAAGGCAGGAGAGTGGGGTCTCTCAAGAAGCTGAGTGGGTGGGAAAAGATGGAGTGTGACCTTGCACTCATGTTGTATATAGGAGACAAAGGAGGCTCTAGGGCTAGAATGGGATAAGAGGCTTTGGAAAATGCAGGAACCCCCTCTTTCTTGAGCAAAGACAGAGGCAGGGACCCTCCTGGGAAAAGTCTCAGGAGTCAGGACACTATATTTTGAGGTATCCAAATGAGTAGTACATGTGGTTAACATATTTCAGGAGTTTAGAGGAATGAGAAGGCTTTGTGGGCTAAATCATGTCATTCCTTCGAATATTCTCTAAATTTTTTTTTTTTTTTTTTACCTTTGGTATGTATTGCTTTTATAATCAGAGATGGCAATAGCTACTCCTTTTTGACAAAATTAACTCGTGTGCTGAAAAAAGAGGTGGCAACGTAATATACACCATTAATTCTTTATTAATGATTTACAATTGTTTTATAATGACAATAATTATACATGCATATAATTATACATAATTATAATTTAAAAATAATTATTAAATTAATAATTAAAATAGTTAATCTATATGAATTATTGAGAATGCCAAGAACGAATGAGCATTAGCTATGGCCTGGGATGTAGTCATCTTTTTCCAGATGTGTACTGAAGGGTAGAAGGTATTTCTGGCATCTGGGCCATCAGGACATTTGAGCTTCTTGCTTCCAAAAGTTTGTCATATCATGTGAACATCTGTGCTTGGTATATCCAACCCCTTAGTAATTATTAACTGAACTGAAAAGCACAGTTTTGCTATCCAGTAAGCCTCTGGTTTGAGGCAAGTTTTTTGTTATGGAAATTTGTTTCCCTGACCCACCAGTATTACTCTGGTGTGCTCTGGTTTGAGATTCAGAGACCTAAATGCTACCCAGGTTTCTATAGAAAGCTGACAATCTTTGCAACATCTAGTATATGCATTTGGAAATGTGAGCTTTCAAATTTCAAAGATTTTGCCTTAGTTGTTGGAACTCATAATGCATCCCATAGCAAAGAGAAGAAGCCCCATCATGTCTGAAGCTCTGGGAAAGCGGGATTTTTAGCCCACACTATTCTCTTGTGGGGCAGAATTTCTTTATATCATTATACACATGAAAAATGTGAAAAAGATCTGCATTTCATGTCATTTCTTCCTTGCATTTTCCCCACCCTCCTTTCTCCCCTGTTTCTGTAGTTCCGTAATTACAGACGCTTTGTAAAGTGCTTAGAGATACGGTTTATAGGGAAGATGTCATAGAAAATGAAGTTGCCATGCGTGTGGCTCTACTATCTCAATGTGAAGCATTTTGAGCACGAGGAGACTTTTCAACAGCAAACGAAAATGAAATGAACAAAATATTTTTGATTCATTCTAATAACACTGGCGAGTGATTTCCTGTAACACCATGAGATCAGAAAACCTTGCTTAGTTTCCTCTGCAAGATGGATCAGAAATGTAAAAAGAAATATGAAGCCTGGAATGGTAGTAACTTCCAAATCTGGAGCTAAAAGGAAACTTGAATTCATTCAACCTTTTCATAGATGAGGAAATCAATACCTACATAAGTCAAAAGCTTTGCTGAAGATTGTGCAGGCAGTGGGAGAGTCAAGCTCAGGACCCTGGTCTCTTAGTTCCCAGCCGAGTATTTGTTTCGCTAGACTATATTGCCTTGCTCTACCTGCAGCCAGGGTTTGAGGTCATACAACCTCTCTCTTCCACTAGGATCTCTTCACTGTGCTTCACTGCAGAATCAGAATTTGGGGATCATCTTGACATAAACCTTAACAGATATAGGCTTCCAATCTTTGTATGTTGCATAAAGGGCATTGGAAAAAGAAATGCCACCCTCCTGGCTAAACCCACATGATGGGAAAAATGAGGAAGAATTATGAAAAAAATGAAGACATCGGGTTGTAAGAAGTACGGATATCAAAGCTTTGATTTATGCTCATGAACATTTCCAAGCAAATTTTTCATGTTTTCAGTTCTACCTCTTCACAGACTGAAATGTGCACCCGTTGGATTCCATTTCAAAGTTAAAATTCCAATTCAGTGAAGTTAAGATGAAGATCTGAGTTGACTCTTGTTTCAGTATGACCTAAGTCTCCTATCCATGCCAACTTTTTCATTTTTTTCTTTTTTGTGCATTAATGATGGCTTCTTTCCTCCTTGAAGTTTAACTCCATAAAATATCCTCTATAACTGTTCTACTTGTCACAGTCTAAACAATTCTCCAATCAAATTGTCCTGCCTAGCACAATACCTCCTCTCAGAAAGCCAAAAAAATAGTTATGGAGCAAACAAAGTGCATCTGTGTTGAAGTTGTTTAATAGCCTGCCGATGTACAGTCCACCCATTGCACGGTGGGAGATGGGGGGTGGTCAGAGGGTGGGGGAGGGGTAGAGAGACAAGCATAGACACCCAAAGAAAGAGCAACAATTTTGATTTCAGAAACAAATTAAAGAGCACCTTTTTTTTCCAAAAGATACTTGGGGTAAGAATGCAAATTGTGATCTAATAATATAGACTCCAGCATCAGGACTTCCCAGGGAGAAATCTTATCTGGAAAAGTTAAGCAGGTGGATGGCTGTTTCCATGGAGATAGTTAGCTGCCTAGGGTGAAGCTCTCTGGGAGTCTTTGTGACATTCTGGGGTGTCCATTAGATGGGTGAGGGTGTCTTACCAGCCCTATAAGATCCCAAGGAGTCAATCCCATTGGCATGGCCAGACAGTCTTAACATCCTTGAAACTAGCTGCACATCATCAGAAAGTTAATTCTTTAGTGGTTGGGGGAAAAAAGAAAGGAGTTTTGGTTGGGGGCAGGGGAATATGGAGCTGGCTGGTAAAAATGGCCTGAAGCTACAGAGAGTATTTTACAATAAGCCATTGATGATGAAGAATTTCAGAGCTGAGGCAGAGACGTTATTAGCCCATGGGTGGGTTGTGAGACAAAGCAGAATGGGATTATTTCAAGTGCCCCCAATACGAATAGTGTTCTAGCCTTTCATCTTTAGGCTTCTGTGGAAATGTATGCTTCCCGATTCACATGTGCAAATCAGCCAGACGTCAGAGAAAGAGATGTGTTCTCTCTCCTACTGAGTTCTGTGAAGCACTAGGTGGAGGGGTGTTTTGAAATCAAACTGTAACCTTTCTTTTGGTAAGATTCACTTGCTGAAAATAACAAAAGTCTTCAAATATTGTTGAATAATGTTTCAAAATTGAATTCTTAGAGGTTTAGTCAGTCACTTACGTTCTATTTTAAGGAAACGTAAATCTTTTTTTTTTCTTCATTGCTAGAATATCTTTCCACTTTATTTGATGAGCTTTGTCCAGGTGACTCACAGATATTTGTGACACTTTTGCTGGTTTCATATTTCTGAGCCAGGCTCCATTTTATAGACCAGTTAGTTTTACCATCCGTCTCAGTAATTCTCAAATATTGGAATGTGTCAGTACCCATTGAAAGCCTGTTTTCGTTTGTTTGTTTTTTTTAATTTTTTAATTGAAGTAGAGCTGATTTACAATATTGTGTAAGTTTCAGGTGTACAGCACAACAATTCTGTTATACATACATATATATATTCTTTTTCAGATTCTTTTTCCTTTTAGGTTATTACATAATATCGAGTATAGTTCCATGTGCTAAACAGTAGGTCCTTGTTGGTTATCTATTTATATAGAGTAATGTGTATATGTTAATCCCAAACTCTTAATTTATCCCTTCCCACTCTCACTTTCCCCTTTGGTAACCATAAGTTTGCTTTCTATGTCTGTGAGTCTCTTTCTGTTTCATAAATAAGTTGATTTGTATCTTTTTTTCTTTTAAGATTCCACATATAAACAATATCGTATGATATTTGTCTTTCTCTGTCTAGCCAGACAGAGACTTACTTTACTTGGTATGAGAGTCTCTAGGTCTATCCATGTTGCTACAGGTGACATTATTTCATTCTTTCTTATGGCTGAGTAATATTCCACTATATATATATATATATATATATATATATATATATATGCCACATCTTCTTTATCCATTCATCTGTCGATGGACATTTAGGTTGCTTCCATGTCCTGGCTATTGTAAATAGTGCTGCAGTGAACATTGGGGTGCATGTGTCTTTTCGCATTATGGTTTTCTCTGGATATATGTCCAGGAGCGGGATTGCAGGATCATATGGTAGTTCTATTTTTAGTTTTTTAAGGAACCTCCACACTGTTGTCCATAGTGGCTGCACCAATTTACATTCCCACCAGCAGTGTAGGAGGGTTCCTTTGAAAGCCTGTTAGATTGTGGCTTCTTGAGCCCTACTACCAGCGATTCTGATTCAGATGTGGGACCAAGGAACCTGCATTGTGACAAATGCTCTAGGTGATTCTGATTCTGATGCAGTTGGTCCACCAACGGCACTTTGAGAAACCCTGCCTTGCCTCCTCCCCTTCTAGTTGCTGTCCCCTTCTGCATGTCCTGCCCTCCCTCCATTTCCCAAAGCCAGACAGAATTCTTTCAGGATTCATATCAAGGGGAAAGCCAGGGGCCCCAAACTTTCTCAAAGTCCATCACACATGTCATCAGCACCCAATTTCCCAATTATTCCAACTCCAATTCTTCCATCCTTTGGAATCAGTCTCTAATACCCCCTGCTCTAGAATGTCCTCTAGAAGCAGGCAAAGTGAGAGATTAGGAATAGCTTTTCTTTAGGCAAATCACAATTATCTCTTTAGCCTTTTGGTCCTTCAGCTACAAAATGAATCGGTTGGACAAGATCAATGGTTCTCAGAATTGTTTGGGAGGCAGAGTACCTATGAGCCTTTGTGGAAAGCTATAGAATACAGAACTACTCAGTTAATTCCAGGAACAATTTTACTAAAAGAAAACTTGGCCATGCAATATAAAATCACAACCATGACCACATGAGTAGCAGATTGTCTTTCCCAAAGATGGCCACACACAACTACATATCCCTTCCCATATGTTCTTTTTATAATGTGTCTGACACTCCTTTCACTGAGAAGTGAGCTCTTTGTTACCTCCCCTTGAATCTGGGCAGGAATTTGTGGCAGCTCTGGCCCACAGAATACAGTGGAAATGATATTTGTGAGCTCCAAGTCTAGGTCATAAAAAGAATATACTTCTATCTGGCACTCCCACCTCCCAGTGTACTTGTACCTGTCCCAGCCTCCATACTGTGAGGAAGCTCAACTATAACATGAGGCACTCACTCTGCCATTAAGGTAGTGGTGCCACCCAGGTGTAATGGCTGGATTAAGGGAAGGAGAATTTTTGCTCTGCCAGCATTAGGACAATCTCTTATTATCTATATCTGTGCTGCTGAGCTTAGGAGTTTTCCAATTATATGCATTTAGGGGTTTTCTATGGTAGGCTTGGTCATCACAATAAGGAGTTTTTATTTTATTCTAAGTGCAATGGGAAACTGTTGGTGGATTTCAAGAAAAGGCATGACATTATTTATGTTTTAAAAAGATAATTCTGACAGGTTCATGAAGAATGGGTTGTGTAGACAAACATGGAATCTGGGAGGCCTGTAGGAGGTTATTTTAGGAAAAAAAATATGGTGGCGTGGACAAAGGTGGCAACAGTAGTGATAAAGATAAATAGATGGATTTGGGATGTGCTTTGGAAGGAGAGATGACAGGATGTCCCAGTGGATTTGTCCTGGGAAGTGGTGAGAAAATCCGGGATCTCTTAGCTTTTCGTCTTGATTACCCAGTTGGAAAATAGAGTCATTTACTGAGATGGTTAAGAAAGAGGGGGGAATACCTTTGTGTTAGGGAGATGTAGAAATCATTAGTCGTCTTTGGAGATCCTATGAGTCATCCACACAGATATATCAAGTCCAAAGAAGGATACAAGTGTGGAGTTGAGGAGAGAGGTCAAGGCTAGAAATGTAAATAGAGGCATCATCAGCACATTGATGCTATTTAAAACCATGGGGCTGGCTGACATCAGGGAGAGAAGGGTAGCTGGGAAAATCAAGTGGGTAAAGGCAAAGCCCTGGATAATCCCTGTTTGGAGAATTGGTAGACAAGATGGCGCTGGCAAAGGAGGCTGAGAAGGAGATGCCATTGACAGGAAAACCGGGAGGGGTCAGCATGTTTGCACGTGCTTAGAGCATGCGGATGGGAATAGAGGGGAAGAAAAGGCAGAAGAAAAAGGAAATAACCACAGAAGCAAAGTCCTTGAAAAGGTGAGGGAGGAGAGATCCAAGCACAAAGGAGAGTTGGTCTCTCATAGGAACAGGGAAAGCTTTGTGGCTGACCAGAGTGCGGACACACTGTGCATGCGCAGAGGCTGCAGACTGGTAGATGTGATGTGGGAAGATGAGAGAGTTTGGCTTGAGTCACTCGCTCTAAACCCACTTGGTTTGTTTATTTGATAATCCTATGGGAAACCTGTTTGTAAAAGTCAGCTGTTCTGGGAGAGTCGGAAGTTCCATTTGGCATTGCTCAAGGCGTTTGTATTGCAGATGAGCTCAAAGCTAAGACGCACACTGAGCAAATGGTGAGGTAGATAATGCTTATCTTTAGAAACCCTCCCTCCCCCAACTCCTTCACCTCCTCACCCCTTTGTTCAGCGCTCTCAAAGGACGTTGATAACTCAGGTCAAAAAGAAAGCATCAGGACTTCCCTGGCGATCCAGTGGTTGAGACTCCGAGCTTCCGCTGCGGGGGGCATGGGTTTGATCCCTGGTCGGGGAACTAAGATCCTGAATGCCAAGGTGTGGTCAAAAAAAAAAAAAAAGCATCAGACAAACTTCTCTACACCAAGCTATAAGGGCTTAAGTGACACCCTTCCCAGGACTGTTTGACTTTATAAAGAGAGTTCTGGGAAAAGGGAAGACAGTTCCCAACCCAAATTCCCATGGGGAAGATTTGGGGGGAGTGGCTTTTCTCCCTCGAATCCCAGTGGGGACAACAATCATAAACAATTACAGGACTAAGAGAAAAATATCAACCAAACCACTGTTTACAAATCTGATGACTGCTCACAGATGTTTTCTATTTCATCTTTCAAGGTATTTAACTGTGACATACTGTGAACCATCATGATGGGGGGAGACAATAAGGGAAGGAGGAAGGAAGAGGGAGGGAGAAGAGAGGAGGGAAAGAAAGTATATTGTTTGGCATAGTTTGTGGCCCTGTTATAATACCTCTCTAACAATCTATTTGTATACTTAGCAGCAAGTCTAGTTGGAGTATCCAAGCATTGGGATTATAAGGTGATCTAGAGCAAAATGGACTTTTTATGAAAGTTGGTTTGATGACTACCATCAGTCACCACACTAATCTTTAATAATAAAATATAAAATTTCCGTTAAAGCATTTGTATGTCATATCAGATACAAAGGAAAGAAACAGAGCTTGGCTTTTGCATAATGAGGAGAAAAACAGAATAATTCTAACAACAACAGTAATGATAATGGCAGTAGTAGCAGCTATGATATTGGGCATCTACTGTGTGCCCAGCACAGTGTTAAGTAATTGATATTACCCCATTTAATTATTCTTGTTTCATCTTGTTGATATTTTAAAAGCCCATACTTTCATAAAATAAGTAGCTGTAACGTTTGCAGACTTGGAAAGGTCAGGAATAAGGTGGCTCTCGAGACCTACAAAGGTAAAGGGAGGGACAGTGATCTTTAACAGTAGGATTTTGTCAAATTCAAAGAACACATGTTCTCTGTGTTGATTTCTGCCTCAACTGTCCCTCCTCCACTCAAGTCAGAGGAAACGACACTTAGCATCTGCGTTCGCCTTTCCGCCTCAGGTCTAGATATTTCCCAGACTCTGCACGGATGGTGAATGTTGTGGAATGAAAATAGCTTAAGGTCAACCTATCCTACTGCAGAAAGTTATCACTCAGCATAAAGCCACGCCTGGCCCCCTCACCATTAGCCAACAGGTGACACTGAGGTTTATGCTATTTTGCATGGGGTGGCTCTCTGGTGGACAGAAGTCGGCAGCAGGTGTCACACCAAGCCTGCATTTGCATCTCATCTCTGCTATTTATTAGCTGTGTTACCTTGGGCAATTTCCTTAGCCTCTCTGATGCTCAATTTCCTCATTAGTAATGTAAGGAAATCCTGCTTTCTTGTTAGGATCAAATCAGAGAGTGTATATGAGCATACAGAATTTGTAAATGGAAAAGGAACACTGAAGGAAGTGGGGCAACAAAGAAAAGGAAGGAAGGCGGGGAGAGAGAGAAGAAGAAGAAGGAGAAGGAGAAGAGGAAGAAGGAGGAGGAGGAGGAAGAGAGAGAAAGAAAGTGCTTTGAAGACTGTAAATTGTTTTGCACATATAGGAAATATTTGTTTACTGGCTAAAATGCTGAATCAATTTCAACGAAAAGAATCATAATGAATAGCTAATAGTTTTCTCTTTCTCTCCTTCATCCGCAATAGTTTCCAATATCTGCCCCACCAAAACGTTTGTAACGAGGTAAAATCATGGGTTACAACATCACCGTCTTGGGGCAATGCTAATGAGGGGAAAAAGAAAACAGTATGGAGGTTTGGGATAATTCAAAAGCTGAACAATCAGCCCCTGAATAATTGAGAGCTGCCGGCTTCTGCAGCACTGCCTCATGCTAGGAAGAGAGCTGGACACACAGCGAGGCATTGTGTACCCACACCCCCCTCGCCTGGCCCCAAACACAGGGATGAGGATTTGACCTTGACGCAAACTCCACGAAGTCCAGCACAGTCTGATCTGCCTTTGGTGCAGCAAGCTCTGTGTGTGTTCATTGTGTCTACATCACACATGTTTAAAATACAAGTCTGCCGTGGTTTCTAATGACTGCAGGGAAAATCAGGCTACTTGTCTGCATACATCACTTACCTGAAGCAGAATTAAGAAAATATTTCCACTTGATTTCCTGAAAAAGTGTCAATGGAATGATTTTTAGGCCATGAATTTAGTAACAGGCAATAGTATAATTATTAAGTGAAATCTATAATATGTATTACATATATATCATGAATCTAATTATAAATTAAATATATATAATACATCTAATTATAAATTAATATAGATTTAGAAAATAAATGAATATATAATTAAGTGAAATCTATTTAGACTTTACTGGAGTTGGTTTTGCTATCTTGACTTCTGCATAAAAATGGGTATTTAAACTCCCACAAGAATCAATAAAATATAAAATCCCTCCAATTCTTGTATTCTTCTGGACACTACTGCAATGGAATAAATAATCCTATCAGTCAATGCTTGTGCTATGAAGGCTGTGATTTCTTTTACTCTGCAGCAGAAACCACGTGTCAGCGGGCTCATTAGTACAGGGCAGATGCCAGTACCGTTTCAGAAGCGTGTGGGCACGGAGAAATTATGCTTTCTGAGAATAAATGGGGTCAGCAGCCACTGCTACATTTCCAAATCTTTGACCTTTCTCCTTAGTCTGGGAATGGAATGAGGTGTTTTTCCCAGAGGTGATTCTGTCACCTCCTTCATCCCACAGGAGGTGAGAACTCAGCCCTGGGCTGGAGGTGAAGCTGGGAGCAGGCACTGGCGTGGTCCCAGATACCGGCATGAGGCTGGACTCTTGATTTCCAGGAAGCCCAGCTCACGTTGTGTAGGGCTCCATCACTGCCTTACTCCCCGGTAATTCTCTTCTCTGCTGATTTGTCAGGTTACGGGAGAGGCAACAACTTTGGAAACAATAAAAACAAACACTTGGATTGATGTGCCACAGACTGCCTTCTGTCATGTGTAGGAACAGGGATAACTGCTGGGGGCCAAGAAGGGATCGGATATGGGGTCTATTTGAAATGGAGCAAGTGTGTTTGCTGTGGAAAGAAGTCCCCGTGGTTCTGGTGCTGGCTAAATGGGGGCTGAAATCCTAAAGCCCGGGGCAGACACCCCTGCTTAAGGACTTGACCCTGCTCCATCCACAAATATTTCTGTGATCAGAATCATGCTCTGTCCATGAATTAGCCTATAGAGAATTTCTAAACATTCAGACTATAAAAGAGTCAATGACCAAAACACACACGTTCTTTCATTGTGAGAATGAGAAGGGAGGCCTTCAGATTTAGTCTTCAAAACAGCTCAGTGCCAGTTCACTCTGTTGTGACCCTCATGTGTTATTTCTTTGAAACCATCGGGTCTTGCCAAATGCAGGGCAGGACAGCAGCATCAGAGGGAGACCTTGGCAGCACGAGGGGGTCCCAAGGACAATCTTGAATAAGTATCGATCAAAAGGCTGGACCTTCATCCTAGGGCTCAGATTCTTCAAAAATGGCTCCTTGGTATCTAAATTACCAAATTTGGATAAATTCTTTTTAAAAAACAGTTCATTCATATGAAATCATTTTCCTTAACATCAAAGTATCTAGAAAAGAGGCTTGTTGTTTACAGAAGTATGTTTCCTCCCCTGAACTGCACAGTAAGCACCACTTTAGGACTTTCTTCCACTGTCTTGCTTGAATCATGAAGTCGCTTGTGGCAGAGACTATGTGATCTCTCACCAAACCATTTCCATTTTCTTCCCAGGCACGCGGCTGGGGTGCGTGTCCCAGCCTCCCCTGCAGTCAGGTGCAACCATGAGACTGAGTTCCACGCAACGTGGGCAAAAGTGATGTTTGCTTCCACTGCCACCCCCAAGCCTGGTCCGTAAAACCTCCTTTGCAATCTTCTGGGCTCCCTCTTTTACTGATCACTGGCTGGAAGCAGAGGAGCCAGGAGAAGATGGGGGGTTTAACCTGGGGTCCTCAGACTCCCAAAGAGGTCTGTGGACAGAATTCAGGAGACATGAGAAGTTGAAAGGGGAATTAATATGCATCTTCATTTTCTCCAGCTAACAGACATTTAATAGTTTCTTCAATTATGAATGAAAGCAACAAACCACAGTAAAATTAATAGCATCTGTAACTTTGTCACTAATAGAAATGACAGATATTTTCATATCACATTACAGTGGTTGATGAGATCCCAAAATGCTGTGTGATCATCACCACTGTGACGTTATGGTAGTTCTTATTATAACAGGTGCCTATATCACCATTTCTTTAATATTTTGATAACAGTATTTCAGTATTTTTGATGTTGCTATCTGAAGTTATTCACTGTATGCATTTAAAAATAATATTTAAAAATTATTATTCTGGGGTTTGTCCTTAAGCTTCACCAGACTGCCAAGTGGGTGGGTCCATGACACAAAAAAATTTGAGTTCCTGCCTTGCGGGTGGTGGGCCCATGAGATAGAAGGATCCTGGAGTCCTGAATGACTGCTTGGAGCAGACCCCTCCCCTTCTTCTACTCCCTCGCTCATTCTCCCATCAATTCACATTAACCTGTGACGTGAGAGGGAAATAAACAATTGTTTCAACAGTTAGTCTACTACCGATTTGCTTCCACAGGAAGGTAAGTAGGGAGGAAGTTAACATTCGTGCTGATGTTAACATTCTGACACTCAGGTTGGCAAGTCTCACTGGCAGGCATCCCGCTGCTGGACTTTCTCCTTTGTGATGCTCAGCGAGGGCTCCTTGGGATTCAGCAGAATGAGAGCACCTCGTTCCCCAACATTCTCAGACTGCGTTCTCCCTCGGCTGTATCCAAGTTCAGCTTGGGAAGGGACATAATGCAGCTGGTGTGGTTGCTCATAAAAGTGGCATGAAGTAGCAACTGCCTATGTACACCACAGTTGTGTAAAAACACCCAGCTGACCAGCTCTTTAACCAGGAGACTTAAAGCAGTGAGCCATGGAGAACTCCATAGCACTCTGTCTTTTTCCTTTCAAAATTAATATTTCTTTCACTGGGGAAGCCATTACTTCTAAAAAATATATACATTTATTTATTATTTTTCTTTATAAATTTATTTATTTTATTTATTTTCGGCTGCATTGGGTCTTTGGGCAAGCAGGGGCTACTCTTCTTTGAGGTGCCTGCGGGCTTCTCATTGATGTGGCCTCTCTTGTTGCAGAGCACTGGCTCTAGAGAACAGGCTCAGTAGTTGTGGCATGTGCGCTTAGTTGCTCCGCAGCATGTGGGATCTTCCCGGACCAGGGCTTGAACCCGTGTCCCCTGCATTGGCTGGCGGATTCTTAACCACTGCGCCACAAGGGAAGCCATATATTTATTTTTTAAGTTGGTTTTAAAGCAAAAAAATTCGGATGTGTTCATCAAATTTGGTAATTAAATGAGTGAAGAGATTGTGATTACCAGTGGCCAAGCATACGCTTCTTGTTATAAGTTTAGCTGAAAATCACTTTTTCTTTCCCTTTCTTTTCCTGATTTAACAGAATATTTTCCCACAGTTCTATTTTAATGGGCTCCTAATGATGTTCTATGTATTTGCTTGTACGTTATTGGAGAGCAGTGGGTTTATAAGCTTAATGAAGTTGATGATTATAGAAGTTCAAACCAAAATCACACCTGTAACATATGCAGTTCTTTTTTAACCTCAATATACTTGTCAGTAGCTAATGCATCAATATTGTTTGACTTTTAGCCTTTTACATAGGCATATGGGCAAACAAAATACTGTAACTACATTCCTAGGTTCCCAACAGTTAAGCTTCAAGGAAGCATATGACACACTTAAAATTAGTTTTATAATTTAATTTATTGTTTGAATAGATAATGTAATGCAGACAATATCCAAACAACGTAAAAGATCATCTAGTGAAAAAGCAAGTCCTTCTCTTTCCCTTGCCTTCTAGAAACCCAATTTCTCTGAAAACTACCACTATTACCCATTTCTTATATATCTTTTCAAAGGTATTCTATGTCTATTTAAATAAACATGTATATATTTATTTTCCCACACAAATATGATATTATACTTAAATGCTTTTTTGGAACCTTTCTTTTTTAACCTAACAATATCATCCAGAAGATCTTTCCATATCAACATATAAAGGACTTTTTCCCTTTCTGTATAGTATTCCATCCATTTTAGGGATGTACCATGTTCTGTTTAACCAGTGCCTATTAATGGACATTTATGTGGTTTCCAATCTTTTGCTCTTATAATATTGTAATGGATATATTTGCCCAGGAATGTCACTTTGCACATATGAGAGTGCCTGTCTGTTAACCAAATACCAAGGAGCAGAAGATATGAGCATTTTTATTCTGAGAGATACAAAAAAGACTATGATCATACAATCATGTCTTTATAATGACCAATGTTGGACTCTTCCACTTGGGAGGAATTCTCATGATGCAAGGAGCCAGCAATTCGCTTGGCCTCTCTGGACCTTGCTGAAGGGCTAAGTAGGTACAAGAGCCTAGACCTAACAATGGTCAACCAGAAATGAATTTGCAGGACGCAGAGACATCTGGGAGCTTGGGGTGGGGCAGCTAAGACAGGGGTGAGCGGAATGGGCTAATGACATATAGAATTAAGACCACCTGGCTGAAGATGCCAGGAAATGCACAGGTTAGGGAAGGGCAGCTACCTGGAAAAGATCATTGTGCAGTTGTAGTGAAGGGGAGAGACAGAGAGAGACAGAGACAGAGACTGAACACGGAGCCTGGAGTTACAAGACCCAGCTTTGAACTCCAGCTCCACCACTTACGAGAGCTGTGTGAATCTGGGACCAATTATCAAGGCAAGGTTGTTGTGGGTGATACAGAAAGGGTGCATGTGAAAATGCTTGGTTAACAGTTTGAACTTTTTTTCTATTTACTTCATTATTTATTATTTTTTTATTGAAGTAGAGTGGATTTACAATGTTGCATTAGTTTCAGGTGTACAGCACAGTGACTCAGTTATATATATATATATATATATATATATATATATGTATATATGTATTCTTTTTCAGATTCTTTTCCCTTATAGGTTATTATAAAATATTGAGCAGAGTTCCCTGTGCTATATAGTCAGTTATCTATTTGATATATAGTTGTGTGTATCTGTGAGTCCCAAACCCCTCATTTATCCCTCTCCCCCAACCCTGCACTTTCCCTTCTGGTAACCATAAGTTTGTTTTCTATGTTTGTGAGTCTCTCTGTTTTGTAAATAAGTTCATTTGTATCCTTTTTTTTAGATTCCACATATAAGCAATATCATATGATATTTGTCTTTCTCTGTCTGGCTTACTTCACTTAGTATGATCATCTCTAGGTCCATCCATGTTGCTGCAAATGGCATTATTTCTTTCTTTCTCATAGCTGAGTAATATTCCATTGCATTATATATATATATATTTATACACACACACACCACATCTTCTTTATCCATTCATCTGTTGATGGACCTTTAGGTTGCTTCCGTGTCTTGGCTATCGTAAATAGTGCTGCTATGAACATTGGGGTGAACTTAACAAAGGTTAGTGGAATCTGAATGAATTTACGTTTCAACATGTCTAGGCACAAAGGAATACTAACTTCAGAAAGTTCATCGGGACATCAACTCCATAAGAACTGGAGCTGTGTCTGGCTTGTTTGCTGCTGTGTCTGCTGAGCCCAGAATTGTGGCCGGTGCTGAACAGGTGCCCGATGAACATTCACTGAAGGAGGGAAGTTCAGGCCATCTCTACTCCACTGAGAAAGGAAATGAACCAAAGAGAGAAGGAAATTAACCAGAGAGCCTGGTTAAGGCTGGAGATAGAGTTTTGAGAGTTACACACTCATAATTATTAGTCCTAATCATTCTTTATAAGGAAAACCTAGCAATGCAGATATTTTATGAAAATTTGTCGATTGCATAAATGAATGGATGAATGAATGAATGAACTTCAGAAAGTATTTCACGAAGTCGATGAGTTCCCCCAACCCGAGAGGAAGAAAAAGATTATTTTTATTTGAAATATTTATGTTACAGTGACTTGAACAGTTGACAAAGTTATTCTATATTTTACTTTTTTGTATGTTTAACTATTTTTTGACCTATGTTTTGCTTGGGATAAATTAACACATATGTTGTTGGCCACATATTTCTAAAGTCTGTTTTACGTCTTAATGTAGTTTATGTCTCCATATGGAAATACACAGATAAGGAGGAAATTCCTCAAACTTTCTCAATGATTAGAGTTTTTGAAATTAAATGAGGAAATTGAGGTAAATGATCTCAAATGCCCCCCTTTGGCCTAAAATTATAGAATTTTGAGAATAAAAGCACAAGGGGAGAGCAGAGGTTAAAAAAAAAAAGCCCGGGATTCCTGTGGGACAGGAATCACATTATACTTGGAGGATGATAATAAACACCTCACATTTATAGGGTGTTGACTAAGGGCCAGGCCTACATGGCTTGTTTCACTTGATCCTTCCAACCCCTATAAAACGGGTGTGGGAAATTTTGCGTGGTGTCCAGCAACTGGAAAGGAGGAGATCATTCTAAGCACAGACCACGATTTGAAGCAGCAAAGTTGCCAACAATAACATGCTTTGTAAAAGTAATTGCTGCCCCAAGTCAAAGAACTGTTCCCCCCACCCTTCCCCCAGCTGAAAGGGCTATTAAATCTGGGGGTGGTCTCTCCAGCTACAAAGACACACAGAGATAATGTCACCTTTGACTCTGAGGGACAGGGTTCTGTGTGGTTACGGCTTCATGGAACAGGGCTTCTTTGCTTGCTGTATCCCTTTCTCTAGAATCAGTTCTTCCCTTAATTGGTGATACTTTCTCCTTTCTAGTTTCTACTTCTGTTGTGAACTGACCTAAGCCAATGTAGCAGCATAGCGTTCTCAGGTTCTTTTTATTCACAGTGGATGTATATCAATGATCAGAAGTAGGTGAGGACTGCAGATCTCTGAGCCCGTCATCACACTACAGGTAATAAAAGCAAGGCTCAGACAAATTCTGCTCCCACACAATTAGTTATTATTTATAAAATGTATTTATTGACAAGCAGGCATCAAAGCATGTAACTTAATGACTTCTAGTTCTTGCCCTTTTGTATGCTCCCATTACTTCTGGTTTGAATGGCACATTTGGGGCAAATGCCGCAACATCCTAGAGTTGCAGTTCAGTTAACCTTGTCGTTATCAGGCAACCAGAATCCTCCAAGCCAGCAGTGGACTTGGGACTATTCTGGAATTCAGCCTTAGGAACCATTTTATTGTGTGAAGAGATTTATATTCTTAAACCCTGTCCATTCAAGGACAGGCAGTGTTTCTGCTTATTCTAGCCTAGTAGCTGGCAAACTTGGTGCAAAGGCCAAATCTGGTCTGTGCCTATTTTGTAAATAAAGTTGTACTGGAACACAACCATGCCAATTCATTTAGTATTGTTTATGGCTGCTTTTGTGCTATAACGGCAGAGTTGAGTGATTGTGACAAAGATAGTTTGCCCGCAAAGCCAGAAATAATTTACCATCTGACCCGTTTCAGAAAAAAAAAAGTTTTCTGACCCCTGCATTAGCCAATCCACATATACTAAGCACGACTGTTTTCAGCAATGAAAACCCATTGCTAATATCCATTTTGCTAATTAGCAAAACCTCTGGTGTAGATCAGAGATAAATAGAGCTGAAGTGCTTACAGCAGCTGCTTCTGGAGTGTGGCCTTCTTATTAAATATTAGATGACACCCCCAAAGTATGCAAGTTCTACTAGGGTCATAGTAGACTCAGAGTATTTATTAAAACTAACACACATTTATAGAACATCGTCAATTTTGAAATTTTAAAAGTAAGTTGCAGTCATCATAAGACTTTCTTTTATTGCTTCTCAAAGCTCATTTTTGTTGATGATTATGATTAAATTTTCAGGTACTCTCATATCAATATTAAGCCCAGAGTTTGAAAATTATGTTATCCAATTGGATCTCAATGCAATAGCTAAGATAGAGCAGTTTATTATCATCCCATTTTACAGAATGCAAAACGTAAGGTCCGAAAGTATATCTACTTTTCTCACAGTTGCAGAACTGATGAGTGAGGCTTGAATCTGAAGCTTTTCATTTTCCATATCTTATCGTCTCTTCTCTACACCATGATAATTTTCCAATAGCAACAATCAATTGATCTTTTTTTTTTCTTGGAGCAAACTGCAGATTCTAACTTCAGCCAATAGAAATATATTCTGTCTTCAGAAGAAAAAGAAAAACATTCTCAGAAACTTCTTGATTATTTTGCAAACAGACTTTGCCTCCTTTCTCCACACTGTTTATTCTTAAAGTTGTAGAGCCACCATTGGGTTGCAGGATTGGTTACTAGATGTGGGGAGAAATTTCCCAGAGGAATCAAAGGAATGAGGGTAAATGCTTGAAAATGGATCTGTTTCAGCAACCACATAAAATGAGACCCTACAGAGTCAAAGAAGTCTCTGAAGGACCACCCCGACTTAGAAGTCTGTAACTGTAGCACAGCATAACAAGGCTCCAGGGCTAGTCATAGACTCAGACATGTTAGAAAAGGAAGAAGCTCATTATGAGGTCGGCGAGTTCACTCCACCTCGCTGTACAATGCTGGGTTGTTCTCCCAGCTGTGTTGGGCTGCATGGGAAATTCATTTATTATTGATTAGCGGGGGGTTATGAGAACTGGTGTGGCATCTCCTCAGCCTTTTCTCAGCCACTCTTCCCCATGACTATGACCTGTAATTCCCCATAATCTATTCCTTCCCACCCTATGGCATCATCTTGGTTGGATTTAAGCCCATAATTGGTGCTGGTGCCTTTTGCTTCTTCTACCTGCAGGTTCTGAGTTGGAGACGGGAGAGTCTTTCCTCCAAGACCGTCCCTTCATCTACATGGGCTCTAATAGGCCTCCATCATTACCATAACTGGTGGAGAAGAAAAAAGGGCAGGTATTATAGTCAGGAATAAGAATGTTAAGCTATGAGCCCAAGGAGGAAGCTAGAGGGCATCTTTCCAGACCCTAGTGTGATTGTCTGCAGGTGACTTGGATGACAAGTCATAACCATATGGATTCTAACAACCATTGAGAACCCGCATTGGAGACTTTTAAAAACAACTTTAAAGCAACAAGTCAGTAGTGTAAAGAGACAAAAATGAGTTCAGGTGTAAGTCTACCAGTAGATAGTAAAAAAGCAGTAATGTTAGGAGAAGTCCCTCTGTGTGTGTGTGTGTGTGTGTGTGTGTGTGTGTGTGTGTGTGTTGAGAAGACTCTAGTCTCTTAAAGATAGCTTCTTGTTTCTGAACTTCTGAGAATCTTCTTTGTGATTCTTCTAGTTGACTTTTTGATGATGTGTGGAAATAGCAGTGCCAATGTTGGGAGCAAGACAAGACTTTCAAAAGTTTGAGTTTGAGATTAAATATTTATGATCCAGCCTAAAAAGAAGAGTGGAGGGGGAGGACAATGAAATCTTGAATACTGATTTTGGGGGAGAAGACTGATTCCTCTTTTAAAGATAATTTACTTGCCACATAATACTAACTTCAGGACTATGTAGTGAATCATTCAGGATGGGTTAGGTTGTCCTGCAGAAACAAACAACCTCAAAATCTCAGTGGCTTAAAACAACCAAGGTCTATTTTTCATCCATGGAACGTACCCATTATGAGTGTTGACTTCACTCTGGAAGACAGGATTACAGGATGGCTGCTCTAAGGAACAGGTCTGATCATTGTGACAGAGAATAAGAGCTTTGGAAGGACTTGAATCAGCAATTAAATGCTCCAGCCCAGAGTAACGTTTGCTCACAACTCATTGGCCGGCAGTGGTCATGTGCTCCATTCAATCACAAGGGCCCAGGAAGTATAATCCTACCAAGTACCTGAAAGGCAGCTGAGAATATTTGTAAAATAGTACTAATGACTTCCACATGTCATTAAGATTGACAGGGCAAATTTTGACCTGTAGTATGTTCAAAATCACACACGTCAAATGCTTCTGGTAAGGCTGACTTTTAAAAAGCAGACACAGTATCTAGAGGATCTACCCGTCGGTTCTCTGCACTTGGAGAGTAAACATGGGGATCTCCTGGAAAGTTTGCAAAACACTGATGCCTGGGTCCCACTCCAGGGATTCTAAGTTAACTAGTTTGAGGTGCAGCTTGAGCACCAGGATTTTTTAAAGCTCCCTGAAGTGATGCTAAGGTACACCCAGAGTAGAAAGTCAGTGATCTCTTCTAAGCATCAGGGCTTTACCGTGATTCTCAACTCCAATACTATCTGTCCATCTGTGTGGTCTTAAGTCAGTTAACCACTCTGGGTCTCTGTTTTATTATCTGTGGAATTAGGGGTGGAATACAATGACTTCTACAGATACTTCCAGCCTTAAAAATCTCTCCTAGACTACTGATACCTACTTATGAGGAGTTTCAGAGCTCAAGTTCATGTGTAGGTGCAGCCAAATTACTCTGTACGTTCATCTGGTTAAAGCTCCACTATCTTCGATAATGGAATAAAGGCAATAATTGGCAGGAGTCTTTACCAGGTAAGTAGCTGCGTTTTTCCAGCAAACCAGGAAGCCTGGCCAGACTTGGGGATAAAGTCATGTTATAAGAAAAGATATGGAGTTAACTTGATCTCTTGGTTATTTGTGGACTGAGGGTGAACTTCCTGCTCTAAGATGAAAAAATTGTATGACCTAAGGCTATTCAGATAAAAATAAATTTTAAGAAGCCACTTCCTTCAATTCTTCTTGCTGAAAATGAAAACGTTAAAGGTTTCACAATTTCTTCTCCGTGTAATCCCATCTCAGTGCTGTCAGTGTCTTAATAGCGTATTGATTGGCTCGCACTCCGCTATCTTTAGAGAAGCATTGTAACTCTGTTGGGCCAAACATAAAAAACTACTTTTAAAGACCCTTTTAAGAGTTTTTTGATTTTTCAAAAGCTTCTTAGGGGCGTATTGAGCTTCCCTGGCAGCTGGAATTAACTCTACAATGCTCTTTCTCTATTTCTGACACAATGAATTCATCTGAAGCCGGCAGGTTATCAATGACTCACAGGCGGGAGAAGATAAGGGGGTCCTGGAGATAAATTAATGTGGTAATTAGTTACACGAACACCTGTATTTTTAGGCTCTAAGTGCTACCGTTGCATTGGAAACTCGTGATAATTATCAACAGCCATCTTAAATATGTGAAGTTGAGTAGTATTAAGGGGTAGAAAGTGAGGAGAGAAGATAGATTGTAAAAATGAAAACTGAGTGTAAAATAGCATTAAACTGTTTTTCAATTATCAAAATGCCTGAGAGCTGAAAAAAGACAAAATCTTCATTTATAGCTCTACTATATTTATTCAATGTCTGCATCTCTCTTCTTCAGTTATTAGAAAAAAGCATCAGAATAATTTTTATTGAATGCTTAGAAAAATATTTGATGATAACACACCAAAATGTTATCACTGTGGGCGATGGTATTGTGGGTGAGTCTTTTTTCTTCTTTTGGGAATCTCTGTGTTTTCACTACTTTTCTCTGTTAAGCAAAAAATTTTTTACCTTCACTCCTTCACTGTGTTTTGGGGAAAATTACTTAACCATCTTGAGCCTCGTTCTGTACCTCAGAATGAAGATAATAATAGTATCTACCTCAAAGAGTTGTGGTATTAGATTAAATCGCATGAAATAGCTGATACTTGATCATCTTTTGACCTATGAACTTGGCAACTTGACATGGTTCAATGTAGTAGTAAACATTTAGCATTGTGCCGACAAATACTAAGCACTCAGGTAATATTCACTGTGAAAGAATGTTAAGGAAATACAGGGAGAACAAATTTAAAAATACATAGGACATAATATGCAATTTAAAACATTACGTTTATGGAGGTATCATTTGCATATAGTATACAGTTCTAGAAAAGCTGACAAACGCATACAATTGGGTAACCACAGTCAAGATACAGAGCAATTCCATCATCCCCCCCAAAATGCATCGTGCCTCTGGTAGCCAGCCCCTCCCCCCTCCCCAGCCCCTGGCAACTGCTGGTAGTTTTCTGTCCCTATAGTTCTGCCTTTAATATGAATTTCCCCCCTGACTTGAATTAAGTAAATGTATTCATTTGCCTCCTTCCTACGCGGACAAACACTTTCAGAGGCAGAAGGGAAGTGCCGTCACTCTGGCCAGCCGCCGATAAAGTTCCTTGAGAGAAGCCACTTTTAATTTGCTCTGAAGGGTGGAGGATGCTGGGGTTCAGGGTGTGAAGGGGGCAGGGACAGGCATTTGCTGAGGCTCGACTTCCAGGAGTAGAGGTTCGTTCCTCGTGAAAGGAGGCGAGAACGTGCTCAGGCAGCCCATTTTGGCTACTTTTCCTGGGACCCAGTGTGGTTTTGGATTCTGATTTTTCTGTTGATTGTAACATGTACGCAGCTTGTCGGAGGTCTCAGGACCTAGGGGTCATTTTAAATTCCGTATCTCCAAATAGCGTTTAGCAAAGAGCCCTCTTCAGTCCGGTTCTCCTTTTAGAAAAGTGCCCAGCCTGTGGGTGTAGGCGAAGCTCTCCTTTCTTGGCTGCTGGGGCACTTTCATCAGGGTCAAGCTCATTGTCATGCTCTTGGAGGTATTTTTCTTGCCCTCTTAGCATCCCTTCATGATATCACTTGGCTGCATATTATTGGCCGTAGCATCCAGTTGACGATCTTTATCATCTTGAAAATAGAACGTCACTCCCCTGTGACAAGCCTGCAGTGCTCCCTTGGGCTCACAGGATGAAACCTGGCTTCCTTTGCCTGGCAAATAAACTCTTCACCATCTGACCCCACCCGGATTTAAACAGCACCATTAATCAGTTTGATTTTGGGGGTCATGTAGAGCCCAGTACCCACCACATAGAGAACCTGGAACTTTTGCAAGCATAGGCCACTTATTAGCTAGAAAACAAATTACAATAAAATTTTTTTGGTATCACAGACAGAGGCTGCTTCCCATAGTGGGAAAGTGCACCGACTGGGGAGCCCACCTGCTTTTCTTTGGATTCTGACCATTCCTCCTACTAGTCCTATGAGCTTGGGACAGTTACTTAACCCTCCATGCCTGTTTCCTCATCTGTGAAACTCAAAGGCTTGTGGTGAGGAAAATGGGAGTCCCTTAATCATGTCACACTCTCCCAGGATTCTCCACCCTTGCACTTGCCGTTTCTGCCTTGGAACATGCCTTCTCCGCCTCTTTGAACACACAGGGAATCCATCGGGCAGCTTTATTGTACGGAAGTTGCTGGGATTGCTGTCTTCCCACCGATCTGTACCCTCCCTGAAGTAGGAATAGCACCTAGCACTTAATGAGTCTTTACTGAGTACTCAGTATTTACCGAGTGCTTATTATAGGCAAGGCATTATTTACCTTTTACATATATTAATTCATTTATCTCCATAAAAACTCCAAGAGCTGGGTACTATCGTTTTGCCCACTTTACAGATAAGGAAACTGAGGCTATGTAATTTGCCTAACTTCACCCAGCTAGGGAGAGGTTAAGATGGATTTCAAAGAGTCTACATTTGTAATCATGGGACTGTATCGAGAGTAGGATCAACTAACTAAATAAAAACTACAGTCCAGGGCTTCTCAAATAATTGTGTGCATGAGTCACCTGGGGACTTTGTGAAAATGCAGATTCTGATCAATAGGTCTGAAGCGGCACCGAGATTCTGACTTTCCAACAGGCTCCTAGCCAGCGGACTACACTTTGAGAATCAAGGCCCTAGTCTTGTGGTTCAAAGCTTTGTTGGTTGGTTTTTTTGGTCTCAGGACACTTTTACACTATTAAATATTACTAAGGACACCAAAGAGCTTTTGTTTACATGGGCTATATCTGTCGATATTTACTGTAATAAAAATTAAAAATGAGAGATTGAAAAAGTATTTTTAAAATATTTAAGGAAACCCATTACATGTTCATAAAAATAACACGTTTTAATGAGAAATAACTATATTTTTCAAAATAAAAAATTAGTGAGAAGAATGGCCTTGTTGCACATTGCTGCAGATCTTTTTAACGTCCAGTTTAATAGAAAAGGGCTGCATGCTCACACCTGCTTATGCAATCTATTATCATATGACGTGACATGCAGCCTCTGAAAAACCCCATTGTGTTCTCAGGAGAGAATGCAAATCAAAAGAAGCAAATGGCATCTTAATATTACAGGAATAGTTTTAACCTTACAGACCCCATGAGAAGGTCTCAGAGACCCCACCCAAGGGTCCCCAGACACTACCTTAAAAAAAACCACTGCTCTAGACCACTCTTAAGAATCCGAGAAAACTCTGAAAGTCATTATGTTCATTGTGGAGTTGGACTGTTGACATTTCGTAAAATTTCTGACTTCTAAAATTCTGTGAGGATACTCTTTCTGAATCTAGATTTTGTATCTATTCCAGTTGCAGTTTTCATCCTCATCTGCATCCTCTGATGGTGCCTGGTCATAGTCTCAACACAGAGAAGACTCTCTTCAGAAAACCATCAGCCAAAAAGGTAGTACTCTCTCTCTTTTTAAAAAAATTTTATTTATTTGGCTGCATTGGGTGTTCATTGCTGCATGTGGGCTTTCTCTAGTTGCGGTGACCTGGGGCTACTCTTCATTGCGGGGTGCAGGCTTCTCATTGCGGTGGCTTCTCTTGTTGCGGAGCATGGGCTCTAGGTGCGTGGGCTTCAGTAGTTGTGGCACACGGGCTCAGTAGTTGTGGCTCGTGGGCTCTAGAGGTCAGGCTCAGTAGCTATGGTGTACTGGCTTAGCTGCTCTGCGGCATGTGGGATCTTCCCGGACCAGGGCTCGAACCCGTGTCCCCTGCATTGGCAGGCAGATTCTTAACCAGTGCGCCATCAGGGAAGTCCCGGTAGTACTCTCTCTAGATAGAATATTGATGAAGAAGAAGGTCAAGTGGAAAAACATATTTTATTGAATTCCTTAAAGATTTTTAAAAATCACTTTAGAATAGATCATCCTAAACTAATGTATTAAATGACTTAAAGCCAGTAGGATTTTATGCTATATACATTTACTACATTTATCTTTAGTTTTTTTGTTCACACATGGTTTCACAATTTTTAAAATAAAAGATGTAAACTGAAATCATTTGATATGCTTAAATATCATATACCCACTTCTTGTCCCTAATTTTTAATACCTTACTCTTATGCCTGGATTTCCAAGTTTATACCAGGTGTTCTCAGGAGAACATTTGAGTAGGTTCCTGGGCTCTTTGATTTGCACTCCCCTTTGAGCTCTGAAATGTTTCCTTAGCACATTTGCTTCTCCGCTGGGTCTGTATCAACTGACTCCTCTAACTGTATGTCGAAGGAGTTATGCCCATTGGTAAATCTGTTCATCATATGTTAGGGCAAGGAAAATAGGACCCTGTGAGTTCAAGCCTTCAGGCTGTCTCTGGAAGAATATCTCCTCAAGCCTTGATGCTCTCAATTCAGATGCCTAGTTCTTGGTCATGACCAGTTCTTGGCCAGCTAAGCTGCCTTGGGCAGGAAGGGGCTAGGTCAGGCCAAGAAGGGGAAGTTCTCCTTTGGCCAGCGCACTTCAGTTTTCCAGCCTTTCCTCTTGCTTCTGCATTTGTGGTTCTCTGGGGTGAGGGAGGTGTAAGGAAGCAAGAACCTCTACAGCTGTCGGGTAAGTGGGCTCCATCAGCTGAACATGGGGGGCACAGTCTAGTCCTTGGCCTGATGCGTCTAAGAGAAATTTTGCTAATGTCATAGTCTTGCTGGGCTCAAAAGTGGCCGGATGTTTATCTCCACTCAATAATCCTCTTGAGTAATAAGCACTTTTGTTTGTGACATGACTGTTTAAGAAACTGAAAGCTGCATTTTTTTTCAAGATTACGGGAGAATGATTTTGTTGACGTTTATTAGCTTTTAAATTATCTAGTTTTATTTTAATAGTGCTGCATTAGACTAATTGTTGCTTGGAAATATATAAATCTTGTTAACAGTAATTCTGAACAGACTAAATACATGATCAAGTCAAAAGTTTGAGGACTAGGGAGAGAGTGTTATTTTAAAAGGAAATCCAAATTACTACCCATAGTCATTTTAATTTACTATTAATAAAAATATAACACCAAGTGAACTCAATAATAAATAAGTTTGGAAGTTCTAACATTCTAGAGTCTAATGAGCATCATTCACATATTAAAATAAAATTTAGAAAATGTACAGCTTACAAACTTTCCTTTTTACATATGTGTTTTGAAAACTAAATAATAGTCAAATTAATTTGGATGTTCGAGGAGGAAGTGCCATCACATCTTCTCCCCCCTCCCATCCCTGCTTACCTAGGCTTCAAATCTGGATAAACATATTCAAGTGTTGTTTAATCATGAATGTGACATATTAGACAGATTTATAGATGCGTGAGGGATTTAAAAATTTGATTATTCTTAGTTCTTTAAACATCCCAATAAGTAATCTTAGAGATAACATTAACGTTTACTCTGTAGACTAAGCAAGTATTGTAGGAAGAGAAGATTGTGTTTTGGGTGCCTGAAAAGTACAGAGAATTTTAGAGTATTTCTGTTCTCCATTAAGGAACATGTAGTTTGGCTTCCCCCAAAAATGTGAGAGACGAAGATGGAGAACATTTTAAGAAGGATATTTTTTCTTTCTTTCTTTCTTTTTTTTTGCGGTATGTGGGCCTCTCACTGTTGTGGCCTCTCCCGTTGCGGAGCACAGGCACCGGACGCGCAGGCTCAGCGGCCATGGCCCATGGCCAGCCGCTCCGCGGCACGCGGGATCCTCCCGGACCGGGGCACAAACCCGTGCCCCCCGCCTCGGTAGGCGGACTCTCAACCACTGCGCCACCAGGGAAGCCCAGGATATTTTTTCTAAGTATAATTCTTGTCTTCTATTACTGTAACATTTGTATTTATTATGTTTTTAATGAAGTCTCAATTTTGGTACATATTTTCTACTTTCCTCACTGGCTTACATTTTCATTTCAATAATGCTTTATTTTTGGACTTCCCTGATGGCGCAGTGGTTAAGAATCCGCCTGCCAATGTAGGGTATACGGGTTCGATCCCTGGTCCGGGAAGATCTCACATGCCGTGGAGCAGCTAAGCCCGTGCACCACAACTACTGAGCCTGTGCTCTAGAGCCTGTGAGCCACATCTACAGAGCCCGTGTGCCACAACTACTGAAGCCCGAGCACCTGGAGCCCGTGCTCCATACCAAGAGAAGCCACTGCAATGAGAAGCCCGCACACTGCAACAAACAGTAGCCCCTGCTCACTGCAACTAGAGAAAGCCCACGCACAGCAACGAAGACCCAACGCAGCCAAAAATATAAATAAATTTATTTTTTAAAAAAACGAATGCTTTATTTTTACATTTGAATACATATAAATTGAAAGTGAAGCTAACACTTTAGTATGTCTATTCTATTTTCAATTAAAATATTTGGGAAAGGGCTTCCCTGGTGGCGCAGTGGTTGAGAGTCCGCCTGCCGATGCAGGGGACACGTGTTCGTGCCCCGGTCCGGGAAGATCCCACGTGCCGCGGAGCGGCTGGGCCCGTGAGCCATGGCCGCTGAGCTCGCGTCCGGAGCCTGTGCTCCGCAATGGGAGAGGCCACAACAGTGAGAGGCCCGCGTACAGGAAAAAAAAAAGATCAATGGTGAAGGATGAGGGAGAAATTAGCCTTGGTTTCCTCCCCTGTATAATGGGGTGTAACACCTACTTTAAAGGCTGTGCCCATCAGATGGGATAAGCCAGTGCACTATACATACCATACCCTTGGCACTCACTAAATGTTGGCTTTATTTCATCCCATCACTCTCACATTTATCACAGAGACAGGCTAAGTCCTCTCCAGAGTTAAGTTCCGGAAGCACTAGTGAATTACTGCTGGGATGGCAAACAAGACTCAGACCAAAGATAAAGCTTTGATCCAGATACTTTCCATGTGAACTGGAGACAATGGAAAATCAAGTTGTGTATTTTGGGACAATGAAAGCTATCTCCCAAAAGATAATGATATAGTAGATAGGGATTCTCCAGGGAAGGAATAATAGCTGAGCCATCAAAACAAATAAAGATACACATGGGATACAACTACCACCGGTAGCACGCCAATCAGTCCTCTCTGCTCCTGGGAACACTGAGGCCCATTCGTATTTTCCTTCAGCTTTAGTGCCTCTTAATTGATCCAGTATGCGTGCTTTCCATGTTCCCTGTTTCCTTCCTTGCTTATTACTTATTATATTCCCTGGATGAGTCACATTGCCTCCCTGACATCAGTTTCCTGGGCTGAACTGAATGGAGCACAAGATCTTTCCCCACTGGGACATTCTTGAATCCACGTTTGGGCATAATGGCCCCAGGCACACCCTCCTCAATTATGTCCAGATCCCAATGGCTTATCCTGGGAAATGCTGCCATGGCTCTGGTGTCTGAGCTAAAGGAATAGACCAAAGTGGTTGCTGAGTCCAGATGATGGAAAAAAAAAACCCAAGAAGCAGCTGGAGAATGTGGAGATGTTGACTCGCATGAGGAAGGCAGTCCTGAAAGTATTTGTGTGGTGAACAGAGAGGGATGGCTTTAATTGTTCTGTGGTTCTAGGCTCTATTTATAATCATGGGTTTAGTTGACACAACAATAATAATAACACACAATTCAAGCTATTCACTTTTACTGAGGTGAAAATCAGACAGTAGCAATACAATGACTTTGAATATGTAAGAAAGTGTCCCCATGGATCCCCACCCATGTAGGTATATACCTGGGCCCGTCTCAAACAGTAGAGAGCTATATGTAAGGAAATTAGGACAAAGAAGAAACCCAGAAGTCAAGGAAACGAAGTGGAAGATACAGAGAATGGGAAGAGCATTCTCACATGTTCCCGAAAGCCCACAGAATTAGCTCACAAGTTTGATAGCACGACTTCAAATTTTAACAATTTAACATATTAACCACCAGTCAAGTAGATAAACAAAATTACCAGTTCAAATAGGTGGCTCTTTACAGGTGTGCCCTTCTTTAAGAAATCTAAATATATGTAAAATATTTGTTTGGGGGATGATTGGGATTTTTTCACAGTTTTTAAACAATTTTAGAAAGTAGTCACTACAGGGAAATTTTCCCAAATATTTTTGTTTTGTTTTTGTTTTTGTTTTTTGCGGTTCGCGGGCCTCTCACTGTTGTGGCCTCTCCCGTTGCGGAGCACAGGCTCTGGACGCCTTGGCTGGGTACAAGCCAAGTCTCCTCTCACTCAGCTATTTTGCACCTCCTTGACACCTCCCACTTGGTGACATCAGACTGGATCTTCAGATCTCCCAGTCCTCTCCTCATTTCCTCCTTTAAGAAACATCCAAACACAGATATAACCAAACTCAGATGGAAAACTTGGCCTTTTGCTTCCTTCCACAGGTTTTCTCTTGGCATCAGAAAATCCGGGTTTTCTGGTTATTTAATGCACTGTCATTAAATAACCCCGAAACTGAGCCAGCATTCCTCTGCTTCCTACACCCACCTCCCCACACTGGTCTCCCCTGCCCCTCCTTTCTCACACCTCTCCATTTCCTCTGTCTGAAT